>NC_143395.1:157847403-158150433 GCF_052110815.1 Crocodylus siamensis
CAGTGCACAAGCCAAATCTATCCCAACACGGAGGAAAGGCAGCAAGAAGGCACAGCAGCCCCCCTGGCTCTCTAGGGACCTAGCAGACCTCCTGCGGCTAAAAAGGAAAGCCTACAAAGGATGGAGGATGGGATTCACCTCCAAGGAGAATTATTCTGCACTGGTCCGGTCCTGCAGGGAGCAAACCAGGAAAGCCAAGGCTGCAACTGAACTCCAACTAGCTTCAAGCATCAAGGACAATAAAAAGTCCTTTTTCAGATATGTGGGGAGCCGGAGGAAAAGCAAGGGCAACGTTGGACCCCTGCTAAACCAGATGGGGCAACTGACAACTGACGCCCAGGAAAAAGCCAACCTATTAAATAGGTACTTTGCATCAGTCTTTCATCAGTCACATGGGATGCCCATGCCTGCTATGGGACAGGGAGATCCGGGTGATGGGGATCCCCTACCCTCCATAAATGCTGACCTCATGAAGGAACATCTTGAGAAGCTGGATACCTTCAAGTCAGCTGGCCCTGACAATCTGCACCCCAGGGTACTCAAGGAACTGGTGAGCGTCATAGCCCAGCCCCTGGCACGGATTTTTGAAAACTCCTGGCGCTCTGGTGTAGTGCCCGAAGACTGGAAGAAGGCGAATGTGGTGCCGATCTTCAAGAAAGGGAGGAGAGTGGATCCGGCTAACTACAGGCCTATTAGCCTGACTTCTATCCTGGGGAAGATCTTAGAAAAGTTTATTAAGGAGGCCATCCTTGATGGACTGGCCCAGGGACAGCCAGCACGGGTTTGTTGCGGGTAGGTCTTGTTTGACCAATCTCATTTCCTTCTGTGACCAGGTGACCTATCATCTGGACAAGGGAGAAGAGATTGATGTCATATATCTTGACTTCAAAAAAGCCTTTGATCTGGTATCCCATGATCACCTCTTGGCCAAACTGGCCAGTTGTGGCCTTGGCTCCACCACGATCCGCTGGCTGGGAAATTGGCTCCGTGGTCAGATCCAGAGGGTTGTAATTGATGGCAGTCACTCATCGTGGTGCCCTGTGACAAGTGGGGTCCCTCAAGGCTCTGTCCTGGGACCCATACTGTTCCACATCTTCATTAATGATGTGGACACTGGAGTTAGGAGTGGACTGGCCAAGTTCGCCGATGACACCAAACTTTGGGGCAAAGCATCCACGCCAGAAGACAGGCGGGTGATCCAGGCTGACCTGGACAAGCTCAGCAAATGGGCGGACGAGAACCTGATGGTGTTTAACACCGAAAAATGCAAGGGTCTCCACCTTGGGAGGAAAAACCTGCAGCATCCTTATAGGCTCGGCAGTGCTACGTTGGATGGCACTACAGAAGAAAGAGACTTGGGGGTCATCATTGACCACAAGATGAACATGAGCCTCCAATGCGATGCTGCGGCTAGTAAAGCGACCAAAACGCTGGCTTGCATCCATAGATGCTTCTCGAGCAAATCCCAGGACGTCATTCTCCCCTTGTACTCGGCCTTGGTGAGGCCGCAGCTGGAGTACTGTGTCCAGTTTTGGGCTCCACAATTCAAAAAGGATGTGGAAAAGCTTGAGAGAGTCCAGAGGAGAGGCACGCGCATGATCAGAGGTCAGGAAAACAGATCTTACGATGACAGGCTGAGAGCCATGGGACTCTTTAGCCTGGAAAAGCGCAGGCTCAGGGGTGATCTGATGGCCACCTATAAGTTTATCAGGGGTGACCACCAGGATCTGGGGGAATGTTTGTTCACCAGAGCGCCCCATGGGATGACGAGGTCGAACGGTCACAAACTCCTGCAAGACCGTTTCAGGCTGGACATAAGGAAGAATTTCTTTACTGTCCGAGCCCCCAAGGTCTGGAACAGTCTGCCAGCGGAGGTGGTTCAAGCACCTACATTGAACACCTTCAAGAGTAAATTGGATGCTTATCTTGCTGGGATCCTATGACCCCAGCTGACTTCCTGCCCTTTGGGTAGGGGGCTGGACTCGATGATCTCCAGAGGTCCCTTCCAGCCCTAATGTCTATGAAATCTATGAAAGTACCTTTTCCCTTCCTCCACTCCAAGAGGCAACAGTTGATTTAACTGCCAGGTCCACAGAGGTATGACACTGAGGGTGGCTCCACCCACATCAGTCTTTTACCTCTTCCTGCAGACCCCACCAAAATAGGAAATGATGAGCTGCCTTGTTCTTGTTGGTATCTGCTGCTTTGCATGAGAAAAGTGACATGTAAGCAGTGTCAGTACCCTGCAATGATCTTTTGAAGTCCCTTCTAGCCCTTAATTTCTATGGTTCTGTGATTCAAGGTGAGCTGTGAGCTAATGCTGAGAGCAGAATCTAGGAGGGAGCAATAGAGTAGTCATAAATTGGGTAACACCTTAATGAGAAGACACTTCCTCTCCCTGTTCAGGATTTTATGTGGGAAGTGGAGGGTCAGCAGACCTTAGCTGGCCACACTGGTGACAGGGAGCAGGCAGAGAGCTCAGTCCTGTTGGAAGCTTCAGGACAGCCTTGACCAGCCTGGGGGATGAATGGTAGGATGGCAGTTTGGCATGAGTGGTTGTACTAGCTAGGCTGAGGTCCCAGGTTTAGGGCTGCAGCCTGATGTTTGTTTAGGTGAGATCTATTTAGCGATGCATGGCTTCTTGATTTTGCAGAGAGTGACGGCAGAGGTTAAGCTTAAGAAAGTAGACTCAGGATGAGAACCTGATGCCATCCTAGCACACCTAGCAAGATGTCAAGCTTTGGAGGCATTTTGCATTGGGGGTGTAGGCTTGCAATATCCCATGGTTGAGGCTAGCCTATATTTGTGAAAGACCTTGAGAGATTTTCTCCTATATACCTACTGGGGGTCTTTAAGATAAGGCTGGATAGGCATCTGGCTGGGGTCATCTGACCCCAGCACTCTTTCCTGGCTAGGCAGTGTCAGACCTGATGATTTGTTGAGGTCCCTTCTGACCTGAGCATCTATGACTCTATGAAATGAGCAAATATGGTCAGAAAAGCAATATTCTTGCGTCATATTGTGGTCAGGCAGGAACATGTTGACCGTCAGCAGTTGGGATCTGAGAGACCCTTTCCTCGGATGTTCTCTTGCTTATGATTTCATTCCTTTTAAACTACTTCTCTTAACTTTGCTTATGCAAACTTGGCTTAACTTAAATGTAACAAACCGAAAAGCCTACTAAAGCTACTAATGCAAGCTAGAAGAATTCAAACTTAACACAAAGTTTTACAGGGTTGAGTGGTCAATTGCTGGAAATAATGGGAAGAAAGTTTAGGATGGCTATCCAGAGAATGTATTTACAATAAGACCAATAACACTGTGGGATTTTCAGCTTATAGAAACATAGGCCCTTTAAAATTTGCTGGACTAAAACACTAGAAAATGTATTATAATGATCAATTCTGTACTACTCCAGAGAGACAGACCAAAAGACTTAGTCAGCCTTTTCTGTCCTTAAATTTTGTAATTCCATGAAGCAACACAGCAGGAGGGAAGAGGAGGAAGAAAAAGTTTGATAAACAAAGTAGGAGATGGCCTCTGTTAAAGAGAAACCTGCACATGTGGAAATGCTGGAAGGGACTGAGGACAAACTATAAAGACTTCCGATGAGTGAAGGTAGTAGGCAGGGAAGAGAGGCAAATATGAAGCTGGAATGAATATGCTGTAATTAAAGGGATTAAAATGAACTGGAAAACCTGTTCCAAATTCATCAGGCCCAGACTTCCTGAGAAGGACTGCTGGAATATACAGTGGTCATGTCTACATGAATGGTGGACTGCACAGTTGTTACTGCGTAGTCATTTAGTATTTGCATAAGCAAGTTATGGCTCAGTACCATCACCAAACAGTTTTTTCCGGATGCTACTGTGCAGTAGCAATGAGCTATTGCACAGTAGCTTTTTACTACTGTGCAGTACTGTCACCACACAGTTAGTGCCTCATGTAGACACGCCCAATATACAGCATCTTCAAACAATAACCCAGACTTAGTTGATTTGTAAGTATAAAAATGATCATTATTTCAATCTCTGTGACATAATTTAAACTCACCCATTGTTTAGGGCCACAAAAGTAAGTTAAGGAAAATGCAAAAAACAAAGTAAGTAATCTCATTGCACCTTGAATGGGGGAGCAATTTAAGGTAGTTCCCTTGTCAAAAGTGATGCAGTTTGATGAAAGATGTGTAGGACAATGACATTTTCAGTGCAAATCCAAAGCAGCAAATGAAATTTTGTATAGCAGAAAAATAAAAGACTTACAAAAGATTTCAATGTCAAGCAAAACTGCATGCTCAGTACTTTTTATATCTCAAGGGAGTACTTAATAAATGGGTAGCCATCTGCTGGGCATGAACATTAATGGAAGTTGCATAGTTAAAATCCAGCACAATTGTTTTAATATTCTACAGGTCATTGCCAGGTCAAGAAATAATGATTGTATGAAGTCGATCCACAGTATTCTCTACACACAATAATGTTTGTCTCATTAGGTTTCTTCTGTATTTCCTACTTTTTGCTTATGAGGGATCTGTAAGAAATTTAAAAATGAATGGAAGTTTCTACAGTTTGTTTTTTAACATTACAATGCTGTTGAGAGTAGGATGTGCATACTAGCTGAAGACTTGTCTAATCTATAAATAAGGTGGGGTAGCTATTCATGATTCCTTTCACTTAACCCGACCATGATGTCACTGCTCAGCCTTGGAAAAGTAAAAGGATAATGTGTCTAAGGTTTCCACTTGCCCGGTTTTCACCCAGTAATGGAGGCCTTTGGCTGGAGCCTGGTTGCCATTTGATCTGGATACACTGGGCACATCTACACGTTTATTTATATTGTATTAAATTTACTATGCAGTAATTGGAAATAGGCCGGTGTCTACATGGGACTACATCTAGTTCCAGGTCACCTGCACAAGTCAGAGCAGCCTGTCATGTGCCCCTGTGGCCACCAGGAGAAGCTCCAGCCTTCAGCCACATGGCTGTCAGCACCTGACAGCCATGCTGAGGCCAGAAGCAGCTGCCAGCATGTAGCAGCCATCTTAAAGGATCATCCCTGCCCACACAGCCCTGCTGAGCAGCTCCCCTGCCTGGGAGCTGTGTACCCAGCACAGGGGCAGCATGCAGCAGCTCCCACCCTGCCTCCCCATGACACCCCTGCTCCTGGAACCAGTGGCCTGTGCTGCTGCTGGCAAAGGTGCTGGCTCTGGTGGCCCCACCACATCTGCCCATGCCCGGGACCCAGGGCAGCTGTGCACCCATCAGCTGTGCCCCAGGGCACTCGCTGCGGGAGGTTCTGGCTGACCCCTTCCTCCTGCGCTCTCCCTCCAGCCCATCTGCTCCACTGCCCACACACCCCTGACCTCCTACCCACCCCTAGCACCACTCCAGGACACACACATAGGCAAAACCATACAAACTTTATTAACAGAACAAAACCTACATCCCTCTTCCCTTCCCCCTCAAAAAACAGCTTCCTCCCCACTTCCCTCACACAGTGCCCCTTCACCACCCTCCCCATCCACCAACAATAAAAACACCGTTCCCCAAACTTGAAAGACACTTCACATGCCTGACCCCATCCCTAAGTATACCTGCGAGGGGCTGAGGGATGGGGCTGCCCAGGGGGAACAGACTGGCAGCAGGCCTGCTCCATAGCTGCAGACAGTGCCCCTTTGGTCCAGTGGCCGCAGCAAAGCCTGGGGATGCCTATGGCCAGCAAGCACTGCAGTACTTGCTCTAGGGTGTTGCTAGGGGCCTGCTGCAGGATGGTGGGAGGGACCCAGGAATCCTGTGGGGCTGGGGCAGGGGGCCAGGTGTGGCAGGGCATGGGCACAGCATCTGGTAGGTGGCTCTGGGCAGCAAGCTGCTGCTCCAGCAGCACCACACACCACTGTTCCAGGGCCACCAGCTCAGTCCTGTGCACCACATATGCCTAGAGCGGCACCTCCTCCTGGGTGGTCTCTTGGGAAAGATGCTTTGCTCATCATGCCCACTGGTCTGCCATCCAGCCCTCCACTGTGACCACTAGCCACTGGAGCAGGTGGATCCCATCCTGGCTGCACTTTTGTTGCAACCAGCACCTCCAGGCAGCTGTAGCAGTGAGCTTGCAGGGGTGGTCCTGTGGCTACCTGTGGCTGCTCCCTCTCATCCAGATGTTGGCCCTGAAGAGGCAAGAGACAGAAAGCTTTTGTTAGAGTTTGCAACATTTGAGAAATAAGATGCTATGCTCCAGAGGCCCTATGCTGCCTGGTCAGCCACGCATGGGTATCCAGGGATCATAGTAAGGTGGCTGGCATAGGCAGTGGAAGCGGGGTGCTAACTAGGGCTGTGAAAAATTTCACCAACTGTTTCATTTTGATGCTGTTTTGACTTGTTTCGAGCTTGAAACAGTGAAATCAAAATGGAATGAAGGGCTTAAAAACAGCCTCGAAACAAAATGAGGGCAGTCAAAATGTTTCGCATGTTTCAAAATGTTTTGAGTTTTGAAGCTGAAGCTGGGCTTGCCTGCAGGGAAACAGAAGATAAGGAGAGGAAGGGGGAAGAGTGGGGAAGGACTGCTTTAATATTGACTGTGACTGTTTTGCTGCCTAAGGTGATGGTGGTGTTACTGTTCTGCTTACTGACGTATTACCTGTTGTCATTTAAGGTGGTGGGCTGAACTGAGGCTGTAGGGGAGGAGGAGACCACATTGGGGCACACTACCTTGTTTTGTAGGGGCCCTGGTGCCAGTGAAGGCATGCCTTACCACACATACGCAAGTCACATATGTCACGAGATTTGCTTGTCAGCAGCTTGAGGTGCAGTTTCCCAGAAACCACTGCACCCATCTCCTTGAAACCTGGCAGGCTTCGTAGCCTCAACAGGGTCTACCATGCCTGCTGTTTTCATCCTCTGTGCCTTCACACTTACAAGTGACACGAATTCTGCTTTCAAGATTTTGAGGTACAGTTTACTGGAAATACCTGCAGTCTAGCTCCTTGAAACTTGGTATGCTTTATTCCCTGAAAAGGGGCTACTATCCCTGCTGTTTTCATTTAGATCTGCCAAAAAATGACAATGTTATAGGCAGTTTCATGCTTGCCCATTATTGCCTATGGGAGAAACATGGAAATGTGTCAAAAAAGTGAAACAGTTTCAATGAAACAAAATGGAACAGTGCCTTTGAAATGAAAGAAAACTAAAAAAAAAAAACCCACTGTCCCATTGAAATGGTGAAATGAGAGTCAAAATGAAATGGTGCTGTTTTGCACAGCCCTAGACTTAGCTCCCCAAAATGTGCAGCAGTGGTAGGGCCGAAAGGCAGCCTGGCCACAGGCTTCCGGCAGCTGCAGCAGAGGTAGGAAGAGAATGAGGATGGGGCAGGTGCTGCACAGCTGGTGGGCTTTGGGACAGAGTGGCTTATCTGAGGGGCATGGCTCCTGTTGCTATGCGCACCCCAGGAGGCATGGGGTATGTGACCCCACATCTGCATGGGGCAGGACAGGTTTCTGCTTGCTTCAGGCTTGGTCTGGGGCAGTGCTGGGCTTTTCCCAGTGGGGGGCCAGGCCAGATTGTGCTCCAGGCAGGCAGCAGCAGTGCTGGGAGGGGGGATATGAGTGGGGCTGCAGCCACCCCAAAATTCGCCATTGCCCAGCTCCCAGCACCACCACTGCCCCACCCAAGCACAGCCCAGTCCCTGCACTGGGAAGAGTCTGGCACTGCTGTGGCCCCAGCCCACAGTGAGCGGCAACCTGTCCCTGCTCCATGCAGACCTGGGGGCACATGCCTCCTGGAATGTGTGCAGTGGTGGGAGCTGCCACTCACTCCCTGCACCAGGCACCCCCCAAACAAGCCGCTTGTGGCTCTGTCCCATGCCCCACCAGCTGTGTAGGGTGGGGCCTAGATCTGCTCTCGCCCTGGACCTTTCCCCTCTCTTTGCCCCTTCCCACATAGACTTACTTGCTGCGAAGGCAGGCCTAGGCGTAAGTGGGTGCTGCCCAAGCCTCCTGTCCATGAACAACTCATGCCCCTGGCGGCTGCGGGGGGCGCGGTGGTGCGAGTTCGGCAGTGGCAGCGGCAATGTTGGGAATGCAGCTGCAGTAAACTGGGACACATGCCCTGTTGGTTACTGCCTGCATACGCCACTCATGGTGTCAATGACAGGGGTGGCCAGAGGTGACCACCCACAGGTGCTGCTGACAGTGTTGGCAGCACCTTTTCATAGGAGTGCACCGCCACACTCAGGGGGTGCACATGCACCTGTGTGCACCTGCTATGTGTCACCAGTGCTTCTGCCCCCACTTGCTCCCTGGGGGCTGGCTTCAGGCTGTATCCCCTGCCCTCTTCCCATGGAAGGCCAGGGAAAGTTTCTGGCAGCACCTGTTGCTGCAGCTCCAGCCTGTTAGAATATTGTTAGAAATGTGCAGCTTGCATCTTGCACCTGATAAGAAAGAAATACTGCCAAGGACTTTTTTCTTTCCCAGCCTTGCTACAGCCTTTCTTATGCTAATTGCAGTTTCTCCCCCTCACCTGCCTTAAGTCTTTCTCATGCGGACTGCAGGAGCCAAAATTCAATTATCTGTGTCCTTGAAAGTGGGGGGGAGAAAGTAAACTTTTGGTGACCTGTTGTAGTTTCTGAGCATGCTTAATTAGCTGATGCATATTTACTTCTCCACCCTGCATACTTAAGTAGTTAATTATACTATACATGCGATGTATGTAGTGATGTAACTTACATGTATGTTTGTATAAAACGGAAGTAAGCTGTAAGAGTTCCTGTTTCTGCACACGTGCCCAGGAGAGAGAAGATAAATTTCGCTTGCGAATACCAATGCGGGGTCAGAGTAATCTGAGTACCTGACTCTGCTCTGACCTTTGTTTGCAAACAAATGCCACCTTTGTGCCATTTAATGTGTGTGTGTCTGTGACTTTTTGTGGGCCTCCAGAGAAACGAACCGCTTTATGCATCAAGCCCCTGCTGATCCCCCACTCTGCCTCTATAGGCCCACCACTCTGCTGTGCTTCTGCTTCGCTCCTGGTGCCTGGGCTCCAGACAACTGGGGCAAAGGGCTGGCTGTATCCCTGTCCTCCCCACTGGGGGTCTCTCCAGGAAGATACCTTGGGGCCAGTCCTCAGCCATGCCACTGCTTTGCCTTGAGTGTGCCCCTTCTGTGCATACCACGGGTGGTGCATGATGGGCTGTTTGTGCAGTCAGAGGGCTGCCTAGACTACTATGCCTTGCTGCTGTTGATTCTGCTGGTGTCCTGGGCATACCTGCACTCTTGGATCAGGACCCTGAGATATGATGGCATGGGAGGCAAGCCCGGCCTGCTCCACAACCTCTGCTACCACTTGGAGGGCTATCTGTTACACGTTTCTGCTCCTGCCTGCTAAGGAGGAGATCATTGCCAGGATTGATGCCTTCCTCAGTGCATGAAAGGCCCATGCCCACCCAGCTGCAGGGACACAGGCTGTTCGGTAAAGGTTTGA
Source organism: Crocodylus siamensis (assembly GCF_052110815.1). Taxonomy (NCBI): domain Eukaryota; kingdom Metazoa; phylum Chordata; order Crocodylia; family Crocodylidae; genus Crocodylus; species Crocodylus siamensis. Next base: position 157,856,874 of record NC_143395.1, read on the forward strand.
CCTGTGCCCTGCCTCTCTACATGCTGTGGTGGTGGGGAACCTGGGGCCAGGGGAGTGCAGGCAGGTTGGGGAAGGAGGAGCAGCTGGGGCTTTGGGAGGGCCCACCCCCCAGTGCAGAACTTACCATGGTAGGTCCAGGGCTGGCGAGGCTGGCGGCTCAGCATGGGGCTCCCTGTGTCAGACAGGGAGTGTCTGGTTCCACCTAGTGTCTGTGGCCTCTGGAGCTAGTGCTGCTGGTGGTGGTGTGGCTGGTCCCTTCTTGTGGGTGGTTTCGGGGCAGGGCCGGGGCTGAGGCAGCCACTGGCCAGGGCACCCTGGGCTGCCAGTGGATGCAGCAGCCAGGGAGGAGTGCAGGGCTGGGTGCTGTTGGCCCGAGGGTCAGCAGCCCTGGTGGGATCACAGGGCTAGGCAAGGGGTACAGCAAACTACAGGCCTATGCAGTACTCACCTATGGCCAGGCAGCAGCTCTGGAGTAGGCCAGACCCAGGAAACACAGCCTATGGGCTGTCCAGGGGGGCACACAGGGCCTGGCAGCTCCCTGGAGTGTGTGTACCAAGGTACAAAATGGCTGCAGGCTTTTATACCCTGCAGCTAGGGGCTGCCAGATTGAAGCCCAACCCAGCAGCAGAAGAGGGGGCCAGGCAGGAGCCCTGGGTTTGGGCTCTGGCTGGCCCCCTAATGGCCCCTGCTGTTCACACTAGTGGTGGGAAACTCCTGCATTACTGAGCAGTAATGTATCTAGATGTGTGTTACTGTGAAGTAAATAACTGGGCATAAATTTGATACCTTCATGATGCAAGTATCACATTTTTGCACTAGTTGGCATGAGTTGCCATAGTTACTGTGCAGTATAGGTGTGCACATGTAGACGTGCGTCCATGCTGCACAGTAATTTAGGTTAGTGCACAGTAAATGTGCATGTGTAGAGGTGCCTGCTGTGTCTGAGAATTGGACCTCCAGTTCTAGTTTTTATTTTGGTTGAACTGAATCAAAATGCTTTCTTTTGGCTCAATTAAATATGAGCTGGTGTCTCCCTGAGTTGCCAAGGTGCTGCATACTTTAGATGCCTCATATCTTTCATGATGCATCAGAGTTGCTGCTTTGGTTGATCCACCGGAAAAATTTGAGAGCATGTGACTATAATGGCTATGAGAAATGTAGTCACTGATTCTTCAGTGGTGCTCAAGGAAAGAGAATAAAAAGTAATGAAAAGGGAAGAGAAAATGTAGAACTGATGGTGTTTCCAAGACAGCTCACTCTGTCTTCATGGTGCAAGGCAGCAACCTGCTGAGATACTCTGCCGTCCTTCCTTGAGTCTGTCTTTATCCATGTTAGCCCCAGAGTAAGAAGTGGTATAGTTACTCAGGCAGGTTGATAAATTCTGCTCAATGTTGTCTGGCACTGTATAGATATACTTGATGTGTTACTATAACTTTAAAGAAACCAAACAAACATGAAATGGGGAAATATAGAACAATTCTGAAACTCATTCCTCTGAGTTCTCTTCTCAGTTACTTTGGTGTCTATGAAAACTACCTCCATTGTAACCAACAGAAGTTCTGCTGTAAGACTTGAATGAGAGAGGAATTACTTCCACCAAGTTCCATGAACATGTTTTTTGCTTTTCAGTTTTGACCCAGAGTACACCCTTGGAGGCCATTGGAATCTTAGATGATTACCAGGAAACCCAATGACTGGATTTGCTAAGTTTACCAAAATTTATGTTGAAGAGGAAAAGCACTCCATTTCCTGTGACTTAAATAATAGCACTAGCAGATTTAAACTAGCTAGAAGAAAAGAGCAATAGCACTATGTTTCTTCTCTTCTTGTGCTTTTTCCCCCCCCGCTTCAGCTGAAACTGAACAAGATTTTCTAGAATTCTTAATGGACAGACTAAGAGTGTTTTGATTAAATTTTTTTTCCAAACATCGTTTCATTCTACTTTAACAGCTCCACATCTGTGCTTTGCCTTCTCTAATGTTCCTGTTAAGGAAAATATTAAGTCAGAGGAAGTAACACAACATTGTGATGCAGCCACAAGCAAATAGCTGCCTAGCTATATTGGATCATAGAAATTAGTGATGGAATGTCATGAATTCATTCATCTTGTCTATCTCCATTGTTGTGCAGAGCACTCAGAACCTGAATTGGTGAAGGTATTATAAATGCTTAGACAGACAACATATAAAATGCTCAGCGCACTGCTTTGCTTAAAAATTGGAGCAAAGAATAAAATGAAAGAGAAATTTCCATGAACTTTCCTCCTAATGATAAATCAAATTTTAATTGCCTGTGGTCACCTTTAGCACATGGACATTTGGGCATGTGAGGCTTTGTTCATTCAAAGAGGCACACACTAAGGCTAGGTACGGATGTTATACTTATTCTGGATTAAGTATGCAGAAAGCACCCTACAGCTATAACTACACAGATACTCATGGCACATAGACTGCTTTAAAAATGGTGGATCCCACTCTAAGTTAACCCTGAATATATGTGGTATCAGAATAAAGAACTTTAGGTTAGAGCGCTTTATTGAACAGCTGTTCCACATCCAATCGCAATCAAGGTAGGTTGCATTTTGCTGGCATCTCAGGGGCCTCTTACAAGGCAGCATGCTAACCTTGGCTAGTGCTTATTAGCTTTGGGCAAGTACTGGCCCAGTCCCACCCCTGGGCTGTCACAGAGAGAATACAGAAAAGGATCTATCTCCTCCCCACATAGCTGGGATGGGGGTGGGGGGGAAACATAGGCCCCCACAGCTTTCTGGCTTAGGTCTTGGGGTGTGGGCAGGCCAGGTCTGTGTGACAGAGGGGCTCCCCCAGCTGCAGACAGGAGCTGCATCTCAGGGCTGTGCCACCTTTCACCAAGCTGGGAATTATGGGAGAGGAGGGAATGGAGCCCACCTGCCATGAGGACTTGACCTGCCCCCCACCATGACCTGAGCCAGCAAGTTGGGGGAGCCCATGTGGCAGGGAGGTTCAGTTCCCTCTCAACTCCAGTTTCCAGTGTGGCAAAAAGCCAGACCAGGTAGCCCTTTGCTGCAGCTCCTGGCTGCAGTTGTCAGAAGGCTTGGGCAGGGGAAGTGAGTGAGCAAGTCGGGGGGAGGCATGTGGCAGGGTGGTTTCATTCCCCCCCTTCCTCCCCCCATCGCCCCCTGTTCACCCCTATTTCCTGGTGCAGTGAAAAGTAATGAGAGGCTGTGATGGGTAGTGGGGGACTCTGAGCCAATACAGGCAAGCTCTGAGCACCCCCCAACAGTGAATGTCTGTTCTGTTCACTCCTGGCTAATCTAGAATACTTTGAGTAAAGTGTAATACTTAGTGCTTCTGCCTTGGGCTTTTTGAATGTCTGTATTTAACTTTAATGTTTATATAATTGAAACCAGCATTACAATGATGTTATCACAGTATAAGAGCATTACAATGATGTTAATATGGTATAACTCTAAGTATCAATGGGTGCTTCTTGCCACACGGGTCATATTCTTACACAATGATGTATATGGATGAATGGAAAGTTGTCTCAGGTCATCACAATGCTAACTTGTGTTCAACTCAGCAAGGCATGCAAAAATATAGACAACCCCTGCCCTGAAGAATTACTGCCTATGTAACAGAGCCAGAGAATAGACAGGATGCAGGAGGGGATGACTAAGCATTTTTCTTTATACTTAACCAATATTAATATTATAGTTACAGTCCAGGAAGGTACAGTACCATGGAGCATTCCAGTTCCAAATCATGAGAGATGGGGAAAGAGTTGTTTTTTTTAAAACCCTTTGCTCTAGTATAGAAATTCTAAGGCTGAAATAATTTTTAAGGGATAATAGTCACAGAGGAGGCATATGAGGAAATAAACAGCTTTTGCAAATGATTCTCTGAGCTACTGAATAAATACAGAAACCATTGACTGCAGGTGTCTTGAAGATTATTCCTGTTACACTACTTGGAAAAAGAACCCTAACAAACCACAATATTAATAAAAAAGTCTAGAATGGTTTCTGCTAGCACACATGGCCTATGGTAGCAGAAGGAATAAAAAACTTGCTAGGTACCTAGACTTACACTTTTGCACATGTTCAGAAGTGATCACCTAGGGCATCTAATTCCCACCTAAGTTCTGTTATGATCCACCTCAGCATCGGAAGGGCCTAAAATCCCCTAAATTCCCTGATTAACTGGACAGGGACAGAAAACTGCTAGAAGGTGCTTGATGCTGACAACATGCATGCAGTTCATGACAAAGCATAACTGCCAAAAGAGAAGGTAAGTATCCTAACCATGAGACTATGGCTAGGTTTGGTGGGGTTCTCTTCCATTTCTTCTATTAAAGCTGACCCATTAGGTAAGACCAAATGTGACTTTGTGGCATAGTGGCTGAACTGTCAACTGGGGGTGAGTCCTGAGTTCTGGTCCCTACTGCCAGGGCTATTCCTCATTTTTACCAATTTTTGTCTGAATAAAATGCATAAACAATCATAACAGCAAGGACTAGGACTCAAGAGCTCTATTTTTACAAGGGGAAAGCATTTCTTAGTGTGAGACAGAAGCACTATCCTGGAAGAGGGCACTCTACTGGGAAGTGAGAGAAATGATTTTGAATCCCCTCAGGTTTGGCAGAACCTATAGGGACAGACATTAAAAAAAGCCTGAGCCTGAACTGAATCTTTGCAGGTTAGTCTAACCTGGCTAGGTTAAATCCATTTTGTAATGGGACAGACATCCGAGAAATACAGGCACATCCCTGCAGTGGCTCAGGCTAGAAGCTAGGAGGCACTAGAGCAGCCCTCCCTTCCTTCCCTAGCAGGAGCTGAGTGGGGCATGGCTAGGCTCAGGCAGGAGCTCTGATTAGCCCAGCAGGGAATTGATAATAGTGTTTATCACCCAGTTAAGAAAACAACAGAAGGACATTACCAGCTACTTGTTGATTCTGCCTGTTGATTCAGCATGGACTGTAGCCAGCACGTGGTCTGCTAGCTAATACACAGCAAGGCAGAGAGAAGGGGGGAATTCCTGTTTAGCAGGAAGTGGTGGTGGTGGTGGGGAAGCAGCCGCTCTGGAGCTCTAGCCAGGGAGCAGAGGGCCCCGCCCAGCCCAGAGAGCATGCTGGGGGTGTCTGGAAGGGTCTAAATCAGCAAGGGGTCTGGAACAGACATTGTATAAAGTGGTTTGAGCCAAATCAGTTAAGTCTAATATTACAGTCAACCAGGTTTATCTCAAACCAGTTTCAGCCATTCTCAAACTAGTTTATGTGCACTGAATAAACCAGTTATGTGTTCTGTTATAGGTTTAAACTAGTCTTCGAACAGTGAAACTGATTTATGTGTAATGTCTATCCCTAGCCATAAAGCAGACCTCCCACTTCCTGCATGAGTGGTCCAACTACCTGGTTGTTGGGCAAAAGATAGGCCCCACCACTGGTCATTTTTAAATGCATGATATGAAACTCAGTACTACTGTGAGTTAAACAGACACTTTGCCTCTTTGCAAACCCTGAGTACCATGTCTGAACTCCTGCCTAGGAGTTCAGACTCACCCCTCAGCCTACCATTTTCTAGTGACTAGCTGTAGGCACTTCCCTGCTGAGCACATAGGCACCCTGGATTTTCCTTGGTGAGATGCAGGTACCTCCCATCTACATACTTAATCCATTGAAATGAATCATTCTCCAGGGTGCCAAAACTTTAGGCATTATGCCTAGGGACAGAAACTACACACAAACCGGTATAAATGACCAGAAACCAATTCAAATATGTAACACAACAGAAGTCCAGTGTGCACAAACTGCTTTCAAAATGTCTGAAACTGGTTTAACATAAACCTGGATGGATGCAGTATCCAATTTAACTAAGTTAGGTTAAGTCAGTTTACTGAACTTCTGTACCAGCTCCCTTCCAGATTCAAGTTAACCCTGATTACCCTCGCATTCCAGGATTCTTTGCAATTCTCCAGCAAACCCCCACCCCCCAGGGTGGGCAGGCTAATTTTGGCTCAAACTGTCTGCTCCAGCCAAGTAGGGAGGCATGCTCTAGTGCCCCCCAGCTTCTGGCCTGAGCCACTGCAGGCATGTGGCTGCATTCTGGCATCAAAAGTGAATGTCTGTTCACTTGCTTATTGGTTGAATCTACACAGCTTAGACTAACCTGCAAAGTTTGAATTAAATCAGCCTCAGGTTTTTTGACTGTCTGTACTTAACCTGTGACACTTGTGTGGAGCCTCCTGCAAGGTCAATTTGGATCTGGCACGTAGTCTTATGTGGAAAGAAAAGCTTTGCTGCTTTTGCTTATGTGTATCACAGAGGCTGATTTGTTGGCTTCAGGGTGTTCTCATTTAAATGCAGAATACACTAGACTTTGCAAGGGCTTTGTCATATTATTAAATCATAATACTCCCACTGACAGCCAGAATCATTGCTCTGCACAGGAAAAAAGGAAGTTGTTTAAAAAGTTTTCCTGTTTTTTCTCACTCTGTTTTTACCATGTAAGCAGTCCTGCAGATCTAAGTTGAAAAGATATCTAAAACTCCTGGTCTATGCATAAAAACAGAAAATCCCAACCCAAATCTGAAGCAAAACCTTATTTATCTTTTCTGGTGACAAAGCACCATGAAGGGGTTCATGTCACTATGGAAAGGGAAGAGGAATAGGCTTGTCTGAAGCAATAAACATGGTTCTCATTTCACCATCTCATCTGCCAGCACTGCTATTGTTTTGCAAAAATCCCAGCATTTTGTAAGCATTAAGAAAGGGATAACAAAAGAAAATGAAATTAAAAAAAATAAGCAACACCCTACCTCCCCCACAACAGTTAAATGTTTTTTTTTTTCTCTAGACTCTGGACTTTTTCTTACAGGTATAAATTCACTAGCGTACAGACAGCCAGCATAACATCCAGATACCACATGAGGAGTACAGCACAGATTGACATTTACCCCTCTGCGGAATGGAATTGCACAGGCCATGCATAATTTTTAACATATTTTTTTTAATCCAACTACCTTGGAAGTGGGTAAGCACCAGTCAGGTAGTGAAGTTTAGCCGTTTTGCCCCACTGTGTGGATTTTAGATCCTATGTCCCTACACAACTTGTCCTGGCTTTCTGAGCATGCTGAAGGGGTTTGCTTTGGCCACTTAACACTCTGTAGTGATCCTGTTCCACTCATAAGAGTCCCTGAAATGTTAGTTGCATAAAAAAGTGCTAGTTACTATTTGATACTGGAAGAAAGGGCCCTCTCTCTTTAAGACCAGGGCTTTAGTGATTAGGGCACTTGTTCAGTAAGTGGGAGATCCAGATTCTAACACCAAGGGTGTACAGGGGGTTGAATCAACAATAACTGCAACCCAGAAGTGCCCTAGCCACCAAGCCATGGGCTAGGCAGTAACAAAAGCACCCTCTACCCCTTCTGTTGAAGCTGTCCCAGTTGGTAAGCAAGCAGAGAAAAATTGAGGGGGAAAAATGTAAGCAAGCCAGCAGGTGCATGCCTTGGTGAGAAGGATGATGACATGGGGATTCTGAATGCTTCTTCTGCCCCCGGTGCTTCCCACTTTATCCGTCTTCCCATGGCAGGGTGTGGGGAGGGGGTTAGGGACAGCAGGAGCCAGAGCTTGTTACTGGTGTCATATGAAGCTAACATGGATATGCCAATCCATGGTACAATTAGACCTTCAGTTTACTGTCTACATATGCTTTAAGGCACACTTCCCAATTTATCTCATATCTCTTTTCAGTTATTTGACATACTAATTGAAGCATAAGCACCAGAAATGGACAAGGTATTCCAGCAGTGGTTGCAACAGTGCCAAATAGACAGCATAACTTCACTGTTCTTATTTGATATTTTCCTACTCATACATCTAAAGATTTCTTTAGCCCCTTGGGCCAAAGGATCACAATGAGAGACCATGCTTGTAAGGAACACATTAGAAGCCTTGGCATAAGTGCCTCCATTATGTAATGACTGAAACAAACTTTGGGTAACTTTGTATATAGATAGGCTTGCAACACCTGATGTAAACAGAAAGGCATCTGCTTAAGTGTTTGACCATAGTAAAAGAAACAAAGCAGTTGAAACCAATTGTTGCCATAAGGAATAGCACTCATTGTCAAGAATCAGAGACCTAACAGGTAACATCTGTAAGGCTATGCTATTTAAACAATTGTTAACTGTTAATCATAAATTCTTCACTTAGCTGGGTGGGGGGAGGGAGGGAGACAACTAACAAGAGCACAGGGTTCCTAGGGTCTGGCCTACACCCATTCTCCCAGGAATGAGTATGTTTTTGCATTCCCATTGACTGATCTAAATACTAGTTAAAGGTACATTTAGCTTTCCAATAAAGTGATTTTTCTGGAAAACAGACAAGTATGTGCTCTTTCTTTATTCCAGGTTCCAACAAAGTAAGCTCCCTTTGTCCTAATTTAGGGATAGAGGGCTTCCCTTCAATGCTTATGTTCTATTACAATCTGTAGATCTAAGTCTTTTACCGAATCACCATCTCCCAGGAGAAGAGTCTCCTGTTCTGTAAGAATGGTCTTCATTCTTTGTTCCTCGATTCATAACTTTTACAATTGGGACCATATCATAAAACATATTTTTCCTGGTGCCTTGCTTATCACTTGATACAGATTTCTCTTTCCAGTGACCTTTTCAGATTCCTTTTGTCTTTTTGTTATTTAACACCCCTATTGGTTTTTGACACTTGCAAACTTTGTATGTAAGGCCTTCAATCTTTTCACAAATTCACTGATAAGAATATTAAATTTAAAAATATGAAATAGATAAAGACTAACAATCAATTCCTGCAGCCCTGGACTAACAATCAATTCCTGCAGCCCTCCACTGGAAACATGCCTACTCAGCAGTGATTTTCCATTTATAATGACATTTGCATATGTTACTTACCCATACTCATGTCACTTACTAATACTCATGAGGCACATCCCAATGAGCACTCATGTGAGGTTTGTGGCCCCTCAAACCTGTTTAAGGCATCACAAACCACACAGGGCACGTGCATCTGTTTGCCATGCTGTTAATTTGCAGCACAGTGGGGTTTCTTTTCTTTTCTTTTCTTTTTTTTTTCCTTTTCTTCTTTTTTACACTGGGAGATCCCAGTATGAAACAAACAAGCAAACAAAAAACCCCACTGTTTAAAAAAAAGTGGCGCGGTGCATGTAACAGCAGCATGTGATGCCAAAAACTGGAACCTGGCCAGCCAGAGCCATTGTCTGGCTGCCAGCCAGGCTCCAAGCACCCATATCACTATTGCTGCTGTCCCAGGAGGACCCCAGGTAAGGCTGTTGGGGGTCCCCAGCTTACCCCACCCATGACTTTGCTAGGTGTCAGAGCACATGCATAGGGACAAATATCCCTGGCACAAATATGTGCAAGGGCTATTTGTCCCACAAGAAGCATGTGCACACTCATTGAGACAGGTCCATCTGGGCCATCCATTTACCCTTTTTAAATACTGGCATAGCATTAAATTTTCCCTAGGCTTCTAAAATGCCCTGTGTTCCAAGATTGAAAATGCAGTTTACTAGTCCAGGGGAATCCTTTTGCAGTTCCTCTAAATCCCTTGGACACAAGTTCTCCAAACCTGTTTTTTTCAAAGATGTCTGATTTTTAGGAGCTTCTGTTTAGCAGCCTCTTGTGTTACAGTTCAGCAGGAAAGTGTTTCATCCTCAGCATATGATACAAATGCATCATCAGTTGTTTCATAAATGGAAAACAAAAATATCAAATGGTGCTGCCCTTCTGCATTACTATTGACAGTTCTACCATTTCACCTTTATAATGGATCAATACCATTGTTAGAGTTCCTTTTTGTTTTAGATGTACTTAAAAAACAACCCTCCCCCCACAACTATCTTTAATTCTGGCTGCTTGGGCCTTATCAATTTTAAGCAATTTCTAGCGTCTAATTTATAGTCCCTGCTATCTGCTTCCCTTTTTCTCTTTCTCTTACATATATTTTTATTGTTGCTTTCACTTTTTTTTCGAAATGAGACTCTTTTCTCTTCTAAATAGTGTTTCTTTCTTCAGTGTGGCTTTTGGGCATCTAGTAAAAGGTTCTGAAAAAGTTCTCATGTGTAATTCACATTTTTGTTAGTTGTTTTGTTGGTTTAAATTATTTTTGTCCAGATATTTTAACTCATAATTCTTTCTGTTTTATAAAATTGATTTCTCTAATGCATAAATTGCATATGCCACCAGTTGGAACTTTATTCAGAATGTCTATACTGAAAGCAGTTGAGTTATGATCATTACCTTTGCAGCTGCATCTTTTGTCTCTTTGCTTATTCCCCATTCACATTCATTTCTCCTCTGATTACATAGCTGGAACATCCTTCTCTTTCATTCTATTTTAATACAGTAAGGAAGGTGCAATCTCTAGGTTTCTGAACATGGAAGTTTAGATACATTACATTTCCAAGGTTAAGATTCTTTGCTACATCTCTATGATGTATAATAAAGTGCCAGATGATGAACCAAGTAATCTGCCTGTAACTATAAGCAATGCTGCCTCCAGGATGTAAGTAGTTGCATGCATATATGCTTATACCATCTATTTATTCTAGGTAAGAGTCAGTAAAGCCTCCTCTGCTTAAAGCATGCCAGCCTCTCTCTTATTTTCCAGGATTATTATCTACTATACTGTGTGCCTGGGAACATTTGAGCAGTGTTTGCAGAGTATAATAATCAAGGGTATTGGTCAGGTCTCAAGGGAAGAGCATGTTTTTGATGCCATAATCAGCTGTAACAGGGTGTTCTTTGAAGATAAATGACCATCATTTGCGAAATAATCCATCAACATTAGCGTTATCAAAGCTTCCATGGAAATTATGAGCTTTAAAAGTAGGATCTTTATATTTGTGAAAAATAAAATTATTATTGATCAAAAGTAAAATAATTGCATCAAAGCTTCTGGGTACAGAAATTTTATTAAAGGTACATTCTTTAATCTGTGTTACTGCAAGCTATAGATCTAGTTAGATTTCAAGTAGTTTACTCACAGGTATCATCCAGAGGCAGGTGGAGATTTCCTCTGGAGGCAAACAGTTCCTTGACCATGAGTTTCAAGAGAGAGAGAGAATTTCAGATGGTTTAGCTTCTTTGTGCGTTTTCATCACTTCTGCTCCTCCTCACCTCCACCCCCTCCTCCTGGGCAGTCCTTCACTTATATAGCCCTTCCAATAAAGGACAGCAACTGTTGGCTGCTAGCCAACCAATTTGAAATGCATTACTGGCTGCTGGGTAGAGTATCAGGGTCTTTAGCCCCCTCCCAGTCATGTTGGTATTGCTTAGAAAAATAGGGAGTTTAAGACCCCGACCCTGGTATGTGATGCCAGTCATGTAGACAGAGGGAGCAGGTTTCCCCCACTCTCATGAATGTATCTAGCTCAGGTTACAACTCAGGGTTACCTGAAGCCAATGGGGCCAGAGGTGTCTGCCCTCTGCAGTGACCATGGTAACCAAATTGTGAGATAGCAAAGTTTTCTGGGGGGGGAGAGATGGTATTCTGCCACACCTTGTACTCACCATCTACACATGAGTAATATATTGAATGATTAAAGCCAGAGTTCTAGTCACCTCATCCTCAAATGTATCAGGCCAAATATTTCCAACAAGGATAAGGAAGTATTAATGTCATTGATGAAACCTCATTAAAAATATTGGGTGCAATTCTAATCAACCATATTCAGGAAAGATGAATTCAAGCTGGAATACATACAGAAAATGACTACTAGGATGACTAGGGGAATGACAAGTTTCAGGTGAGGGAGCTCCAGGAGGAGGTTAGGAGGCTGAGGGGAATCAGGGAGGTGGAGGATGAAACTGTCAGCTATTTCCTTTCCCTGCAGGGCCACACACCCAAGGAAGAAGCACCTCGGGAAGTGCCCTTCACTATAGAGTGGCAGACAGTCACCTCCAGAACCAGGGCTGCTTGTAACACAGCAGTACCAGTTCCTCCAGTCCAGCTGGAGAACAGGTATGAGGCCCTGGCAGCTCTGGAGGAGAAGGAAGGAGAGGAGGCAACTCCACACTCTCCATGATTTGAGCTGGCTGAAGGAGCCAAGCAGTCCCAGGGGAAAAAGGTGTCGAGTGATTGTCATAGGCGACACCATCCTGAGAGGTACAGAGGGCCCCATCTGTCACCAGGACCCCTTGACACATGAGGTCTACTGCCTACCCGGAGTAAAGGTTCAGGACATGAAGGGGATGATCCAGGCCATGGTCCAGCCCACCGATTACTACCCCACGGTCCTAATCCATGTGGGTACTAATGATGCGGACAGGAGATGCCCTGAGATGGCAGACTACCACTCTCTTGGGGGGCGTGCTGAAAGAGACAGGCGCACAGGTGGTTTTCTCTTCTGTCCTACCAGTGAGTAGATGTGGAAGACGGCTTGCAATGTGCATTGCAGAGACCAGCTGGCGGCTTCAGGAATGGTGTCTCGAGGTGGGCTTTGGCTTCCTCAACAATGACCCACACATCACGACAAGAGACATGCTCGGATGGGATGGGCTCCACCTTTCCACTAAAGGTAAGCGTGTGTTTCTTTTTGGTTGGTGGATCTCCTCTGGCGGGCTTTAAACTAGGCTCACTGGGGGAAGGGGAAGATGAGGGCGGAGGAAGCCTTGGACTGCCATACCAAGCAACACCCACACGTACAGCCCAGCCAAGACCAGTGAGCGGAACATATACACAGGTAAGTGACAGGGGCCAGGGAAATGCTGAGATGAGGGGGCCAGTGCACACATCCACAAGAGGCCTCAAATGCCTCTACACAAACACTCATGGTATGGGAAACAAGCAAGAGGAACTTACCCTCCTGCTAGCTGACACCAACCCAGACATAGTGGGGCTCACTGAAATGTGGTGGGACCCAACACATGACTGGGCAGTGAATATCAAGGGCTATAGGCTGTACAGGAGAGATAGGATAGGGAGGAAAGGTGGGGGTGTGGTGCTCAACATTAAGGAGGAATACATATCCTCGTCAATTAGCAAAGGATCAGAGGAAGGGCACTCTGAAGTGCTCTGGGTTAGAGTACAAGGTAGTCGAGGGGAAAGAGACTTAACAGTGGGGGTCTACTACAGACCACCCAACCAAGGGGAAGAGCTAGACCAGAAATTCTTAAGTCAGCTCACGGAGGTAGTTAGGTCAAAGGACGTGGTCATCATGGGTGATCTGAACCTTCCAAACATCTGCTGGGAAGAGTAGTCAGCCAGGTCTGACTGCTCACATAGGTTACTGGCCAGAATGCAGGACCTCCATCTAACCCAGGACCACAGCCACACCAGGGAGACGCTTTGTTGGACCTGGTGCTGGCCACTGGCAACGATCCGGTGAGGGGGCTGCAGGTGCTAGACCACTTGGGCAACAGCGATCATCGCCTGCTGGAATTCACCATCCAGCGCAAATTGGCAAAGGCCTACAGCAAGGCAGCAGCCTTAGATTTCAGGAGGGTGGACTTCAATAAGCTAAGGAGAATAGTAAGGGAAGCACTGAGGTCCCAGAGGGGAGGGGAGTCAGGTGTCCAAGAAGGGTGGTCACTCCTTAAGAAGATGACCCTCCAAGCCTAAAGGGAGGTAATCCCAACACAGATCAAAGGGAGCAGGAGGGCGCAAAAGCCCCCATGGCTCACCAAAAGCATCTGGGAATGTCTCCTAGCTAAAAGAGAGGCGCACACCCAATGGAAGGGAGGGGCCATCACCAGGGACGATTATACTGCGGGTGCTCAGGGATGCAGGGGGGTGGTTGGGAAGGCCAAGGCAGAGATGGAACTGGGACTAGCTTCCCGGATCAAGGACAACAAGAAGTCTTTTTTTAAATACATAGGGGACAAAAAGAAGGTACCAGGTAACGTGGGCCCCCTGCAGGACACACTAGGAAATTTGGTTGTCACACCAGATGACAAAACTAACATATTTAACTATTTCTTTGGCTCCATTTTCCTGAGCAGGGACCGGAACAGCCACCCCTCCTCTGGGCCCCCCTTAGGCCCAAGGGGAGGCACACCTAGGCCAAGGGTTAGTGAGGAACTAGTCAGAGAACTTCTGGAGGGACTGGATGTATGTAAATCAGCTGGTTCGGATGATCTCCACTTCAGAGTGCTGAGGGAATTAGCTGACGTCATTGAGGGACTCCTGGCACAGCTGTACAAACACTCGTGGTGCTCTGGTATGGTGCCAGAGGACTGGAAGAGGGTCAATGTAGTTCCCATCTTCAAAAAAGGGAGGAAGGAGGACCCGGGAAACTATAGGCCAGTTAGTCTTGCCTCAATCCTGGGCAAGCTTTTTGAGAGAATTATTCTGGGACATGTCCATGAGGGACCAGCAGAGGAGATTATGCTTAGGGGCAACCAACACGGGTTCATTAGAGGCAGGTCCTGTCAGACCAACCTGGTGGCCTTCTACGACCAGGTCACCAAATCCTTAGATACAGGGGCAGCAGTAGACATAGCCTTCTTGAACTTTCGGAAGGCCTTCGACACTGTCTCTCACCCCATTCTCATTAAGAAACTGGGGGACTGTGGTGTCGACACCCACACAGTCAATTGGGTCACCAACTGGCTGGAGGGCCGCACCCAGAGAGTGGTGGTGGACGGGTCACTTTCAACCTGGAGGGATGTGGGCAGTGGGGTTCCGCAGGGCTCATTCCTCGGGCCTGCACTGTTCAACATCTTCATCAGTGATTTGGACGAGGGGGTAAAAACCACCCTGTTCAAATTTGCTGATGACACTAAGATGTGGGGGCATGTGGGCACACTAGAAGGGAGGAATAGGCTGCAATCAGACCTAGACAGGTTACAGGGGCACGCGGATGAGCATAGGATGGGATTCAACACTGACAAGTGCAAGGTGATGCACCTGGGGAGGAAGAACCAGCAGCCTACCTACAGGCTGGGGAACTCCCTTCTCATCAGTGCAAAGGCAGAAAAGGTCAGGCCGCAGCTGGAGTTCTGCATCCTAAAGCCCTCTGCAGTTCTGGGTGCCACACTTCAAGAGAATCATAGAATCATAGTAGTAGGGTCAGAAGGGACCTTGTAGATCTTCAAGTCTGACCCCCTGCCTCGGCAGGAGAAAAAACTGGGCTCAAATGATCCCAGCTAGGTAGGCATCAAGCCTCCTCTTAAAGACCCCCAGGGTAGGAGCCAGCACCATTTCCCTTGGAAGTTGGTTCCAGATCCTAGCTGCCCTGACAGTGAAGTACTTCTTACAGAGGTCTAATCTAAACCTACTCTCCAACAACTTGTGGCCATTATTCCTTGTTATGCCGGGGGTGCTAGGGGAAACAAGGTCTCTCCGAAACCCTTCTGGTCCCGCCTAGTGTGTTTATAGACTATCAGAAGGTCCCCCCTCAACCTTCTCTTGTGAAGGCTGAACAGGTTCAGGTCCCGCAGTCTTTCAGTGTAGGGTCTGCCCTGTTGTCCTCGGTCATTCGGGTGGCCCTCCTCTGGACCCTCTCCATGTTGTCCACATCCCTCCTGAAGTGGGGCGCACAGAACTGGACACAGTACTCCAGCTGTGGCCTGACTAGTGTTGCATAGAGTGGGAGCATCACCTCCTTGTCCCTGCTGCAGCTACACCTGTGGATGCACGACAAGGTCCGGTTAGTCCTGCCAACCGTGACCTCACATTGTCGGCCCATGTTCATTTTGGAGTCAATAATGACTCCAAGATCCCTTTCTGGTTCCGCGCTTTCAAGAAGGGCGTTTCCCATGTTATAAGTGTGCTGCTGGTTACTACTACCCAAGTGCAACACCCTGCACTTGTCAGTATTGAAATGCACACTGTTTTTGTTAGCCCACCCCTGCAATCTATCCAGGTCTGGCTGCAGTCTTTCCTTTCCTACTAGTGTGCTCACCTTACCCCAAATTTTGATATCATCAGGGAATTTAAACAGGGTGACTTTCACCCCGTCATCCAAATCGCTGATAAAGAGATTGAACAGTGTGGGCCCAAGGACCGAGCCCTGGGGGACTCTGTTGCCCACTTCTCCCTAGGTCAAATATGACACATCCACCACCACCCTCTGAGTGCGACCCGTCAGCCAATCTGCAATCCATCTGACTGTGTAGGCATCAATGCCACAGTCGCCCAATTTTTTAATGAGGATGGGGTGGGAGATGGTGTCAAAGGCCTTGCTGAAGTCCAGAAAGACTACGTCCATGGCGACACCTGCATCCAACGCTTTTGTGACCTGATCATAAAAGGCAATCAGGTTGGTCTGATATAACCTGCCCCTAATGAAACTGTGCTGGTTGCCCTTGAGCATCATCTCTGAGGCCGGCCCATCGCAGATGTGCTCCATGATGATCTTCTTAAAGAATTTCCCTAGGATTGAGGTAAGACTGATGGGCCTATAGTTGCCTGGGTCCTCCCTCCTCCCTTTTTTAAAGATGGGGACCACGTTGCCTATCTTCCAATCATCTGGCACCTGGCCCAAGCACCACAAGTGCTTGTAAAGCCATGCCAAGGGCCCTGCAATAACTCCTGCTAGCTTCCTCAACACCCTGGGGTGGAGAGTATCTGGACCCGCTGATTTAAACATGTCCAGCCCCTCCAGAAGCTCTTTAACCCGGTGCTCCCCAACCTGAGGTCTGGAGGCGTTCCCCTCATGTCTGTCTTGCATCACGGTGGGGAAGTCCCAGTCCCTGCCCAAGAAAACAGAGGTGAAGAATTGGTTAAAGAGGTCTGCTTTCTGCTCTGGCACAACCACCAGATTGCCCAGAGGATCTTGCAGGGGCCCCACATTACGCAGTGCTTTCTTCATCCTCCCTATATATTTGAAAAAGGACTTTTTATTATCTTTGATTTTGGATGCAAGTCCTAGCTCTGTGTTTGCCTTAGCTTTCCTGACAGCCCCCCTACAGGCCCGAGCAGAGGAGGTATACTCCTCTTTGGAGGTAGCACCCCCCTTCCACCAGGTGTATGCCGCCTTTTTGGCAATCAGGCATTTCCATACACCCTTGGTGAGCCAGGGGGGCTTTTGGGCACTTCTGCCCACCTTGCTTTTTGTTGGGATGGTCACCCCTTGGGCCCTGAGTATCGTCTCCTTAAGGAACGACCACTTATCTTGGGCACTTAGTTCCCCTGAGGGATGTGGACAACATGGAGAGGGTCCAGAGGAGGGCCACTCGCATGACCAAGGGGCAGCAGGGCAGGCCCTATGAGGAGAGGCTATGGGACCCAAACCTGTTCAGCCTCCACAAGAGAAGGCTGAGGGGGGATCTAGTGGCCTGTTACAAACTAATCAGAGGGGACCAGCAGACATTGGGGGAGTCCCTGTTCCCTCAAGCCAGGAGTGACTAGGAATAATGGTCACAAGCTGGCAGAGGGTAGATTTAAGCTAGATATCAGGAGACGCTACTGCACTGTCAGGGCGGCTAGGGTCTGGAACCAACTTCCAAGCAAAGTGGTGTTGGCTTCTACCTTGGGGGTCTTTAAGAGGAGGCTAGATGAACACCTTGCTGGGGTCGTTTGACCCCAGTACTCTTTCCTGCCATGGCAGGAGGTTGGACTCGATGATCTGCTCAGGTCCCTTCTGACCCTACAAACTATGAAACTATGAAACTAAGATGTGTAATCAAAGGCTACCATGCTACTGTTTGCTCTAAGGTATTTCTCTGATATTGTTATACTCTGTACCCTATTCAAAACCTACTCCTTGTAACCAGTAAAGTTCACCTTTAAACCTAGCATGGGAGACTTACTGGGAGAGGGTCTAGATTATGCTTTGGGGTTGTTACCAGATTTGCCTATCACTTTGGGGTGCACTCATTTGTTAGAAATACGTTTTTAGGGTCTTGGTAATTCAATCAGTGTGTTGCTTGTGTTACTTTTGTTTCTATACGGAGCTGTATCTCTCCCTTCTGCAAGTCCTCACCCACAATGGAGCTATCTTGTAGGATTCAGTTTCAATGGGGCTGGGTTCCTTCAGTTACCAAATCAGTCATACACACATGCACACAGATAAACAGAATACCTCTGAATCCAGCTGGGTGTCTAGCTGACACCCTCATGGGCCAGCATTCAGTTCATAAGGGCACATCTGAGCCAAACTGGTGAATTAGCCTGTACAAGCTGATCCCCTTATGTGTTTCAAACTCAGCACATCCCAATCTTTTGCCCTATCTGTCCTAGTAGTAGTAGCCTCTTGATGAGCAGACCCCACAGTATTTCTGGGCTTCACAGGGATCTTTAGCTTAGGTAAAAGAAGCATTGCTGCACAGCAAGTGGGGAAGGGTAAGTAGAGAAGGAAACATATACCTGGTTACTACCAGTTTGACTATAAAAGTTATTTATTACTAAGTATATGAAATATAGAATGGTAATAGTAGTAATAGACATGCAAAGGAAAACAAACACAAACGATTACAATCTTACCCTGGTTTCACTAAGTATTTGGGGAAACTTAGCTCAAGTTTAACTAATACAATTCAGGTTCAGAAATCTACACCTAGAGAGAAGAGAAAGAGAGAGAGCGAGAGCTGGGGTCTCACCAGTCCAAGGCACTCGGCTTCCAATGCTGATGGGTAATGTTCTTAGCACAATCCTTGAAGGGAGATGATCTGTTTCTTCCAGCTTCTCGAGAACAACAGCGGATGGTGTCAGAGAGATTTCTCTCTTGAAGCACACTGTTTGCTGCTTTTACAGCTTTTTAAACCCTCAGTTCAGATTCTTCAAAGCATTCTTTTAATTGTGTAAATGATTGTCTTTTCTATTGACAAGGGGTTATCTGGTTTGTAACATCTCAAGTAACTGATTAACAACCAGGAAAAAATAAGTTTTTAAGGAGTAACCAAACACTTAGGAGCCAGCTTGCAATTCTTATGGATAGCAGATATACTGGATGGGATACCTCATTGTTTCTTCTCAGATAGCTTGCAGCCTGAAGGTTTTGTATTTTTACCTGTTGAGAATACGCCTCAGCTTAGCATGACTTTTCCAGATCTTACTGTAGTCTTTTAACAGATTTAAGGGGATTATTGGAGTGTTCATAAACTTTGTGGGGAGGACTTCCACCAGGCATCCTGGGAAAAGTATGACAGCATTTGTGGTCAGGGCTCCAAAGGGTTGGACACTGTGATGAACCCTTTACCACTGTTCAAATGTTGCCCATATCCACTCTGACTCAGTGTCTTGCCTCAGCATTCCCTAACCCGGTGACCGAGTTTTAGTCAATCAAATTTAAATAGGCCTCCCATAGTGGGACTGGGGAATATACGTCCCAAGATGCCTATTAAATTTTACTTCTGCTTAGTTCTGGTTAGATGAGGGTGTGTGTGGGTGTGTGTGTGGGGGGAGTCCTTTGTAGATCCAGACTAGAAGTGGTCTGATAAATGCTGAGCTGGCTGTGTGTAAATGTGGGTTGATTACCATTTGGAGCACAGATTCCCCATCATGCAGTGCTCCCCTGCTTCTCTGATCCCAGAATTCACTGCAGTCTTTGCTTCATGCTCTCTGTTCTCCATCTCCCATGTAAATGAATTGTCATCTGGTTCCATCTCGGATGCAAATGAGACCTAGTGGAGTTGCTTGTCACCCTTATCTGGAGGGCTTTAGGTGTGTCTCCCACTGCATCTTCATTTTCTTTCATAATCAGTTCTTATTCAGGTAGAGGTGGGGAGGGGGAAAATTCTTTGCGAGTCAGACAGGCTGTGTCCTGTGCCAGGGTTCCCCAAGAACACAGAGCTGAGAGGTAACAGGGTCCTCTTGGTTTGGCTGACTAAGGGAGACGTCTATTTGTGCTTCAGACTGAGGGAAGCACTCCAAGTTCTTTCAGTGAGTCAAGTACCCTCAAGAACAACTAGGCCTGTGTTTCCCAGAGGGTGCAGGTCCAGGATCAGTCCAGACTCTGGGTGGTGGCAGTGTACCCCCAGGCTTGCGGATGTGCTCCAGGAAGGTGGTCAGGTGCAGTGAGGTGAGTGGCTCAATGCCTACTGGCCCACCACACAAGGTCTAAGGATCTTTGAAGTTTCATTTCTATTCTGAGACATGTTAGCTCTTGGAACATGTGTCTTTTGCTTTTGATTTGCCACTTTGTGTTCCTTCTATTGGCCAGATTGGAAACATAAATCGTAGTCAAACCGAACAGCAAAAAAGTTGACAATCAACGGACATTTTACATTTTCTTTTCAAGGTACTTGAATTAGTCTTTTTGTTTGACTGCAGTAGATTGTCTGAGATTAATAAAAGCTACTTATAAATAATCAATTGGTTTAATAATCAACAGCAGAAGCTAAATCTATACTCAGGAGATTGTGAGACACAATCCACTGCTGGAGTAGGCAGCTTCTGTCTTCTTGGGATCTTTGGACATAAAATAAACTTATGTTAAGTATCTGTAATGCCAGAACAAATTCAATGTTGTTGGAAATGCATCAGCCACATTGCCAGTTATCTAGCTGTTCTGCTTAGGCTGTATTTGAAAATTTGACTTTAAGACAAATTTCTAGAGAATGCAGGCAGCAAACCTGTTTTATGGGTAGATGGGATAACCTGGTAAATCTTTTTCGATGTCTAGTTGCTATGATTGTATAATTCATCAAAACTAACTACTGTATTTAGAGAATGAGAGATTACCTCCACCCCCATCTTTCCAAACCTATCTACCAAAAACATTCAAAGCCTTGGGGCTGCTTTTCTATCAGACTTGTTTTTAGGTCTGAGGAAATGTGATGTTTTGGCCACATTGTAGAGATAAGAATGACATTTTTTGCTATCAGAGTCATTCTGTGACACTCAAGTCCTGATCCTGCAGGTGAATACTATCTCTACCTAAGAACTACAGTATCAGATCTTTTCAGTTTTTCTAGAGACCAGTTCTGGAACTCTTCATGAGAGCAAAGGTTTTAAGGACTTGGCACTTATGCCTGGAGTGCTTGTTCTATTGAGATGATGGGGTATAGTAGCCTAAAATAGTCTGTGAAGACTTTTGAAAGAGAATATTCTTGTAGGGGAAAGCTAGCAGTCTGATTTTCATATTATATCAAAAGCTGGGGGAGGGATGGGGTAGAAGGGGAATACCAAGCACATTTTATTTATGAGGCATATATTGAAAGGGGCATACACCTCATCTGTTATGGACCTTACACCAATGGCATAAGGAGTTGACCCCCTCGCCATTTTAACCCCCACCAGAGCCAGGCAAAGTGTTACTGTCACCTTCCAGTGACCCTCCCCCTATACTGTATTCAGGTGTAAGTTGGTGTGAAGGCATGGAAGAAATAAAAGGAAAACCTTACCTGCAGAGTCATCATGAGGTGGTGCAGCAGTGATGAAAACTGGCACCAAGTGAAAGAATGAGCGTCAGGGAAACCCTGGCACCAGCATGATCACGCTTTATAAGTATGTGCCGCTGGCACTTAAAGGGCAGGAACCCCATGGACAAGTTAAAAACAGCCCAACCCGAAGAGACAGGAGGACCAGAAATGAGGTCTAGAAACCCCGGGAGGGGTGAATCGTTGAAAGCAGTCTGGCAGCAGCAAACCCACTGAGGTGGCTCAGAGGAGCCGAACAATTTACCTACAGATTGGTCCTGGCAGCTGGGGACAGAAGGAACCAGACTAGGAACGCTGGACGTGAAAGGGAAGACAGAAGAAACGTGAGTACAGTGGGTCAGAGTGGTTCACAGGGGACCATTCCTACTGTGGACCCTAAAGCACAAAGGGTCTTGCAAGTCAAGGACTTGGATGGTCCAACTCTGGGCCAGAGGACTGTGAGAAGGGACTGAGTTTCAGAGTGATGTTTGAGTTGTGTTTTGGTTTGCTTTATACAGTAAAAGTTCTGTTAACTGGCATCTTACAAGCCAGCATGCTCAATTAACCAGCATGCCAGCTTGTAAGATAAAGTGAAATCGGAAGTGCCCACTGTGGCACTTCTGGTTTCTCTGAGTCTCCATGACCTGGGGCAAAGCAGCCTGCACTGCTGAGTCCCCACAGCCCAGGGGCATAACAGGCTGTGCAGGGCTGTCCGGGGCCCACCTCCCTGTCTTGTGGGGCTTGCAGGTCCCATGGGAGGGGCGGTGATGTGGTGGGAGGGCTGGCGATGCCGTGGGAGGGGCAGAGGGACACCCCAGAGGTGGCAGGAGAAGCAGCAGCATGGGCCACTCAATTAACTGACATATTTTGTTATCCAGCATCCCCCAGATAACAGAGATTTTATTGTATATATTACCTACCTCAAAAGGCACTAGAGGAAAACATAGTCTGTGTGCCCTGAAACAACTATTTAAGATCTTGAAGGTTGGCATAAGGTGGGGTGTCAGGGAGGTGGAGCCTCAGAAGTTGGTGCCAGGGCTGGATTAAGGACAGCACGCATGGGGATTAAGATCTTCCTCCCAAGTTATATTGGAAGAAAGTCAGGGCAGGAAAGAGTAGTTGCCCTTACCCCAGTCCCAGTTGTACAATGCTAGGAGCACACTGTTCATGTATAAAAGAACTGAGACTGTAAAAGATCTCATGGAAATGTTGAGATGCGTCTCATGGGATAGGCACCGGTTCTTGCACAGTTGGTCACAGTGGAACATTAGTGCCTCAGTCATTACCCTTTTTAGTCTTTTCTCTTTCTCTCCTCAGTTGTTCCCTTTTCTTCTTTTAACATTAGTTTTTTCACTTTCAGTTTAAGCCTCCCTTCATCTTTCTAGGCTACCTCTTCTTCCTTCTCCAAATGCTCTGTGGGTATCTTTATATATGTTGTAACAATGACTATGCTGGGTAGTCACCGGGAATGGATGTGCACTTTTATGTCCTAATGACATCCACTGACCCCTCAGGGAGGTTGCAGCCCGCTTCTAGTCAGTCTAGGTGGGGCCAGTGCTCTTTCTTCTCACCCACCATGAATCTGTTTACAGAATGTTGTTGAGAGGGAAGTGGTGACTGCCCACCTCCACCTAGGCCCACCACCGGGCTCCGCCCGACTCCTGAAGCCTTGGAGAAGGACTGGCCGAAAGGACCAGCCAGAGACAGTTTCCTTCTCATTTTCCTTTTATTATAATTTTTTTTTATGTTTGCCTTTTCCCTTTTTTTTCCAAGGGTGCTGGGCAGTCCAATCCTGAGGGGAACTGGGCTCCTATTACCACTTCAGGGCTTGTTGGGGCTCCACCTGGCTCTGGGCTCTCCCAGCTCTCTCTGTTGATCACCGCCACATGTGGCTTAATTGGTGGTGCATGAACACTTAACAAGTGGTGGGGCTTCTGCTGTCAGTTGAAGGGTGGGAGGGGAGGTTGTCCCTGTCTTCCCCAGTCTGGCCTGACTCAGCCTCCCTACCCCTGGGTCTGACGGTGGGGATCTTTGGGTAAAAGGGGAGGAAACTCTCCCCCTCTTCTTGGAATGCTTTTTTTCTGATGCCTCCTGGAGCCTTTCTTACTGAAACCGCTGCGGGTTCACTCAGTGTTCTGCGGTCCAGGCTCTGCCCTTCCATCAAAAGAAACAAACTGAAAACAAATGAAGAGAAAAGAAAACAAATGAAATTGATGGTTTTGGGGAGAAGGGATCCTTTTGCCCCTCCTCTTCAGCCCCATAATGGGGTCGTTGCCACTTCCTCACCATCCGGCCCCTCCAGGCATTCTTTTTCTGCCCCAGGCTCCTCAGTCCCTCTCCTGCCTTTTCTCTCATCCGCTGCCCTTCCTCCCCCTGTTCCACGCCTCGCCACTGGATATTGCTTTGGCCATGGATTGGCCCCAATCCACTTCACCTGCTGAGGTGGTAAAGGTGGGCAGGGGCGGATGGGGAGCTCCTGCTGCAGCCTGGAGATCTCTACCTGGCAAAGTTTGCCTTCCTGGTGAGGGTCGAGCCCCAGGTGAGTATCTTTCAAATCCTCACCGACTAACATTCATCTAGCATCTTTCAACTAAAGATCACAGGACACTTGACAAATATGGTGAATGAAATAAACAAGGATCACTTTAACCCTTGCTGGAAATCTTGTCTGGCCTAGAATACACGAGTTAACCATGCATGGTAACTCTTCATAGCAGTTTGAACTAGGAAACAAATATTATGCATGGTTCTTTTTTCAGTAGGTCTAGTTCAGATCTATGTACCTAAGCTGTGCTGCATTATTTGCCAATAAACCAGGATTAGTTCACTGAAAATGTTAAAAATGCCACAAGATTTATAATAATTGCAAATGGTCTGTGTAACAGTGCACTCTACCCCTTTAAGAGGGAACAGTCAGCCCTTTTGAGAAAGGCTAGTTGTAGAGCATTTGCTAGGCTGGGAATGTCATGTTAGGGCCTTTAAAAAGCTCTCCAAAGAGTAAACAATAGGAGAGGAGGCAAGCTGTGAAAGGAACAGCATGCTACAAGGAGGAGCAAGGCTGCTGTTCTGGGCCAGAGCCAAAGAGCTCCCTTTCTGTGATCCACAACAGGGTAGAAGAGTTTTTGTTTTGTTACATTAAAGGCTGTGTTATCCAGCACCTTAAAAGCCAGCATGCTCTGTTAACCAGCATGCTGGCTTATAAGGGAAAAGTGAAACCGGAAGTGCCCACTGTGGCACTTCCCATTCTGCAGAGCCTCCAAGGCCTGGGGCATAGCAGCCTGTGCAGGTCCATCCTCCCTGTCCCTCAGAGCCCACGGGAAGGGTGGCGATGTGGTGGGAGAGGTGGTGACATCCCAGACGTGGCAGGACAGGTGGTGGCCCAAACAGGCAAAGACACCTATTCAGGCCACTCAGTTAACCAGCTTATTTTGTTATCTGGCATCCTCCATTCCCCATGGGTGCTGGATAACAAAGCTTTTACTGTCGTTTATTTATTTGTTGCTTAAAGACTGTTTATTTGGAAGGACTTGCTAAGGAGGTCTTCAGAGAGCATCACCTACCTGGCGAAGGCAGCAGGCTAGGCAAACTGCTTACAGCCTGAACCCTGGCTTTCCATCTTATCTCACAGATGCCATCTCCAATGACACAGCATTCCTACCATACCTGGCATTTAATTTTTAGTTATAGAAGGAAGACTGGCCAATACTGACTCCCAGGACCATATTCTTGAACATCTGAGAGTTCTTGACCTTGACTCTATGATCAGGAAGCAAAATCCCTCCTAAAGAGAAGGAATAAGAAGTGAATCACTGACTAATGTCCTTTAAAACAAGAAAAACACATATGGAGCAGAAGTAGAGATGCAAAGCAAGTGGGCACAAAGGCCTGAATATATATTTGCAAGCAGAAATGAGTCCAGAGATGTGAGATGCATACCTAAGAAAATAAACAGATTAGAAACCAAAACCCAGAACCAATGAGTATGCTGCAGTCATGAATATTCAGAGGATCTGGAAATAACACCTGCTACTAAGAGAGTACCAGTGCTTTAGGAAATCAGTAGCCCAACTGTAATGGGGGCTGAAGCAGGAAAGGTGAGTGGATAAATTGCATTTCCTAAGGTCAACAGTAAAATATGCTCCTCTCCTTTGCATTGAACAACAGCTGGTATGAAATGACAGATATATTTCTCTGTATTTGCTTGATTTAATACCTAGAGGGCCAGCTCCTCTAGTGATGTAAATCAGTATAGTGCATTAATTTCAGTGAAACTGTTGATTTGTAGGTCTGTACAAAGCAGCCAGTATTAACTTTGGATTCAGCCGGTTTGGGGGACAGTGATTCGATTCAGTGATTTGAATCACAGTCCTGAATTGATTTTGCCAAATCAGATTTGGAGATTTGGTTGCTTTTGAATCAGCTGATTCTCCAAATCACACAGGGCCATCCCCCACCCACTCTCCCAGCCCTGCCTGACCCTAGCTCCCAGCTCTTTTAAAAAGAAAAAGCCCAACTCACCAGCTGCTGCCAGGCAGGGGTGTGATCTCTGCTGCCCCCCACAGCCCCACGCTGCATGGGGAACTCTGCCATGAGCCCCCAGATCCCCACGTGCTCTCCCAGCCCCCCCATGGCTGCCCTGCCTGCCCCAACTCCCAGTCCATTAAAAAAAAGTCCCAATTCACTGGCTCCTGCCCAGCAGGGGGTGATCCTCACGGCCCACCACTTCACCACGCTGCATGGGGAGCTCTTCCACAAGCCCCCAGAAGCCCTGAGGCCACTGTAGCAGCCATTGAGTGGGGGCTTTTTTTTAAACAACCAGAAGCTTGGGCAGGTGGGGTAGGCATGGATGGGGGGGCTGGGACAACGGGGAGGGGGGAGGCCGGTGGCACTCGGGGGGGCTGGGGGAGCAGGCAGCAGATGGGGCCTGGCAGTGGTCCCCCCCATAGTCCCCTCCCTTCCTCCAGCCTACCCTTCTCCCACCCCCTACCTACCTGCATGGAGTCTGGGTCCAGCTTCCTGTTGCTGCCAGCAGGGACTGCCCGAATTGCCAAAGCTATCTGAATCTTTTCCAAATCGATTTAGAGAGCTTTGAATCAACTTGGACCTTTTAATTCAACCACTGAATTGGGCCGATTCTCCTCCAAATCGAATCAGCACCCAAAGCTTCGTGCAGCCCTATTAATTTCCACCTGGTGAGGATTTGGCCCATGAACTTCAGAGTCCTGCCAATTTTTTTGCATTGGCCAAAGATCTGGTAAATGTGCTTCTGTATAGTTGTATGGTTTTTCAGCAGCTGAGCATCTAGGTTCTTTGTTGTATTATTGGAATGATTTATTTATTGGCATGGCTATTATTTGATTGTTGACATGGGTATTGGGACTGAATGTCTAAATATAATTTGTCTGATGACTATGACATTGCTGTGTGAAGTCTCTGAGAAGATCATGATTTTCTCCAATTTAGTCATAATTTCAAATTTGTCATGAAATGCCTTTGTGACACTAATTCTTGGTCTTTCACACATTAAGCTTAGGAAAGCTGAATCTACTTTCTGCAAATATTCTACAATACTCATTTAAAATTTACTGTTTTCATCAGTATTCCTGTGAAGAAACTCATTTACTAGGACTGCCATGAACAAAGAACACAAATGAGATGCGTGCATACTAGAAGCAGTTTCAATTATGATTTCTGTTATTTGCAGAAATACTTTTACTTTCTTTGGCCTGCTCCATTGATTAATTATAATACTTGTCTAAAATAAATCCTGATTCTATATTTACATATAGGACTCACATATCCAGATTTACATTCTGGCTTTATCACCTGATCCCATCGCTATGATCACGTCTATAAAGCGCCGTAAGTATCAGGGTTGTGTGAAGCTTTGGTCACTGATTCGATTCAGTGGAGATTTAGCCCAATTTGGTGGCTGAATCTCCAAATCTGAATTGAATCAGTAGACTGTTTAATCTCTCTGAATCAAATTGCAACCTTCTGAATTGATTCAGAAAGATTTGGAGTGTGGGGGGTGGGGAGGTCCCCAGCACACGGCAGCAGGCCCGGAAGTGGATTCCGGTCCACCTCTGGTATCCACCGGGGGAGTGCAAACCCACCCCCCAGGTCCCTTGGCTCAGCAACTGGTGCCTTCTGGGTCTGGGGGGCACCCAGGATCTCCCACGGCCAATCACTGAGCCAGGGAGGGGGACACAGGGGGGCCCCCATGTGCACTCCCTGGAAAACCCAGAAGTGGACCGGAAGTACTTCAAGTCCACTTCCGGGTTCATCGCCGAGCATGCAGGGCCCCCCCCCCCACTCTTGTGGGATGCTCTATCCACCCCAGCATCGCAGTGTTCACAAGCTGCAGCTGGTACTTCGAGGTATGTAGAAAAAACATTTAAAGCTGTGTCTATAGCTAAATTGCTGATTCTCTGAGTCAGCATTGAATCCTAAAATTTGGATTTGACCAAATCGAATCAGGACAGTGATCAATGAATGAAATCACTGTCCCTGATTTGGGTCAAACCCTAATCTGAATCGAATATGGCCTGTTTCGTACACCCCTAATAAGTATGTACTCTGAGTCAGATTATATCTCTCTTAATGATACTGAACAGTAAGGCTGTGCGAAATTTCAAAAGGTGTTTCATTTTGAAACTGTTTTGATGCATTTTGAGTTTGAAACAGAGAAATTGAAATGAAACAAAAGGCTTTGAAACAGCTTCAAAATGAAATGAGGGCACTCAAAATTGTTTGAAAGTTTTGAAATGTTTCAAAGCTGGGCTTGCTTGCAGCTAAATAGAAACTAAGGGGAGGGAAGGGGAAAGAGGGGAAGGACTGCTCTGCTATTGACATATGTAGCTGGTCAGTGGCTCTGATCCTCCCCTGAAGTCCTTTCCAATCCCAGTACGCTGTAGAAGGGATGGCAAAACAGCATAAAAGCATTGTTTGAGCTGAACTTTCTCTGTACCTTGGGATCAGCTTACTGAGCTGTGTCTTTCAGCAGCTCAGCAGCATCAGAAAGGCTATCACTTCCTACTTGCTAGTCTGTTCCTGGCAAGTGGGATCCAATACCTTTTCCTTTACTAAAACCTTTATTATTATATTCATTCCTTTCATTTTATTCCTTCCCCAAAATCCTCTTTTTGTTTTTATTAGTCTATTTTGATTCTTTTCCCCTGAAAAGAAACCTGTGCTTTCTCTCACAGTGTGCATTCCTTTTGTTGTGCAGGGAACCACAGCATATATTGCATATTATAATATACATTTTATACAGGAACATGTACATACATTGATATATATTTTTTATTACATAAATACATACATACATACATACATATATACATTACATGAATACATACATCCAATTATTTACATACATTACATAAATACATTACAGGGGTCTTCAAGAGGAGGCTGGACAGATATTTGGCTGGGGTGATATGAACTTGGCACCTGTTCCTGCCCGGGGCAGCGGGGATCAGACCTGATGATCTGTTTAGGTCCCTTCTGACCCTAAGTACTATGATACTATGTTACTATAAATACATATTACATTACAGAAGAACACACAGATTTTCCAGCATACCAAACACACTATGAAGCATGCTGGAAAGGCAGATGGCAAGCCTTCAGGGAGGGGCAGAAAAAGGGGTAGCAGGAGAGTTGTAAGTTGCACCCCCCCTCCCCACAAACTGAAATGCAGTGTCTTTCCTACAACTAGCAGGCATGAGGCTTTTGGTTCTCTTGCCAGCAAGAAGAGAGGAGCAGTGCCACTGCCTGTGCCTGACTCTGCATCCCCTCCAAGAGCACCAGCCACCCCACCACCCACCATGACATCCCACCCCCCACCACCACCATGACATCAAGCAGCACTCGCATGACAGTCTCCTCCACCCCCATTTCACTTTCCAGCCTGAGCCTTTCAGTGCCAGAGGAAGAGATGGAGGAAGAGCTGGATCTGGATCTAAGTGTCATAGTGAAGGAAATTCTGGGGAAGGAGGGGGAATCCACAACCCACGCCATCAGGCAGGTAGCACTCAGGCCTTGCTGGCTGCTTATCTCACCGAGGACATGGAGCAGCTGCTGTGTGACCCCTTGGCCTACCGGGCAGGCCACATCCAGATGTGGCTGGATCTGGCCATGGTTGCCCAGGAACACCTGTCCTGTCCACCGCAGTGTTCCGAGCGAAAGGGTGTTCAGCATTGCTGGTGATATAGTGATATCCCACCACACCTCTTTGGATCCTTGTTTGGTGGAGCAGCTGATGTTCCTTTTGGGGTTCCCTAAGCTCCAGGTGCAGATGGAGTGAATGCCTCCCTCCTCACTCTGTCTGCAGTCCTGGCTGGGGAAATCCCAGATCTATCACATCTTTGATGGGTCTGAGGCTTGCTGGTTGCAGTGGAGTTGTGAGGCTCCAGGTGAGCTCAGCTTAGCTGCCTGGGATGCCAGCTTTCAGGTTGAAAAACCCTTTGTCAGACTGAGGAAGCACCTGCAGTTACTGTGTGGGCTGTTCCTGTGTGGAAGGAATAGTGAAGAAGCCAAAGGCTGGCATGCAATACATGCAAGAAAGCCAGGCAGTGAAAATGGAAATGGAGGCATCAGGGGGTGAGGGACAGGCTGGGTTGGGGGAGGGAGGGGGGAAGGGGATGTAGGAGCATAGCCAAAATTGGAGAGGTACCTGGGGAGTCAGATGTCCAGCAAGTTGTAGTGTGTCATAATTCCAGTGTCTATATTAAGTCCGTGAGTTTCTGCATCCAGGAGGTTGATGAAGTAAAGTTCATAGTCTCATCTGTGAAAAGTGTTTTGTAAATTCCCTTTGAGGATCAGGCCTGAGAGCTTGGAGACAGGTGGTGTTCTGCTCTTGTCTTTGCTAGATTTTCAGTGTGCACTCGCTCTGGTGTTCAGTTGCTTAGTGTCTTCTACATATTTTCCATTAGGGCACTTGGTACCCTGATGAAGGTATGTATTGTATTGTGAAGATATCTCCATACTGGAGATATTGTTGGCAGGTTTTGCATGTCTTGTCATGGCATGGCCTAGATCCATTCATTGTGTTTTGGGCTGTAGGAAGTAGGCTTCTGGTGATGAGGTTAGTGAGGTTCAGTGCTTGTTTGAATTTACAAACCACTTTTTATAGATGAGCCTATGAACTGCACTTCATTAACCTCCTAGGTACAGAAACTCATGGTCTCAATATAGATATTAGAATTATGACACACTACAACCTGCCAGATGTCTGACTCCCAAGGTACCTCTCCACTTTTACCTGCTACATCCCTTTTCCTCACCCCCTCATGCTTCAATTTTTATTTTCACAGACTGGCTTTATTGCATGCATTCCAGCCTCTGGGTTCTTCATTATTTCTTCCCCAGGAAGAGTACACACACCAACTGCAGGTGCTTCCACAGCCTGACAAAGGGTTTTCAACCCAAAAGTTTGCTATGATATATTTCTCCAACTATTCAGTTGGTCTACTAAAAGATATAAGATTGACCCAAAGAACCTTGTCTGCAAATGCCATGTCCTTAGATCAATATGGTTACAACCTACACCTCTAGCACCTGTCCCCAGTCAGCTGACCTGAAGAACTCAGGGCCCTGGGCACATCTAAGCCCCAGGGCTGGGGCTGGCAGAGAGAGTTCTCTGATAGCTTCTGGAGAAGAAGCTCCTGCAGGAAAGGAAAGCAAGGCTTTGTGACAGTTTGGTTGCATGAGATGCTAGTGCTACTGTGCTGCTTATCTGTTGCTAATTAAAGTGGTGGACTGGACTGAGGCTGTAGGGGAGGAGGAGTCCTCATTGGAGCACAATACCTTTTTGTGTAGAGGCCCCAGTGCCAGTGAGGGTGCACCAACAGGGGCATAGAGAGCCCAAAGATAACAGAAGGTAGAGTGAGACCAAGACCTCATTACAGGGTTGATATCAATATACTATCTGTGAGGCATGGGGTGTGGTAAGGGATGGTAGGAGCCATGCATCTAACCCCTAAGGGATGTTCTTGAGGCACCTACTTTAAGTGGGTCCCAGCAAGGGGTCCAAGAACCTACAGGGTTTAGTGGGGCCTATAAGGACAATGATTGAGCTGAAGCTTGAGGTCAGCCTCCCTGTCTATTATCTTTTCCAACAAGATGTAGTGGCAGGTGAGAAAAGAAGGTGCCCGCATGACAGAGCTGGTATGGTCACAGGGTCCTAGGGCCATCTCTATGGACCCTACTCTGTGACAAAATGCAGTTTTCCAGAAACCCCTGCACCTATCTCCTTGAAACCTGGCAGGCTTCATGGCCTCCGCATGGGCTACCATGGCTGCTGTTTTCACCCTGCTCCAGCTTAAAACACACACATAACATGAGTTTTGCTTGTCAGCAACTTGAGGTGCACTTTTCCAGAAAACACTGCATCTATCTCCTTGAAGCTTGGCAGGCTTGTGGCCTCAGCAGGGTCTACCATCCCTGCTGTTTTCATTCAAATCTGGAAAGAAATGTCAAAGTTATAGGGATTTTTGTTATTCCCAGTTATAACCTATGGGCGAAACATTGAAACGCGTGGAAACAGAATTGAAACAGCGAAAAAGTTTTGATGAAACAAAATGGAACAGTGCTTCTAAACAGTTAAATGAAACACTGTCCCTTCAATATGGCAAAATGGAAGTTGAAATGAAACAGTGCTGTTTCAAACAGCCCTACTGAGAAGCACTTTGGGCCCTGTTAGACCTTACACTGTAAGCCAAACAAATATTAAATGGGTTAGTGGAGGCGACACATGGTAAGGAGAAGAACCTCCTCTGACTGTCCTTCACATGCACAGTTGTGACTTGCTGTAGAGGTTTGGTGTGCAGAGACAGGACTAGAAGCAGGACCCACTTCTTCCTGCCAGGCAGAGATTGGGCCCACTTCCATGCCAGTTGCAATGAGACTAGAGAAACCTGGGGAAACAGCTTAAGCCCTGGCAGCCCTGCTCTCAGGGCAGAGCTGCTGCAGCTCTACAATACCGAACTCCTTTTTCAGGGCTCTCTGGTCTTGTTGAGCTGCAGCAGCTCCACACTGAGATCAGGGCTGTCACTTATCTCCCAGGTGACTCTCAGAAGTTTTCTGGAGATTTATATCAAATTCCTGGAGACTCCAGGGCAGGCCTGGGGTGTTGGAAACCCTAGATCTCCCCCAGATTCACAATGCAGTCCTTTGATATAACAAGAATACAAACACAAGCCTCTTGGTTATATAACCAAAACTCTCCCCACACTGGGTATGTCTACACATGCCCCTACAGTGCCATTATTACTGCACTGTCTTTTAGTACTTCTTTTAGGAGGTACTAAATGACGGTGCAGTAACAGCCATTGCTGTGCTGTGCTGGCAGCATGTGGTTTATTTTTAGCTGGTATGTTGCTGCAGTGACTCATTATAGCAAGGGAGCATGTCATGGTTTGTGCTGTGTTGTAGCTGTAGCATCATGATTTGTGCCACGGATGCTATGGTGCAGTAGCACGTTGCTATGGCAAATGTAGATGCAACCACGGGGTTTTATAATTCACCCTGAAGGCAGTAAGTGATCCTGGGTCCTTTACTTGCATCTCTGAGGAATAGTCTGAGTGCTGATCAGTCCCTCTGTGCAGCTTTCCTACCTAGGAACTCCTCTCCCTGTCATTTGCAGGGTCAGACTGTCTGCTCTGGATCAGACTCTGAGCTTATATGTGTCTCAAACCCTGCCCACTTCCAATAAGGTGGCTTGCTAGCCCTGGCATAGCTAGCTTTATTTCATCTAATGGGCTGTTGGTCTAGTTGCTGCAGCAGTGTCCCTGCTGCTCAAGCAGGTTTCTGGGCCCTGGCTGCCTATTTCCTTGCAGCCAGTTCATCAAGGTAGTATGTCATGCCTGTGGTTTCCATGATTAATAGATCACTAGTACCCGGTCTGGGGTCCTCCCCTGCTTTCCTGCCATGTCTTGGTCATATTGAAGAAGGGAGGGTTCTCTGCTATATTTGATGGGCCCCACAGGGGTTCTCGCATTACTGCAGTGGCTGACTTGGGGCTCTGCCTCCCATACACCCCTTCCACCTACCAACCATAGGTGCCAAAGTTCTCTAGCCTTTGCTGCTCCAGGTCCCCAACCAGGCTTGCTCAAAGATAGATGAAGGTGCTTGGTCTGGTTCCATGTTTGGCTGCGTACTGTCGTGGCACTGGTAGATCCAGAGCTTTTTCTGCCATTAGCCTGCAGGCCCTTTCTCCAGGCCTGTTTCTTTGAGCCTTTCCCTGCTGGGGTACAGGCCCTCCATCTGAGACCCAGAGGGTCAAGAATAATAACCACACTGGAAAAGGGAAAATAAAAAACAAAATAAAAAACAAGTAAGGTGCCTCTCTTCCCTGCTTTTCCCTAAGGGCTATGAAGGGAGAAATTGCAGGGAGGAGCCCTGGTTCTCTATCTCTGCCTCAGCAGGGAAACTGGTTTGTGGGTGCTGCGCTGCTCTGGCACCCTTCAGTTCTCTCTGCTGCTGCACTCCACCTGCCTGGAGCAAGCTCCCCAGCTCTCCCCCTCCAGCACTTCCCCAGTGCCTTTTAAACCCTTTGTGGTGGTGTGCAGGGCTGATGTCATTGGCTTTGCACCACCCAGCTGTATGGCCAGTGTGCTTATCAAGTAGCGTTGCTGCACCTCACATCATGTTGGCCCAAGCTTTTTCCCTTTTGTGTGAAATTTCTTGGGTTCTTTGCTGGTCCTTGTCTGTCTTCCTTCACTTCAGGTCTTTTGGAGTGGTGGGTGATCGTGCCCAGTCCTCGTCACCACATAGTGGTTCTTTCCTCCTGGGGAACTCTCTGTGGCTGCTTTCTCCTTAAAGTAATGGGGAACCTCCCTGTTACACAGGGCTTAAGCTTTGTGGCCCTGCTCTCAGTGTGAAGCTGCTGTGTCAATTTCAGCAAGACCAGAGAGCTCCGGGTCTGCAGCCCTGGACCTCACTTGCTTTGAGAGGCCCAGTCCTTTTTTCTCCAGGGCTTAGGCAGCATCTGCTATCTGAGCCATCACTGGCAGCAGCAGAGGTGGTTTGGGTGGTTACGGGGGTCACTGTGGCTACCAGATACCCTGGGGCTGTGGAACTTGCTTTGTCCAATGGCCCCTGGGGGCAAGGTACCCTACACAGGCCCACTGCACCATGGTGTCTCTGCTCATCCTGAGTCAGGAGGGGCCACTGCATTTTGGGATACTGGAGAACTTTAATTTGGGTGGAATAGCTGTGGGAAGTGCCACATGGTAATGGAATGGGAAAAATTTGGGTGCTTTGGAGATAGTCCTGCCCTAGAATAGTGTAACTTTAAGATGAATAACAAGTGCTTTAAGCCACTAAAGAGATGTTAATGTGTGCCAGTCCAGTGGTTAAGAGGTCCAGAAACCACCTGTAACAAGGTCCTTACTTGCTTAAGAAGCCAATGAGAATGTATAAGTGAGTGCTGCTAAGTATGCATGTGACTGTTAGAATCTGAAATATATTTACTTTGCAAAATGCTATCAGACACATCTTGCATATTTATGCAGTGCTGCATCATGCATACAGTGGCATGAGGCTTGACTCTTCAGAGAAGTGAGAAAGGATGATGCCCCTGCCAGTAAGAGCTTATAATTGATTTTAGAACAACAGTACCTATTGCCATGGAAACCAAGTGCTTCAGTAACACTAATGAAAATGCTAAACAAAACAGGTTAATGAAAGGCTAAAACAAAATAGCATAGCTGGTAAAAAAAAAAAACAAATTCCAAAGAAACATTTTTCTACTGGAAAATGATGTTTTGCCTAAATGAAAACTTTCTGTAGGAACAGGGTGATTTCATCAACATTTAATTTAAACAAAAATTGAACCAGAGTTCTTTGCCAATGTTGTGATGTTTTGACATTATCAGAATGGAACCTTTAGTTTCAACAGGTCTTTTCATTTCTCAATTTATTCATACATTATAAGTGGTAATATAAGAATCTAAAAGTTAGAATCAAAGTGAAATATTTCAGCTTTTTTCATAACAAAATGCATTAATTGACTCAAAACTTTTTTTAAATACTAAATTATTTTATGGGACATTTTGGAAGTGTTTGTTTTCATTTTGACTAAGAAGGAAGATACTCCATATAACAGAAATTCTAGTTCCTATACAGTTCTACTTTGCAGATGAATGTAGAATTATGATCAATAATTTGCTAGAGCTTGGGGCTAGATCTTGTAACTGTGTTGACATCAGTGGAGTCTGATATTGATGAAACTATGGTGATTTACACCAGCTGAGAATTTTGCCCTCAAGTTTGTAAAAGGTCTATCAAAGGGAATGCATTCCAAAGCAGGGTCCTTGACTGATAATGGTCTGCTGCCATAGATTAAATTATATCAGGGATGGGCCTGATTTAAGTGGTTCAAACATAGATATTAGCAAGTGCTTTTCAGCAAAGGTAAAATATGAGAGAAGATGCAGTTTTTCAGATAATCTGCAAAGTATTCAGGGTATTGAGGAACATCACCAGCATCTTGAAATTAACCTAGAAGTGAACAAGAAGCTATTCAGCAGTAGTGTTCATGTAATTGAATATGGAAGAGCCCAAGAGCCCACGTGCACGAGTGAGGTCAGTCATTACTGAAGATGTGTTCACTGTAAAATGGCCAGGCAAAAGAAGTGAATTTCAGGCAGGAATTTTTGGAGGACAGTGAGTTCTAGGGAATTTAGACCTGTAGGTCTTCCAGAATTTAGACCTGTAGCTAGTGAGTAGTTGAGGGGAATAAGATCAGACTTGTAGGCAGAGCTGATGTTGGAACACAATAACAATCTATTTTGACAGGTAGCTAGCCATATTAGTCTGAAGTCTGGGCAGATTTACACCTTACAGACTAACTAAAAATCAGAGATGTATAGGACAAGTCCTCTGTTATATAAATAGAGGATTTCATCAGCAATCTGTTTTCACAATAAATACATTTAAAGAAGAAAGAGGCAGGAAGATTCCAAGCCAATACAAATTGATGGGCTTTTTTCCCCCCTTACTCATAGAATATCATTAGGGTCATGTGTGCCTTGGTGAAAACAGTGAAATCCAGCACTCCAGCAACTGCTGCAGCACCTTTAACTGGAAAAAAAAAAAGTGTTAGATTTTTAGTAGGGAAAACAGTTTTGGCCAGCAGATGAACAGTCTCACCAGAATAGAATCCAATGCCCTGTCTAGTTTAGAGTCCTAACTAGGGCTGTGCAAAGCTTCGGGTCATGATTCAGATTCAGAGATGATTCAGATGATTTGGAGGCTGAATCTACAAATCTGAATTGAATCACTGGAAGATTTAGGCTTTCCAAATTGATTTGGAGCTTCTGAATTGATTTGGAAAATATTCTGAGGTACGGCAATCCGGCCACAGGGTATAATTAATGAAATATCTATAACTTTGTTGTCTTGTCTTATTCAGATGAAACTTGCAGAGATCGTAGCCTCTGTTGAGAGCATAATGTGTGCCAAGTTTCAAGGTGATAGGCCTCTAGCTGCTGACAGGCAAAGCTCGTGTCATGGGTGCTTGTGTAACTGTGTCTGTCTTGGGGCACGTGGGGGAGGGAGGGAGGAAACTGCTGCAGGCCTGGCTGCTAAGCTACTGTGTTACCAATCAATCATGATTCACTCAGGGACCAGCTCAATACACACTAGCTAGTAAGGATAACGAGTTAATGATCAAGGGTTAAAACCTACAAAAACACAAACTAAGGAGAGGAAAGAATCAATATAGAGCCAGGAACTGCTTCTGCCCCAAGACAGAGACAGTCAGTTGCACAAGCACCCATGTCACAAGTTTTTCCTGTTAGCAGCTAGGGGATCAGGGCCCCAGAACCCCCCTGCACCTATCTCCTTAACTGCTGGCAGGCTTTGTGGCTGAAGCAGGGCCTAGCAGTCAGGCCTGCAGTAGTTTCCCCTCCCTCTGTGCCCCAAGACAGCCACAGTTGCACAAGCACCCATGTCACGATTTTTGCCTGTCAGCTGCCAGAGGTGCAGGGCCCCAGAACCCAGTAGCCCCTGCACCGATCCCCTCGACAGCTGGCAGGCTTTGTGGCCTCAGCAGGGGCTAGCAGGCCTGCAGCTTTCACCCTGCTGCGCCTTAACACACACAGTGTCACCCATGGCATGAGTTTTGCTTGTCTGCAGCTTAAGGTACAGTTTTCCCCCAATCCCCTGCACCTATCTCCTTGAAACTTGGCAAGCTTTTTGGCCTCAGCAGGGGCTAGCATGCCTGCAGTTTTGACTCCACTGTGGCTTGACACATACAAGCAACACGAGTTTTACTTTCATGAATTTGGGGTGCAATTCCCCGCAAACCCCTGCATCGACCTTCTTGAAACTTGGCAGGCTTTGTGGCCCCAGCAGGGGCTACCATCACCGCAGTTTTCACCTCCCTGTGCTGTAACACACAGTGTCACCTATGTCATGAGTTTTGCTTGCCAGCCGTTTGAGGTACAGTTTCCCAGAAACCTCTGCACCTATCTCCTTGAAACTTGTCAGAATTTGTGGCTAACACCCCTGCAGTTTTCACCCCACTGTGGCTTAACATAAACACGTGATGTGAGTTTTGCATTCAGGACTTTGAGGTGTAGTTTCCCAGAAACCCCTGCACTTATCAACTTGAAGTGTGGCACGTGTCATGCTCTCTGCAGAGGCTGCCATCCTTGCAAATTTTGTCTGAATCAACCAAAAGACAACAAAGTTATAGTTATTTCATTGATTCCCCATTATACTCTATGGCCAAATTTCCAAATTGGCTCCAAATCTTCCGAAGTGATTTGGCTGCATTGAATCGGAAAAATGATTCGGATCTCTGAATTGAATCTCTGGCACCCGAATTGGCCAAATCAGAATTCAAATCGAAGAGTTCCCTATTCACACAGGCCTAGTCCTAACTTAACATAGTCCAGAGACTATGGAGGAAGGCATGAAAGCTGTGTTTGATGTTGCACCTAATTGGGGATTGTGGTTGCCAGACCCAGAATCAACCAATTAATATGTCCTTATTATTCACCTGTTTTGCAGAGTCAGAAGAGGATGGCTTTGTGATAAGGCACCACAGTAGGAACTCTGGGTCCAGCTTGCTGCTCTAAATCAACTTTACTTCTTTATGTCTCAGCTTCCTCTCAGTAAATTGGGAATGAAAATATTGCCTTTATCTCATGTATTTCCTATCTTACATATTTGGATTGCAAGATCTTTGGAACATGGCTTATCACTGTTGCAGAGTGACTAGTTAAACAGGCCCTAAATCTTAGCTGGAATCCCTGGGCACCCAGCCGCATCCCTGCACTTCTGCTCTGGATTGCCAAATGCATCTAATAAATAATACTACACATTGCTTCTACCATGGCAGGCTATTGATTGGTTTCTAGGATAAGCTTAATTTTGAACCAGTCACTAGAAACATGTTCATCTACTCCTGAGTAAAGAAGTTTGTTTGGGCTTTTTGTTTTTCTTCCTTCCCTCGCCATGGTCATCATATGAATGGTTGACCTAAATTCTTCAGGTTGCTCACATTTACATGGGGCTGTCTTCTTCAGATTGGTGGGGAAAGGGCAGAGCCTTTTGCTAAGAATTAATAAATGGATTCAGGCATATACAGAAGAAATTGTATTATGCTATAGGAAGAAATGCCATTCATTGATTCACCAGGAGCTCATGTTCTGCCCCAAACCATAAAGATCCTGGAAGCAGGGAGGTTAAAAATAATGGAGAGTATATTGCATGGAAAATTCTGTTGAAAGATAGGCTAAATGACCTACAAAATGAGTGGTTTGTATCTCTAAAGTCGTTAAATCTATGATTGATAGTCTTTATAATCTTATCCTGGCTAGTGTCACTACATATGCAAATCTTATTCAGATGAGTGTCTAATCCTCTCTTTAAACTTACTAAAGCAATTTGCCTCAATCTGTTAAATTACATCAAAACAAAACTGCATAGAGGATTTTAAAAAATCCACAATAAAACTATTTTATGTACATCAGGGCCCCCTGTTGCTACAATATCTGAATGCTTCGAAACTCCTGTTGGAGGAAGAGTATCCTCACTTTATCCACTAGAATGGAAACAGGGAGGATCAGTGCCTAATCAACCTAAACATGGATTGAATTTTTAGGCACCTGTGTTACAAAAAGCAATACAAGTTAGCTCTGTTGTGTGGCCACAAGAATGCTTGGGTGACCATATGCCTTAAGCACCCCCACTTTCTTCTCAGAATATCCCAAGATACCCAAATTTTGGCTACTGTGCATGTTCAGAGGCAATCCAGAACAGCCAGCTCTGTGCTTTCTCCTGCTAACCCCAGTGCTGGTGCAAATAGTAATGATGTCCAGCTTTTGCCTGATAAGCAAAATGTAAGACCACTGTCATAAAAAGTCATTCTTGGTTTCTAGGCCTTTTTAACACTTAGGGAACCCAAGCCCACATCTCCCACCTCTTACAGGGGACTTTAGGCCACACCAGATGGGACCCTCTCCAGCTGAAGGTGGTTCACCAGGCAGCCAAGAGTGCAAAATATATGGTGCCAGAAGAAAAGCAAGCAAAAGGGAGTGTGATTCTATAGCTTAGTGGTTTGGATACTCCAGTGGGAGAAGGAGTCCTTGGCTCTAGCCACTGCTACCAGAATGTCTTTTTCTAAATCAGTGTTAGTCAAATATAAAATACATAAACAGTCCTGGAGACAGGGAACTAGAACTCAGGACTCCATCCCTGCAGGAGATGGCCTTCTCACTGGCTTACAGAGTTGCATTCTCTCTTGCTTCTTCCCTGCATTTTACCTGGGACAGCCATTGGTTAAAAACAAAAATAACTGGATACCAGGGGCTAAACCCACACCCCACAAAGGGAATTCAGCCATGATTTGCAGACAGTGGCCCATGTGACCCTTTCTGTTTTTGAGTTGTTTGCTGGTATTACTCATCTGTTACATTATGACTGATGTCTTGAGTTGTTACCTAGCCACGTGTTAACGCAAGGGCTTAAAGCATGTTCTAGACTTGAGAGAAGTTGTTTCTCACTGCTGTTGATACTGTGGAGTTATTTTTGGCTTGGTTGTGTGTTTGAGGATTCTCCATTCCTCACCAGATAGTATCCTAAAGCAGGTGCAAAGGAGAACACTGACATGTAATACACCACCTGAAAGCCAGCTCCTACACTGTATTAACAAACGTTTAAAAAAAATAATTGTGCCTATTGCTCCCATGATCTTATGAATTTACATGTCCACTATAGATTCACTACAGTGATTCATTAAAGTGAATCTATACACATCCACCATAGAATCTTTACTAACAGCAACGAAGTGTTATAGTCCAGCTTCTTAGCTGGCAGGAAGCAATATATCTGCAAATTCCAAAAAGCTATGACTTTTTTGCCAGGCAAAGATGTGGCCCTATATATCTGTGCCAAATGTATTCTGAAAGTTCTTGTACTACTTAAAAAATTATTACAAAATTACCAGTGACTGAAATAGAGCCAACTCGGAGACACAGGATGGTAGCTGTTCAGCATGTCGCAGCAGCACAGGGAAACTCTTTTGGACAGGAAATGTACTGTATCAGTTGAAATTGCAGGGTGACTGTTGAGAAGTAGACCTGAGCTAGGGGGCTAATGTCCCTACTCCTGTAAAAACTGCCATGAGCAGCAAAAATCATTATTTAATGTTTACATTATAATAGTTATGGGACCGGGGCTGCCCCGCTGTGTCTGACATGGTGAAAACACACAGTAAGAAATAATCTCTGACCTCAGAAACTTTCATTCTAAATAGGCAAGACATGTGAAGTGTGTGTGTGTGTGTGTGTGTGTGTGTGTGTGTGTGTGTGTGTGTGTGTGTGTGTGTGTGTGTGTGGTGGGCACGGGGGGGAACGTGTCTTGTTTTTTATAAGAAGATTCACAGGAGTGCAGCCAGAGCAGGTAGGTATACCAGTACGCTTACTTCCTTGACAGTTAATATCACAGGTGCTAAAACACAGCATCTTATAGGGGCCCATAGCAGCTACTCCCTTGTCCTAATACATTTCATCTAGATATTCTTCTTGAATTAATTTGTCTTCAGAAGCAGTCTCTTCTGCATAAAGTGAATTCTGCCCACAATGAAAATAAACTTTACAAATTAAAATTCACTCAGAAAAAAGACAGACATTCTCTGCAGAAATAAGTGACAGCAAAATTGTCCAGGCATGAATTACAACCTCACTTGGCAGAAAAACTAAGGGAGCAGGGCATCAATCAAAACTAGAGGAGTCATGCCCCTTGGATTTGAGCCTTCTGACATGACTGCCTAGTGCCAGACAGCGCTAGGCAGCCAGCCATTCTTCTAGTAATTCATTCCTGTTGAATAAAGCTTGTATCTGTGGGCTAATGGCTTGAAATTGCTCACAGATTTAATAAATGCTCTGAGGAAAAAGGGAAAATAATAGTCATTTAGATAAATGATAGGACTTTGAGCAGAACAAAGGCATTTTAATATGGATGTGTTGCCATCAATGGTGGTGTGTGTTCTCTGCTGTAATTAGACATTGCTATGAAGGCAATACAAAGCCAGCTGTTTGGCCTGTTGTGCATACCTCAATTCTCTGAGTCCTAGTTGCTAGCCCTCATTGTAAAACAGACAACAATGCTCCAAAGAAATGGTTTTATATTATAAATATGAAAACATGCAGGCATACACACACCAAAATGTACTGGCAGGGCATTAGACTGGCAATTACACAATAAGCTGATTATGTAGCATTAGCAGTAAAGGACTTAACTGGCAGATCATTGCCAGTTGGACAGTGTACAGTCACGTATGATGCACCTGTTGCACAGTTGAATGAAGTGGGTACATCCAGGAAAAACACACCTGCAGCATTGCTGAGTCCATGTACACTTTGAGAGAACTGATGTTTATGGAAGTTCAGGTTCCAGATGTGCTTGTGCACAACAACGTCTGCTGTGTTAAACTTGCAACTCTGGCCCTTTAACACTCTTCCAGGCTTGCAGATTTACTGCACTACAAAGCCAATTTGACTTCCACTGACTCCCTGCACAGGGATGCCCCTCCAGGGCAGGTGCAATTTTCAAGTGTAGCCACTGAATCAGTTCTCTATAGGTTAGATACAACTCAGGCCAGCTTCTTAGCTGGTGTTAATTGGCAGAGATGCACTACTTTGTCCCGAGAGGGAATTGGTCTACTCATCTACTCCTGAATGTCCTAGATTAGAGGTGCTTAGCCTCTGGCTTGGAGGCCAGATCTGGAAAGCCATATCAAATGGCCAGCAGGATCTGCAGGGCTCCCTATGGGTCTAAAAATTCAGCAGTGGGGGAAAGACAACAGCAATGAATGCCCCTCCCCTGCTACCAAATTTCAGCCCACATGCAAGACCCAGGTTGAGGTGGTACGAGGCTTGATATGGGTGCATGGGGTAAGGTTGAGGCAGTATGGGACCCAGTACTGTCCTAAGCCACTCATCTGGCCCATGGAGCCAAAAGCCTGAGAACCTCTGTCCTATATACATTGTGCACATATGTATCAGGTTATGTCCAGGTAAAAGGGATTTAGGTTCTTTCCTGGTTATCCTAACTATATGCAGCAGTATAGCTATCTGCTGTCCCACTATGTATACTCTGCATCCTTCAGAGAGGAAGGTACTTGAGCACACTCAGCTCAGCTGTTCCTTCTGGCACATGCCAAACCCACAAAAGGAAGGAATGGAGTTTCTCCAGGGGTGCCCCCTGTGGCCATTGTCAAACCCACTGGAGAAAATCTGGATCACAGCCATATTTGGTACTCCCTACCAGAGGCATAACAAGTCTTTTGTGCTCTGGCCAGCAGTGGTGACTGGAACAGTGGTAGCAGCCACCATTCTTGCACTCCTACATTGGCACATGGAGCTGGTACCCTACTTGCTCACCCTTAGTTATGCTGCTGCTCCCTGGCTGTGTGCCTCATCATGACATTTGCAGATTTGGTGTGCACAAGTGGGAGCAGGTGGGCAGGATGTACTAGAGAGTTTATCTCTGAGTGCTAGGGACACAGTACAGACATGCCACGTACCACCAGGCAGATGGTGCCTATTGTGCTGCTGATTGTGCCAGGACTGTCTCTGTAGAGTCCACTTGCTGCACTGTTGAATATACCAGGTTTATAGTGGGAGAAAGCACCTATGGAACATGTCAAGTTCTTCCTACAACTACACTGATTTCATTGCAACATTGGTAGCAAGAGAAGTACTACAGATTTGGTACAAGCTTTCTTTCTGACAAGGAATGTGTTAAATACTTTCAGCAAATTCTTGTTATAAGAAAATATTTGCTTGTCTCCAAATACAGGCACCAAATTAAAGTCATTCTTTTTGAAATGCCTTGTAATATGTCAATTGTCAGGCTCTCATCTCATGCTGTTTTTTTACATTGGTGTAACTGTTATCATCAGTGGAGCAGCTCTGGATTGTCAATGGTGAAAGAGAGATCAGAATCAGGTTCTCTATCTTTTTGTTTTTGTTAGTGTTGAATACTAAAGGAAGCATGCAATTAGTATCACAGTATGTAATTAGTAATGCTGTGTATGTGTCACCCCTGCAATTATCTTTAGTGAGGACCAGAGGGAAACAAGAGGATTTGGCAGAAGAGGAAGGTGATTTATGCTCTTCCCCTTAAGATACAAGGCATGTTCTTTGAAAGGAGCATATAATGACAGCCATGACCTATTCTTGGTAGGTTGCATGAATGGATGGGTGAACATCATGTATGCAGTATCAGAATGAGCATGGGACTTTTTTTTTCCTATAGCTTCATTTTGAAGCATTCTTAAAAAGGAAGCACTTAGTTTATCATCACTAAGGAAGGGAGTCATAGGATATAGTAGTATTTATGCTATAGAAAACCCACCCTTCCCATGTGAACATCACCTTATCTCAATACATCAACACCAAGTCACTACCCACTGATTTGATGTCAGGCTACAAGGACCTCTGATGAAACACAGCAAGGTCATGGCTACATAGGGTCCTTCAAGAATTCATGGCAAGATTTAAAGTAGTGAAGAGCTGAATCTCAATTTCTGAACCAAATTGCATCCTTCTTCTCCAAAGATTTTCACCAATTTAGTGGAAGGTATACCCTGGGTTTATTTGGCTAGTCACTCAGGGTTTTATTGGGATATGTAACTGGTAATTAAAATAGAGGAAAAAGGTGGTGTTTGCAGAGTTTACTGTGAATAATTGGGTCCTGTAGAGTATATGAGTTAAAAAGAATGGAGTTCACTGATGTGTCAGGATAGCACCTGGAGATTTAAATACATTATTTGGATGAAGTCCTGAATTTCCATGCACATTTTATGTTCGCTATGTTTTGAAAGTGCATGCACACATGCAGTGACATAGGTTACAGTGAACAACTGGCTGCAGGTGAAATTATGTAGTCAAG
Organism: Crocodylus siamensis; assembly: GCF_052110815.1. Classification (NCBI taxonomy): domain Eukaryota; kingdom Metazoa; phylum Chordata; order Crocodylia; family Crocodylidae; genus Crocodylus; species Crocodylus siamensis. Next base: position 157,901,564 of record NC_143395.1, read on the forward strand.
AGTGAAAGGCCTCAGCTACAGCCTCAGAAATGCCTGCTTAGGGTGTGTTCTTTCTCCTAGCACCTGTACTCATAGTCAAGTAGCCAGGCACAGACACATCTGTAGTTCTCTTTCTGCCTTTCATAGTGCTTCTTGCTTCATTCACTTTTGCTCCTGCTTTTTTCAAGGAGATCAGAAGAGAGATGACTCCAGCCCATACCCTTGTAGTCTGAAGACCAACTACCCTTTCTTTTTCTTTAAAACAAGAATGGAAAAAACCCCCACACATGAACACTCCATATAATACTTCATGTTCTGAAACATTTTTGTTCTACTGACAGAAAGGGAAGAGGAGAAAAGTGGAGTGGGGAATACTAACTTGAATAAGCATAGGACTGCCCCTTAGGGCTTTGTTACACATTAATTTTAAGGGGCTCAAGGGGTGCCTGTACATGAGCATGGAGGCTTCTCCAATGCATTGTAATTACAGTAGGTTGGAGCACACTCAGTTAATTGAATCTGCTGCAGCATGGCAATTACCATGCTCCAGATGCCTCCCACTGTTGGCACTGGATTTATGACCCAGATACCGTGTTCCAGGCAGACTCAAATCCTCAAACCGACTATGACCTCTCCATTTGATAAAAGACAAATTTTATTGATACACAGTAATAGCAGATAAGAATAATGCAAAAAAATTCTATATCTACCAGTCCTAGAGCTGTCACAGAGAGAAAGTACATCTGGCCAGTATACCAGCTTCACTCTGAGGTTCTCTCTTGAATGTCAGATGTCAGCAGCCTGGAGGTCAGAGGCCAAGGACCCCCTTACAGTGGGGTGGGTGAGATGGGCTGGTAGGATGTCCTCTCTCCATGGTGGCCTCGGGTTCCTCTCCTGAGGACCCTTTTTTGCTCTAAAATCCCTCCTTTCATATTCTTTTCTCCTGATGTGATGACTCTTCATCTTTGGCCATCACTGATTGGTCTCTTTTGTCATCATGTTGTCCACAGTTTGTCATGTCAGTGTATTCCTTTGTTTTACAAACCCATCACATGCACACATCCAAATTTGGACTTTACCGGTCTTCTCCTAATTTGGTCTGCTCCTCCAAAACCAGAAAACCCAAGGGCCCTGCAGTTGGGCACTATGGCATGGTGCCACCTTATCTTATGTTATGGAACAGTGTAGTAGATAGCTTTAATGCTCAGCCTGTGTGTCTACTCACTGTTTGCCCATATCACACTCAGCAGACCTTGAAGAAACTTTATCACAGACAGGCTTTTTGGAAATCAATTAAACCTTGTTGCTTTGGATCATTATTCTAATGCATATCTACTTTACCTATAAACCATTGCCAAAAGCAAACTGCTTAATACCATTTTCTAGCCATCAAGTGGTAGATCACCAGGTGAATGAACTGGGTAGCAGGTTACTGGTTGGAAGGAACAAACTGCTATGCTCTCTATCAGGATTCTAGAGCCCCCTGGCACTATGATACAAAATGCTCCTTGCATCCTCCACTCTTAGACACTTGCTGCCCAAAATCTCACTCACAGAGCTATATCCTGCACAGGAGTCTGCACAGGCATATCAAAATTTAGTCCAACTGAATCCTGCAGAGATGGTATAGAATATCAGCTGGCATCTGTGTAAAGAAGGAAAAGGAGAAGGAGAAAGTTGTACTCATTAATTTCCATCCTGCCTCTCTACGTGAAGGATCACAGATGTTTGAGCCATTCCATCAAGTGTTCTGGCTCCCCAGCCACTCATTGATCTAACTAGCTTCCAGACCCTGTCCTGGCCAGAGGAGCAGCAGCTCAGCTTGAGGAGCTAAGAACATGAAAAGCATGAGATAATGATAGTAGAGGCATGGCACTGAAAGCAGGAACTCCCAGGTGTTGCCAAGGCCATCAGAGTTCAATTTGTCTCTGCTCACCAGATGCAGCCTTCATCAAAGATGATTCAGATGTCTTTATCTGGACAAAGAAGCTTTTCCCCCCTTATGAAAAAAGCAATATCTGCCTCAGCATATCTTATTAAGGGCACAGCTTCCAGTCCAAGTGGACATACATTTGTGAACAGAAGTTGTCATGGTGCTGTATGCACTACCTAGAAATCAGAATTTCTGATGATTTATTGGAGCTAAAATGTATAAGAACTCACGCATTTCCTCATTCCTTTATTCAGTAAGGCAACCTGAAGGTGCAAGTTGGATGCAGCATAGCTGTAGACTCAGAAAACTAGTGCTGCTTATAACTAATTGTTGTCTACCTTGTGACTCTGATACATACACAGTTGAAACACTTGTTTTTTCAAAAACACAGGTTTGTTTGTATGGTCTTTTGTGATTCACATTGCAGCCATGTTCAGAACTGACAGCATTTAGTTGAGGACAAGCAAATGAATCTATCATCTAACAGATGAGACAGTTTATCCTGAAAAAGTCATTTAGCTAATTTTGTTTGCTCCACAAAACATTCTATCCGTATGCTATTAGGGCAAATAGCATAAGTCTTATGTACACATGCATGCACGTGCATAATGCCCTGCCTGTGTTACTAAAACAGATTGATTAATAGAACATGCTTTAATATAAAATGACAAATTTGACACTTCTTTGACTATTCATAGGCTCTGCTCAGTATTTGCAAAGTTATCCTGTCATTGCCAGTCTGTTTTTGAGTATCCAGAGTTCATCACGGATAGATTTGGATAGAATTTTTCCCTGTGACAAATGACTGTTTTCCTTGAAAAATGTCTGTCCTTAGGAACCAAAGCCATTTACAGGAAGGTATTGGTTGAAACAGCCCTTTTTATAAAAAACAGTTTCTGAACTCCAGGATGACGGTTCTGGGCAGAGATATACCTTAGAATAGCCTGATTGTCAGGACTTTCCTCCTGACATGGAGGAATTCAGATTCAGATGAGGGACTTGCACTCGAGTCTCTCACTTCCATAATAAATAGGCTATTATAGGGTAGGTTTCAATCCCTTCCATTAGATATGTTCAACTTTCTATAAATAATTAAATATTCATTAGACCAGAGAAAGAGACAGACTCTATAGCCCAGTGATTAGAGCACTCAAGTGGAAAACTCAATTCCAAATGTCTGCTCTGAATTAGGCAAAGCAGGGACTTAAACCTGGTCTCCTACCTCCCAGATGAGTACCCTAATCACTGGACTGAAAAGTCTGTGCGTGTGTGTGTGTGTGTGTGTGTGTGTGTGAGTGTGTGCGCGCGCGCACGTTTCCCCATCCTCTCCATGGAATACTTTGAAAGAAGTTGATTTTATTCTGATCCAGAATGGGAATATTTTTGAAATCTCAAAGTTTTGCAGGATGGGAAAATTGTTTCCTGCTGATGATGAAGCAAGTGTCACCTCACTTATATGTCAGAAGCATGAGACTCAGAAAGCCAGAAACAGGTAGAATGGTCAATGTCAATAAGACCTTGGGCTCCCAAAAGAGGGCCATAAGGACATTCGTATATGATGTAGTCAGCCATCTAAGCTTGAGCATCACAACTGCGGTGACATCGCTGGAGAGGCCCCAGGAGTTTTCCTGTTCAGTTTCAGCTACAAGTGAAGGAATGGAGCCATTTTATCCTCTTTGTGGAATTAGAAAAAATTCTTCACAAATTCTTCCTACTTGTCCGTAATACTTTTTTCTGTCACAGTGCCTAAAAACATAGCTGTTGGCTGACAATCATGAGGTGAGCAATGGGATGCAACTATTGCTTATTCTAGCAGAGCTAGAGCTTAATTGCTTTATCATTATCCTCTCCTCAGTGTGTACAACCCACCTGTTGCACCCTGATATACCTGATACATGAGATCCTTAGGGCAATGACTATCCTTTCAGTGTTTCTTTATGCAGCACCTGGACCAGTAGAGCTTGGCTTGGTGCCATTAGACACAATAGAAATACGTATAAGAATAACAATTTGTTATTCACAAGTTATCCATTCCTGGTCTCAAAGTTTCAAACTGGGCACCCAAGTTTTCCTGGATGGCATTATAAGTTCCACATCAAATACCTGAATTTGTGATCATACTAACCAGATTCACCCCATCAATGAATGTTAAAGGCTAACCAACTCTCATAACTAATTACATGTGTTATTGAAATTTTAACAACTTTAAGCCTCTGATTTACTTGTGTTGTTAATAGTATTTACTTGTCAAATTCATGGTCCTGAACAAGTTGTAAGAACCTGAATAGAAAAGAATAAAACAAAACACTCAGGAAGGACAACAAAACTAGGCTGTTAAGTTTCACTGGCCATGTCTACACAAGACACTTTACTGAGGAGTAGACTAATCTACTGCAGAGTAAAGCATCACTGTCTACATGTGCAGGCTCTTACTGTGCAGTAAATTAGTCCACCGAGCAGTACATTTAACAGTATTAAATTTACTGCACAGTAAAGCCAAATACCATTAATTGCATGTGTAGACATGCTCACTTTCTGGCCAGGTACAGATATACACTTTTACTGGTATAAATGATCAGGAACCAGTCTACATCCATAACAGATCAGAAGTTCAGTGCATGCAGACTGGTTTAAAAATGGTGAAACCCAGTTGAAGATTTGCACCCCGCCTACCAAAGGTCAAACGTGTGTTCTGTTTGCTACTGATCTAAACTATGCTGATTACAGAAAACCGCATAACTTAGATTGATTCTGCCTTGGTCTCTTTGAATGTCTGTACCTAGCCTGTGGGTCTGTGCTGATCAATTTTGCTTCATGGGTCAAGATAATTTTGCTTTCTTGCTCTCAGGGATCAAAAAAAATCTGTGGTTAGGAACCCAGGAGTGTGGCACCATGTCTAATTTAAAAAAAAAAAATTCAGAGGAATAAAAGGAATTAAAAATAAAACAAACCTGGAATGCATTTCTCTTCCTAACAGCTTTTGTCAAACCTTTTTTTTTACATCAAACCTAAATGTGAAGCCTACATTTCTCAGCAGTCTGTCCTCTTGTCAGAAAGGATTTTTCTGGCTGAAGCCAGCTCCATGGTCTTGCTGTAATGACAGTGAATGATTTGGAAAGAGTGAATTGCCACCCTTCAGCTGTCACAATCTGGAAAATTTTAGCAGGCAGTTCATTGAAGAGTGAATGTGAATTGAGCAAGGCAGCATTGTTTGGCTGGGAGGAAAACAGCCTGCCAATTCTGCTTTCTGCTGAGCAGGACTAAAAAGAAATTCCCCTGATACCACTGGAATTGGGGCTGGCTGAGCAGAGCTGGCTTAAATCTGGGATGCAATGCTGGGAAGAAGCCAGGTAGATCATATGTGTTTTGTGTGGCCTTTCTTCTCTGTGGCCATCTGCTTTGGCTTTTTCTTCTTCTGTGTAAACTCTGCCCTTCTTCTAGCTTAAAGTGGAAGGTTTAGTAGCCTCAGACATTCCCTTTTACCATCCCTCACCCTCACAGCCTTCCAAATCTGCTCTTTGACACATGATGATACCAAACTGTGTAGCTGTTATCCAAGCCAGAAAAATAATAATAATAAGATTTTAAATGAAATAGTTGGGACTCAAGTGGCTTTACAGAGAGAATCCAGCTTTCTCATTTTTCTCCAACCTATTCAGTATCATTTTCATGGTCTGTGACCAGTCTGTTTTGTAGTATGGCCAAAAGTCCTTGGAGACTGAAAAATCCCTCTCAGAACCTATATTTAGACAAGTATCCTTGCTCATTCTCTAAGACTCATCAGGGCATCAAACAGACTAAACAGAAATGTTGCAGGAGCAGGAGGGGTGTTAGAGTAGAGCAACGAGAAAGAGCAGATGCATTTGGTTGATATGGGAATCAGACAAACCCCAGTATCACCTTGGTTGGTACAAAGGCTTAGTAGCAAGTGGCACAGCTCCAACTACAGGGTTCTGCACTGCTTCTAAGCAGAAAAGATTGTTCCAGCACTGGCAATGACAGGGCCTGTAAGTTCCACCCACCAACACTGGCTAGAGGCAGTTTCTGGAAATGAGTTCAGCATGTCTTTTGAGGAGCACATGTTCACAGATGTTCAGCTGGTTTCCAAGACTCTTTCCTGATAGGGAGCTATTGTGAGTCAAACAATAGTGCATCTGCCAGACATGAACCTCTTCCAGCACTACTACAATGGACAGCTATGTGCACTGCAAGCCTGTGAGGACCAGCAAGAGAAAAAGAGATGGTGAAATATCTCTAGAGAAGGTTACGGTGATGAATGCCTTGTCTGCTAGTATTAGTGTCGCTAGTATTAGATAAGATGAAGGAACTGAGAAAGCTGTCTCTGATGGTTGCCAGGAAAATCCAGTCAGACCTGAGCACTTGGAAACTGTGGGAGGTGGAACTGCAGAAAGCCTCCAAGGTCCATGAGTGGGCAGAAGATAAGAACAATAAAAATCCTAGTCTCAGTATCCTGTATCAAGGGCAGGAAGATATCCCAAGAGCTTTACTAAGTCAGGGGGCTGGTATAAAGGAGAGGCTTCCCAAAGGAAGAAATCCTGCTACTCTAGGCCCTTTAGCACTCTCATTGACAGAGTAGAACAATTTCCCTTTACCTGATACAGCAGTGCTGAAAGCTGCACAGTTATTGACCATACAGTAGCAGGTTCCTGGTTATACTGGTATTATGTGCCATAGAGTTGCGTGTTGGCAGGAATGAGACCTTGGGTGAAGGAAGTTGCCATGGTACTACAGAAGGGTTCCTGTTGCAGAAAGCAAGGTGAGGTCTGGAGAAGATAGCACATGTTGCTGCAGTGACTCAGCAGGGCTGGGAGCAAGCTCAGGGGAGTGATCAATGTGTGGGGTCCTACTGATCTGGCACTGCAGGATCAGATCAGCCACTGCCCAGGGGGACTAATGATGGGAGGTCACCTGAGATAATTTTGACTAAGTTACTTTGCAGCATCTGGGATTTCTGCTGAACTCCCACCAGCTGACTGCTCTTTGCAGTGTCACTGGGATTCTGCCTGTAATTATAAAAGCAATGGGATAGATCTGTGTACTAGTGAATCCCTGCTGTACCAAAAGTTGTAAGAATTTGAACCTCACATGACAGGGGGAGAAGCCCTCCAACAAACACAAACCAGTCCTTAAAGATCATATGATCTAGATCTCACCAGAACAGACAAGCAGAAAAGAAAGAATTATGCAATCATTTCTGTTGCTTTGTTCAGCTTTGACCTGCAACCCCAGGACTAAGAAGGCATATCTACATGGCTAAGTGCAAACAGTCAAAAAGCCCAAGGTTGAATTGATTCAGTCTTCACTGGTTAGTCTAAGCTGCATAGATTGAACCCATAAGCAAGTGAACAGACATTCACTTTTGATTCTAGAAATGCAGCCACATGCTTTCAGTGGTCCAGGCCAGAAGCTGGAAGGCACTAGAGCACACCTCCTTGCTGGGCTGGAGCAGACAGCTTAGGCCACAGCTTGCCCATGTACCCTGCAGGGGGAGGTTTGTGGGGGAGCTGCAAAGCATCCTGGGATGCTGGGTGATTGTGAGTTAAGTTGAATCTGGAGGGGATCTGGGAGAGAAGGAAATACACCAATTTAACCTAAATCAATTACGCCTGACACTACATCCATTCAGGTTTATCTTAAGCCGGCTTCAGCCATTGATCATATAGAGTGAACCATCATGGCAGGTGGAGGTAAGGCACCTGTCACCTTCTGCCTCCTCACGGGGTGCTTAGTGCAGGCTGCCATGGGCCAGTTGCTGCCCACATCCCTGGGCTGCAGGGCTGGGCCAGACTGGGCTGCAGCAGTTCATTGCCTCCCCCTGCTGCTGCCCAATGCCACCACTGGGAGAGGAAGAGGGACAGAAAGCCATGCTCCAGCTGCAGCCTGCCTGCAAATCACAGCCCCCACATGGGGCTGGAGGCAGGAGGTGGTGGGCACTGACCCCCACCTCCTAGGGCCACCCCAGCCTAGGCTGTACTGCTGCACTAGGAGGCAGTGATGAGTCAGGATCTGTGATTAGCCCTGCCTCCCCTCCATCTCCCCCTCTGCACCTGCAGCCAGGTCACATCCCCCCTCCCTTCCCCCTACCTATGGCTGGACCTGCATCCACATTGGATGCTGCTTGCTGCTTCTCCAAGGGACTCAGCCTAGCCACTGCAGCATGGGTCCTGCCTGAGGGGATCTTTAGCGTGGGATGGAGCCAGCACTGTGTCAATGCCTGTGCTAATGCTGCCTGCAATGGGTGGATTAAACCCCACTTCCCTTCCCCTCAGGCTACTGGCATCTGACCACTGTGGCCCTGAGTGGAGTGGAGCCTATCAGTGCCCACAACTTGCCCCCCCTCCACAATGGGGGGATTAAACCCCTCCTTCTTCTCAAGTTACCAGCATCTGGCCACGCTACTACTCCTGCTACTGGATCAGTGAGCATTGGTGGTGGGGGGCTGAGGATGCCTGACAAAGTCTGCTGCTCCCCTGCCAGGCAGACCCGGCTGAACTCAAGAGCAGGGTTTCACACTTCCACCCCTTGTCAGCCAGTCAGAGCAGTGATAGTGCTCTGGCTAGGGAGGAGCAGAGTGGAGCCAACTCTGCCTGGCCGGAACAGACAGCTGAGCCCAGCCCAGGGCTGCAGAGCATGCTGGGATGCTGGGGGACTCTGATTTAATTTAAACCAGAAAAGGGTCTGGGACAGAAGTTCCATAAACTGGTTTGACCTCAATTAGTTGTCTGATACTATATTCAACTAGGTTTATCTCAAACTGGTTTCGGCCATCTTGAAACTGGTTTATGAGCACTGAACTTCTGCTTTATTACAGGTTTAAACCAGTTGCTGATCACTTAAACTGGTTTATGTGTAACTTCTGTCCCTAACCCTGTTGCTTACAGATTTGAACTGGTTTCTGATCACTTATACCCATTTATGTGTAATTTCAGTTCCTAGCCCATGAGACATTTACTGCAGTTTCCTAATTAGCTACACAGTAAAGTCTCAGCATCTACACATGCGGCCCTATTAGGCTACAGTAAACTAACAAATGGCACTGTAGGTTATTGTAAACACAAGTAGTATCCTGTAGCAGCATTATTTAGCATGCTGCAGTGCACATGTAGACATTGATGAGGCTAGATGGGGCACGAGGGTGCTTCAGTGTAGGGGCTGCCTGCTGGCTAGCCCTGCACTGGAGCACACTCATGCCCCAGCCAGCCTCCCTACAGCATGTTGAGCTGGGCCAGAGCAGGCCCAGGCTGGCAGGCTGACTTCTTGGGCCCCCTGGCAGTCAGGCCTTCTCCATTCTGGCTCAATGTGCTGTGGTCCCAGGAGCACATTTAAAAGTACACCTGGGAGCAATAAACTCCAGTGCAAACAGTGCCAGAGTTTATTCAGTCAAATAAATTGCATATGTAGATGCTCCCAGAGAGGACTAGAACTGTCTCCCAAATGGAAAACTGAAAGAAGAGTTTGGGGATAGGAATTTGGAGTTTAAAGAACGTTGATTTCATTATGAACGATAGAAATTGTGTTAGTGTTCTGGTTAGTTCATGAGTTTTGGTCAGAGCATGATTTAGGGTCTATTATATGCTGAGACAGAGCCCTTGTTGCTCTGGAATTTGATCCAGCTTTTTTCATTCCTGGACTGCATTAATTCCCATGTTCCAGCAGACTCGAGTCTGCTCTGATGTGCTGGATTTCCAGCGTGTTGAAGCAGGTTCCCTGCAAGTGTATAGGAGTCCTAAATGCAGTACCGGAGTGAGAAGAGGCAGGACTTGTGCTGCTTTAGATGGTTTGGCTTTTTATCTCCTATGCAACTGAGTTGGTAAGTATATATAGACATTAGGGCTGGAAGGGACCTCGGAAGATCATCGAGTCCAGTCCCCTACCCAAGAGGCAGGAAGTCAGCTGGAGTCATAGGATCCCAGCAAGATAAGCATCCAATTTGCTCTTGAAAGTGTTCAATGTAGGTGCCTGCACCACCTCCGATGGCAGGCTGTTCCAGACCTTGGGGGCTCGGACAGTAAAGAAATTCTTCCTTATGTCCAGCCTGAAACGGTCTTGCAGGAGTTTGTGACCACTCGACCTCGTCATCCCTTGGGGCGCTCTGGTGAACAAACGTTCCCCCAGATCCTGGTGAACACCCCTGATAAACTTATAGGTGGCCATCAGATCACCCCTGAGCCTACGCTTTTCCAGGCTAAAGAGCCCCATGGTTCTCAGCCTGTCATTGTAAGTTCTGTTTTCCTGACCTCTGATTATGCGCGTGGCTCTCCTCTGGACTCTCTCAAGCTTTTCCACATCCTTTTTGAATTGTGGAGCCCAAAACTGGACACAGTACTCCAGCTGCGGCCTCACCAAGGCTGAGTACAAGGGGAGAATGACATCCCAGGATTTGCTTGAGAAGCATCTATGGATGCAATCCAGCGTTTTTGTCACTTTACTAGCCACAGCATTGCATTGGAGGCTCATGTTCATCTTGTGGTCAATGATGACCCCCAAGTCTCTTTTTTCCGTAGTGCTATCCAACGTAGTGCTGCCGAGCCTATAAGGATGCTACAGGTTTTTCTTCCCAGGGTGGAGAACCTTGAATTTTTCAGTGTTAAACACCATCAGGTTCTCGTCCACCCATTTGCTGAGCCTGTCTAGGTCAGCCTGGATCACCCGCCTGTCTTCTGGCATGGATGCTTTGCCCCAGAATTTGGTGTCATTGGTAAACTTGGCTGGTCCGCTTCTGACTCCAGTGTCCACATCATTAATGAAGATGTTGAACAATATGGGTGCAAGGACAGAGCCCTGGAGGACCCCACTGGTCACAGGGCACCACGATGAGTGACTGCCATCAATTACTACCCTCTGGGTCCAACCACGGAGGCAATTTCCCAGCCAGCAGATCGTGGCGGACCCAAAGCCACAACTGGCCAGTTTGGCCAAGAGGTGATCATGGGATACCAGATCAAAGGCTTTTTTGAAGTCAAGATATATGACATCAATCTCTTCTCCTTTGTCCAGGTGATAGATCAGCTGGTCATAGAAGGAAATGAGATTGGTCAAGCAAGACCTACCCACAACAAACCCCTTTCCTCCCTTTCTTGAAGATAGGCACCACATTGGCCTTCTTCCAGTCTTCTGGCACTACACTAGAGCGCCAGGAGTTTTCAAAGATCTGTGCCAGAGGCTGGGCTATGATGCTAGCCAGCTCCTTGAGTATCCTGGATTGTAGATTGTCAGCGCCGGCTGGCTTGAAGGTATCCAGCTTCTCAAGGTGTTCCTTCACGAGGTCAGCACTGATGGAGGGCAGGGGATCTCCCTCACCCAGACCTCCCTTTCCTGTAGCGGGCATGGGCATCCCATGGGACTGATGAAAGACCGACACACAGTACCCATTTAATAGGTTGGCCTTTTCCTGGGCGCCAGTTGTCAGTTACCCCATGTGGTTCAGCAGGGGTCGAATGTTGCCCTTGCTTTTCCTCCAGCTCCCCACATATCTGAAAAAGGACTTTTTGTTGTCCTTTTTACTTGAAGCTAGTTGGAGTTCCGTTTCAGCCTTGGCTTTCTTAGTTTGCTCCCTGCAGGACCAGAACAGTGCAGAATAACCCTCCTTGGAGGTGAATCCCATTCTTCATCCTTTGTAGGCCTTTCTTTTTAGCTTCAGGAGGTCTTCTAGGTCCCTGGAGAGCCAGGGGGGCTGCTGTGCCCTCTTGCTGCCTTTTCTTTGAGATGGAATCAAATTAGCTTGTGCACTGAGGATCGCTCCCTTGAGGAGCAACCACTCTTCTTGAACTCCCCTCTCCCTGGGGTCACAGTTCCTTAGGGCCTCACTGACAAATCTCCTGAGCTTGTCAAAGTTGGCTTTCCTGAAGTCAAGGACTTCCATGTTGCTGACTGACTTGCCAGCTTTACAGCAGATGGTGAAGGTGATCAGCTCATGGTCTCTGTCACCCAGCTTCTCATCGATCACTAGGTCGCCAGTTAGTTCATCCCCAGTAGCCAATACCAGGTCGAGCAGCGCTTTACCTCTCGTTGGCCCGTAGACTTCTTGAGTCATATAGAGGTCATCCACGCATGAGAGGAAGCTTTGTGACCACTCGGATTTTGCTGAGTGATCCCCCCACGAGATGTTCGGGTAATTGAAGTCACCCGTGACAACCATGGTCCTGGAGCATGCAGCCTCAGCCAGTTCCTGGGTGAACTCCAGGTAAAGCTCTTGATTTTGCGTGGGAGGTCTGTAGTAGACTCCCACTGCTGTGTCCCCTGTGCCATGTTTCCCACAGATTTTAACCCAGAGGATCTCCAGTCTTGTGCTCTAACCTTGTGCTCTACTTGATCCCCTGGATCTCCAACTCATTTCCCTGGACAGATCTCCGAGCTTCTGCCTTCCTAGCTTCTCTGGACCTTGAGGTAACCTCCAGACCTGGCCACCCATAGCCCAGTATAGCAAGTTGCCTAGACCACCACATGTGGCAAAGGGGGCTTGGCATGGAGGGTAGAACATATCAGAAGGGTAGAACAGTATCCGTCAGTCTGGAGGTTGTATAAGATTGAAATATAAGCAAATAAAAGTAGAGACACTTGAAAATATAATTGAAATCCCTGAGGTTCTAAATTAAAGACTTTACATTTATTTTAATCTACAAAACAAGCTTTATAAAAACCTCTAAAATATAGACCCTTTCTCTTATGCATTAAGCTAAGATGACACTGCAAGCATTAACTGGGAGCTCCCAACAAGAAAATTCATGGAACTTAATTTCTTTCTTCTTTCTCAAATACTGTAGAGCTATAACTATTTAAAGTCTCATGGACATGTGATTTATCTTAGTCGTCTGCAGCATTCATTCAGCTGGCAGCTTGCAACATTCCAGCATGCCATGGGCTAAGCTGATTAGAAAATGTGTGTGTGTTCTTCTTCTCTTGTCAAATTTACTGAGGATAAATATTCATTCTGCTTAAGGAGAGAGCCAAAGTTTGGGATGATCCAATATGAATAGCCCCCATAATTCTGAGATCCTTCATGAGGTATTGGGCTGTGTTTACAGCATAATTACTTTGACTTTTAGGTTTAACAGTTCTCAAACACTGATATTGGCAAACAAGGAGGTATAGAATCCTGGTTGTATACCCATTTTAGGATCAATACAAGCATCACATAAGGAATCAAGTGATTTTTGAATGGTAAGCCCTCCCCACAGGCAAAATTCTTAAGAAGCATTGCATTGATTTTGATATAAAAGTAATTATACATATCAAAGATACAGATATGATATATGCCTGCCTAGCAGAAAAGAAAAAATGCTGCAAAGGTAACAGATGTTTTATCCAATATCAAACTGACAGTTTCATTTTGGCTCTACTGATGCAAAGGTGTAACTTTTGAGGAAATAATAATGTCCAGATGTTAAAGAATAAGGAAAAAATAAAACAAACACAGATTAAGAATATTGAGCAATTAAAGTGCAGGATTAAGATTCATGTGATTTTGATTCAACTTCCAGCCCAGCTGCTAACACATACTATCATGGGCAAACTGTTCCTGTATTTGTTAGAGGGAGGAAGACAGATCACAGGGTGGTTGTGAGGCTTACATAAAGAATATAGAAGGTATAAAATGAGAATGAGAATCAAAATGCAGAGTCTTATTGTTAGTAGTGAAATTAAGTAGTGAAGTAGAATGCTAATTTTCATAATCAATAATCTGATCATCAGCTCTAATCATAGCATATAGACAAATGATCAACAAAACAGTAAAAAAAGTGTAAGGCAGTAGTCATTATATACACTCATTGATCTCCCCTGAATTGTAGTATTACAAGTAGCAAATAGCTGGTCAGAAAGAATACCAGGAATTATTAGCGTATAACAGAGACTGCTTATGGGTTTGGGTAGTTATCAATTGCCTCCATATTAGCCAATGATGTATCTCCATGCTTTCATTTCACCTGCCTTCTCTAAGGAGTCCTGGGGTCTAGTTCAAGAGCGTTAAACTCAACTTGTGCCCTGGGGCTTCTTGCAAGCCAAATCCAGTCCAGAGCATGGGGGAGTGAGGGCAGCAGTAGCAGCTGTAGTTCTGACCTGGAGAACTGCAGTGACAGTGGCAGCAGCTCCAGCTCCAACCCAGGGCATGTGGCCTTATTGCTGTTGCTGTGTGCCCTGTGCTATAGAGGCAGCTGCAGTCCTAGCTCCAGCATGGGGCACATGGCAGAGGCTGGTGGCTGGGGAGGTAGAGCCATGGCAGTGGTGACAGATGAAGTAGCTGGAGGGTGACTGAGGCTGTGTCAGCTCTTACTCACCCTTCTGCCATCAATCACCATGTCCATTAGGTCCCAAGGGCCTGGATTCTATGGCAGATCAGCCCCCCCAGCCACATCCCCCTATTTCCAGTGGCCTGCCAATAATCTTGTGAGCCAGAAAGAGCAGCTTCACAGGCCAGATTTGGCCTATGGGCCCTGTGTTTGACATCCCTGTCTAGATGATCCAGCCTTGCAAAATAACTGAATTTCCCTCATTGCAGTCAGGAATCATGGCAGGAAAATAGGTAGTGAATCATTATACTTGCAAGAAAGGCCTTGTCTTAGAGACAGGGGCACAGACAACCATGCAGATATATTCTCCAATTTGATAATCCATCCTAATAAAACATTTTCCATTGGGTCTTTGCTCTATATTGCAGCTGGAAAGGGTCATTAATCTTGTAGGTTCTTTTGGTACAGCCTTAGAATAAATGTATTATGCCACCTGAATTTGAAGTGTACAATGAGCTAAAGATCTGCCTGTCTGAAATCAGTGATCCCTAATGGTAAGAAGGATGGAGCAATTACCAAGTGGTTTTCTGCCTGCAGGCTGATATGCTGGCTATCACTAGTTACTAAGTGAGGGTACTGTTCTTTCTTTATCTTTTTTTTTGTTTTTGTAATTGTAGGACTGGACTGTGACTTCAGAGCTCTAGTACCAATATTCTGCTCTGCTGCAGGCTTCTTGTGTGGTCTCAGGGAAATCACTCAGTCTCTCTGGGCCTTAGTTTCCCATCTGAAAATTGAAGATAACAACGGAGCTGCTCAGATTTTTGTTTTTCATTGTGGAAAACGCCAATGAAAATGAAAAAAAACAAGAGTTCTTATCAAAATTTTGACTTTCTGATTAAAAGTAACATGTCACTTATAAACCCCTCACCTGCAAATGGCCTGCATCACAAAATTTTCATTTGTGAACTTTTGATTTAAATTTAAATTTTGATTTAAAAGTACTGCCACAGCACAGAATGAGAGATGCAGTCTTGATACCTTGTATCTTCATTCTTCTTTATGGGTCGGGCTGCATCATAAAGGCCTGTCTTTTTTCTTGTTGAGATGCCTCCATGCATCATGTGAGTCCTTAGTTTTGGGCCATTATGGGAGATATAGCAGGATGTGGAGCCTGGAAAAGAAAAAGTGAATGGGGACATGAAATGCTAAATGAGATTTTCTCTTTGGCTTTTAGCCAAAAGTTTAAAGATTTTGCCTCATAAAATACAAAGACAACATGATCATCCTTCCTGCATTATGTGCCAGCCTGTTTATGTGCTCCACTTTGTGCCTAGAGTTGGCACCACAACAGTCTCTTGATGGCCCATCATATGGTTAATGACCTTCAAGGTCCTTGTTACATTTGTGGAAATATAAGCATTGGCCCTGTATTCTTCATATGACGCCTGTGCTTCAGGGCATGTTTGAGGTTTTTGTTATGGAGGGATCACAATAAGTTCAGTTGTCCTATTTTAGACATTCCTCTATGGAATTGTTAGTCAACTCAAGTGATATCCTATGAGATCCTGAACAAACTATTTCAAAACCAAACCAAAAGTTTAAAATTTTTAGAACTTAATATGAGTGAAATCCTACTCTCTCTCCCTCCCTGTCTATCCTTCTGTCTCAAAGCATGGGCTGACCTGGACTGCAGAGTTAGATCACAACCTCTAGACTTGGATTTTATGACTGAATAAATCTTTTCATTTCTGCTGGAAGCAACACTGGATCATTTCCTTTCATCTCTATTTCTGATCCTGTTCAATCTTGGATTTCTCAGAAAAGAGTCTTTTATGTTGAGCTTAAGGCTTTTTCCTTTATGTTTATTTTCTGATACTCTCTAAAAGTCTCATCCACTCCTTATCTGTCAAGATTAGCTCCAACTATCTTTTCACTTGATGACTGTTTAACTCTGTCTGAGATGACAACTTCTACTGTTAGATAGCAGCTGTGAGTGACAATTACAGCTCTTGGAGGGCTTTTGTTTCCTGTTGGGGGGGCGGTTTGTGTGGCAATTTTCAATTAAGCTGCAAGTGGTATCCTTTTCACTTTACCACTTGCTGCAATGGCGAAATGGTCTTACTTCCTTTCTAGCAATGCCAGCTCACTTTCCTCTGAGGATCTTTAAATATTTAAGGCATTTCCATCAAACTCTCTGTTCTTTTTGCAGATACATTCAGGGAACAGCAAGATCATTCATAAACTCCCCAATGGAGTCACAAAACAAATAAATCTGTTTGAAGCTGAATAGGTTCACAATGAGCCTGTACAAATGGCACAGATCTTGGTCGCATGTATGGGAGAAGAGACTGGTCCTTCCTACTTTTTATTTACTGCACCATAGGCACTAGGGTCTGATTCTCCAGTTCCTGGCACATTTCTGTTTTTTGTTCACTTTGCTCAAATATGACTGATTGCAGGAGGCTTAACTCAGTAGATTTGTCTTAAGTGCTTAGGTGGCCTGAACACCTCAAAGTTATTAACGGGTCTAATCTTTGCAACATGTTTCAGAGATAAGGAATTGAGACAAGGGATATATTAAAATGACTTGGCCTAGATTTCTCACAGGGCTTGTGCCTGAGGTAGGAACATTATGTAGGTCACCTGAGTCCTAAATACTGCGAGACCCCTTTCTCCTCCAGCTGGCCCCTCAGCAGTTGGGGGAGGTAGATGCAGGTGCATAACTCTACTGATTTGAATCACAGACTTGCCTCAAGATTCTTAATTTTTAGGCACCGCAATGCCTAAGTGTAGATGTTTTGAACACTGGGGGCCAACCTTTTTGGCAGGCATGCCACAAATCAGCTCCACACCCTCCTCAAGTCCCAGTCTAATCTTCTTCCCCTTCCTGATCAGCAGGAATACTGGTTTTCTCTGAAAAAAACCTGCAAATACTCTGATTAAAAAACCCCCCAAATTGCATTTTCCTGTGATTAAAATGAAAAACCACTCTATCTAGGTATCAGTTGAATACAATTTTTAGTGATATATTTACAATTTTAAAGCAATGTGGAAGTGCCTCAGTCACTATAATAAAACAGATTCTGAATACCTACTACGGCTGTGTGAAACGGCACTGTTCCGTTTCGACTTGAGTTTCGAGGTTTGGATGGAGCAGTATTTCATTCCATCCAAAGCCTCACACCCCACCCTGGTTGGGCTGCAGCCCCAGTCCCCGCACTACCCAAATCCCTCCCTCCCTCCCTCACTATGGGGGCCTCAATCCCCTCCCCCCACCAGACCTACTTGTGGGGAGTGGCTCTCCAAGCTGTCTGGTAGCCATGTGCATGTGTATGTGTGCATATGCACAGGGTACCTTTGCCTGTTTGCCCTTCTCCTGCTCCCCCCAGCCCCTTGCAGACTGGAACTCTGCCAGCCTGCAAGAAGAAACCCACTGTTTCCCATATGTTTCTCCTTAAAAGCAAATTATAGTTTCTGTTCTGTATCCACATCAGTCATACAAAAGAAGAAGTCACCCAGCATCCCAGGATGCTTTGCACCTCCTTTACAAACCCCTCCCTAGCAGGGTAGGCAGGCTAGCCTTGGCCAAAGCTGTCTGCTCCAGCCAGGCAGGGAAGCATACTGTAGTGCCCCCAGCTTCTGGCCTGGGCCACTGCAGGCATGTGGCTTCATTTCTGGAATCAAAAGTGAATGTCTGTTCATTTGCTTATTGGTTCCATCTATGTAGCTTAAACTAACCTGGGCAGGTTGAATCAATATAGCTTCAGGCTTTTTTACTGTTTGTGCTTAGGTACAATAGCGGAGTCTGCATAACTGTACCTGGCCATAAGTGACTTATTGCATATGCTCAGTCTGCATGAACATGCTAAAGCATCCACACATTTATGGAAAATAAAATTGCTTAACAGTAGCATAATTAGGGGTGGGCAAGAGATGCACCTACCCCAGGCACCAAGTTAGGAGGGGTGCCAGAACTTCCTCCACCCCCACAGTCTCCATGCCCCAGCAGCATTGTCATGCCAGGAACTCTGAAACAGTTCCCAGCTGCTGTTGCTTTAAGCATACATGGCAAAGCACACACAGCAGAGGCAGCTCAGCCAAAACTGTTTAGGATTTTCTGTGAGGCAACTGCCCTCTAGCTCCTGTTCTCAGAATAGTGCCCCCTCTGCTCCTGCTCTTGGAACCTGAGCCTGCCCTTCTCCCCATCCCACCTCCCAGCCCCACCAGCTCTCCAAAGCTACACCTTCCTTTCTCCTCTCTCTGCTTTCCTGCAGGGATTGTCCAGAGTGCCAGCTCTGCTTGTTACACCACTGTTGCTTAAGGGCCAAAAGCACTATTTATGTGGCTGGAAAACTTCCATTTAGGCACAAAAAGGGTAATAGAATTCCACCCTAAATGTTCATTGCACAAACCCCTTCTGGGCTGGTAGGTTTGAACCAGCATTTTCTAACTTTTTGTTAAGCTGCTTCTGATGATTTTTGGCATTTTGTCATATGTTGTAACCATTCAGAATATCTAAGGCTGGTAAACTAATTATCTCCTGCCCTTCTCTCTCTGACATAAAAGGATTAAATTTATCCCATGCCGTTACAGTTGGCATTAAGCATACAGACATGCTCCCTTTTAAGGAGAAAGATAGAAATCAGTGGCTTTTATTAAAAGGCTCTTTTCCCCCCTTTCACATCAGAATCTTCTCTTTTAATTTTAGAAGTGTTAGGTTAGTAATTCTGCCTATTTCCTATTCATTTACAATGTTTCTGTATTCTTCACCTGAAGACTGGCTTATGTTAAGGACCCAGCTTTATAACCCCCATGACAGCTCTCCCATTGAGTTCTGCAGCACTATTCTTATTATTGAACAACACTACCTGATCCATGTAGTGACAAGATTTCCATTCTGGAAAGGATTTTGATACATCTAAATCTGGCTTTGTTTTGATTAGGAGTGGAAATTGAAACTTTCAGAATTCTTTGGAAAGGGGAAATTGACATGATTTTTGACTCCAAAGAGGTCTGGCTGATTGGCAAACCAGGATGTGTCAGAGATGTATAGTTTGCTTCCCTGGAATTGCCCACATGTTGGCCATGGTTGCTAACATACTGGAGATGCTTGACTCAGGAGCAGTCCTGAAGTTCATTGGTCCCCGGCTCCTCAGATTTGCAGACCCTGGGAGCCCAGGGTGCTGTGGGGGTGCATAGCTTAAGGAACCAGAATGATTTCAAAACCAGGGAGGCTTCTGGAGGCAAATCTGTCTTGCCAGACTTTTCCTGACTGGCTCTATTGGACTGCATGTTCTGAGGACCTTGTAGACATGGGCTAAGTGCAGAAGACTCAGTTGGGTTGGGAGAGGTTAGATTGGGTTTGAAATGGCTAACCAATCTAATTTAGTTCACCCCAGATGTGGACCTTACACTCAGATCCAGTCTCAGTGACCGGAAGTCAATCGAAACCTGTAATTGTACAGACGTTCTACACACACAGACCAGTCTAAAATATGCAGAACCTGGTCTAAGATAGACTTAGATCAATGTAGCATCAGACTTACTCAGTCCAGGTTAAACTGGGGCATGGAACTTCTATACAGTTACCTGTGCAGCCCTGGAGCTGAAAAAGCCCAGTCACTGGCCCTAGCTCTGGGTCTGTGCTTCTCACAACCCCCCTGCCCAGCACCAAACTCTATACCCCCCACTGCCTGGCAGCATCCCCCTTCCTGAACGCTGCTTCAGGTGCCGCCAGTTTGATCAGTTTTCACTGCTGCCAGAGCCAAACAAGTAAGTATTGGTGGGGGGAAGGGCCAGAAGGATGGGGATGTAGGTTTGCAGGGGTGGGGTCAGGGGGATAAAAATAGCCCCTTATCCCCCTCAAGCCCCACCACAGGCCCCGTGAGTCCCCCTGATTGCACCAGACCCTCCTGGACCCCAGAAACCTCTCACAAATTGTGCCTGCCCCCCACCCCCTTGTGAATCCTATCTGCTACCCCACCCCCTGCAGATCCCGCCTGCCCCCCCATTCCCCTTCAGACAGTGTCTGCCCCCCATTCCCCCCAATCTCCCCTAGGAAAACTGCTTGCCCCCCAAACCCCCCCTGCAGACCCCATATCCCACCCCAAGCTTGTTTGTCCTTCTGATCCCATCAGTATCCTCACCACTCTCCCCATTCCAACTTAACTTGGGTCACTTGGCCTTTTTGAAACTGATCTAACCTCCCCTAATCCCCCAAATGTCTACACTTAAAGCGCAGTCTCACAAATTCTTATGACCTAAAATATAGTGCCTCTGAGTAGTGTTGCTAGCTTTGAACTCTCTTCTCTAAATGAAGTCATGATAGGTGCCAGCTCTGAATTGTAACCACACATGTATCTAAGGATCTGATCCTTCAGCATTTAATTCTCATGTCATCACAGCTGAAATCATTCTAAAGTTGACATTGCTTAGTAGATATGGTCATGTATTGCTGCCTGCTACCTACAGATGAGCCAAGACTGCAACATTTACCACCAGAGTTGGATTTTCATATATCAAAGGTTAAAAGGTGTTCACATCTAGCTTTTGTGGTTTGGGCCCTTTAGTGAAATTTAAAAGCAATCAGGTTCTCAGTCTTGAATCTCATCTAAAAATGGCACATCAAACAGCATGGTGTCCCCTAACTCCATGCTGGTGTACTAGCTTGGTACTTATTCAAGTGGAAGAATTCCACCCACTGGATCAAAACAGTCATCCCCATGTCCTGCAGCCCCTTGTTTTCTCTTGGAGGTCTTGCAACTCTTCTTAGTTTATGAGATTTGAAGAGATCACAGCTGGGGATAGGGCTGCGGGATGATGACAAAATAACCATCATACAAAATATACCTGAGGCAAATCAGCAAGTTATCAACATCTACCCAGGAACCCTTTCCCGCAGTGGGTAAATATTTGTATCTGTGAAGCTGTCAGTGTTCTGTTGCCATTTGGATGCTGTGTGCATATTGCAGTGAGTGACATTTGATTTAGAAACAGCTTGAGCGGGAAACCAGAGTGATTCACCTGCCGGGACTGTGTACCACTTTTACATAATGAAACCAGTATGGAATCACAGTAGCGAAGGGCTCCTTTCCTTTCAAAACTCTTTGTGCCCATTGACAGCAATAATGATGCCCACTCCAGCTAACATTTGTGCTTCATGAAAAGAAACCCTGACAGAGGCATGGCTAAGCCATCAGTCACAGTTCCAAAGGCATTGCCTTGGTTTCTAAGCAAAAGATTGCTTTGATTTAGAATTTGTAGCAACTGATAAGCTAATGCTCCATCCAAAATTATTGATTGTAGTTCTATAACAGAGTCATTTGCAGTATAATTGTTTATCTGTTAACTATTACAGTGTTGCCAACTTCCACAATTTTATTACAAGTCTTCCAAAATCTGGGGCTTACCTTCAAGCACTAATTACTACATCCATTTGACTAGAAAAGACTTTTCACTTCCATTAAAAAAAAGAAAGAGTATTTTGGCAGTGTGGATGCAGGGAAAAGCTTGAAAAAGTGAATTCAGATAAATGCCCCAGAAATCTAAAAGCAATAAAAAGAACCCCAAATCTTATTGTTGTTTTAATTTGTGATATCTAAACTCATTGAAACACTGACTTTTGCCACTACAGTAGTGACCACTGTGTTTCAGTTTCTGAACTCTCCTGCCAGGGGACACACTAATTCGAAGTTCACCTTCCTTGGCTCCCTTACAAATTCCCAGCTTTGTGTAGAAATGCAAGACCAGTCTCATGATTTCTCTACACCTTTCTGATAATTTTTAAAGAATTAAAACATTTCTTAAATGTTAGCTTTAGAAGTTCTGGTATCACCTAAGGCCCAAATACTATTTTGCCTAAAGGTGTCTATAGGATAATGTAGCTAATTTTCAAGACCCAGCTAGACAGCTTTGAGCAGTAGTTGGACTAGATGATCTCCTGAGGTCCCTTCCAGCTCTCATTTTCAATGATCCTATAATGTACCGGCACAAATTCAAATGCAAGAGCAGGCTAGTGTGTTCTTATTTCACTTTGCCTGCCACTCAACCTATCCTCTCCCCTGCCCCCCGCCAATTATACTTACAGGGACTTCCACACAGTGACACGCCTATCCTGGTAGAGCAGGTTTGCCCCAGAGCACCCACACTTTTGTCCATGTAAGCAACAAAAATGCTTTCTGTCCAGCTACATTTAGATTCATATGTTGCACTTCCTTACCTTTAGACAAATGATGATTTGGGCCTAAGGCCCCAAACCTATTTCAGCTCTAAGTTGTTTGAGTGAAATCACTTCCCACTTGACTCAAATCCCTGAAAAAATGCTAACAGATCTATTTTCATAACATACCTTTCATTGATGCCTTAAGGCTAAACCTGCCAAAAGCAAAAATAACAATGAAGGGTGCTTGTACACATGATGGGGGTTTAGTTCTCAAGGTTTTATTCTATGCCCCCTGAATTAAAATCATGGGGGATAGAATAAAACCATGAGGAAGAAACCATTTCAATGTTTCTGTCATGTTACAGCAAGGAGCCCGATCCTTTTTATTTATTTATTTATTTTTTGGGAGCTGGAGCCTGCCTGCAGCCCTGAGCTGTGGGGGACCCCAATCCTAGCCTCCGTGGCAGTAGTGCCCCCAGGGCAGCCTGGGTGGGCTGCTAGGTGGCCAGGTGCTGCCCCAGCTCAGAAGGACCCAATCCAATGCTTTCCCAAGCCTGCCCATGCTTCTAGCACCCATGCACCATTCCCACCACCTTCTCCAGCTGCCAGCAAACCCAGCCTACTCCTGCCACCTTCCCACACTGCCCCAGGGGCAAACCAGCCCATTCCCAGTGGGCCCCAGGTGTCCTTCCATGTGCAGGAGTTTGCTGAAGGCAGAAGTGGCAAGGCACCCTGTGATAATGAGAGCTGGGTGCATCTGCCCAGCCACCCAATGGCCACATTGGGCCCCAAGGGAAGGAGGTGGGGAAGGATGAGGGACCCAAGAAACTTACCCAGAGGAGAGGGAGAGCCCAGACCAGCACAACATATGGCACCACAGCTCCACTCTTTAAACACACTGTCTGTCTGGCTGGGAGGCAGCTGGCCAATGACATCAGCCCCGTGTGCCACCATGCAGGGTTTAAAAGCACTAGAGAAGAGCTGAAAACAGGCAGGAAGGAAGCACATGCTCGGCAAAGTGAACCTTGCAGCATTAGATGCTGCAAGGTGTTGGAGCAGTAAGGGACCCACAGGAGCTGGGTCCCCACCAGGGCAGTGACAGGGGGCAACTGGAGTTCCCTGATCAGCTCCCATCTCTGTTGCTCCTCAGCCTGGAGGGGAGGACAGGAAGAGAGGCAGCTCATATCTTTTATTTTGGTTTTTGTTTTGCTCTCTTTTTTTTTTTTCATTATTGTTTTGAGACCCTCCAGGTTAAGTAGCCAGAACCATCTCCCTGGCAAGGAAAGACTTGACGAGATGAGCCCCTAGAAAGAGCTCGAAGGCCAGTGGCGAAGAAGATGCCAGATGTGCTCATGCTATAGCTGTAGGTGAGCCAATGCAGGAGCAAGCTGCACATCTTCAGCTGACATAGAACAAGCCTGGGCAGTGAGACAAGGCAGTGACAGAGGTTGGAAAAGTGCTGACACCACAGTTGGTCAGTGGATGGCAAGTAAGGGAGGGCCCAGCCCAGGGACTCGCGTGGTTATTCATCAGCAGAACTGTGGGCATGACAGGCATTATCCTTTTTTTTTTCGTTTTTCAGTGGAGCCTGCCTGCCTCTCCTATGGCTGGGGGATGAGTTGACAACTGTATCATTGCAATTTTCAACGTTGCAAACTGAACTACATAGAGATGTAGTTTAGTTTCAACGATGCAAACTCATTTATAACCTCCAAAACTCTTCCATATATACAATGTGATGCCATTAAGCCACACCAAGTAACATTTTCGTCACGTGCACGGTAATGGTGTCATGTACAAGTGCTCAAAATCCTCAAAAGGAGGAGAAGGACCCACTCACCTTTTGCATTAAGCCATTCAACTTCCACATTGATGCTTTTTCAGGATACAAACAGGATGGAATTAAGTTGCATTTAAGTGTCTAAGTATCATGTATATGCCTCAGAGGTGAAATCAGATTGGAGCGTAAATGCTCAGTGCTGTGAAATGCTAAATGAAAATGCAGACATCAAGAGGGTCCCTGTTCTGAGGAGATTACAATTTGCAGCTGAATATCTGGATCAAAGGAATTAGAAAAGAAAGAAACCTTTGGCTGCTTATCGAAATCATTGTGTGATCTTTTGTGAAGTTGTAGCTCTGAAAATGAAAGACAAGAAACATAGAAGAAACGAAGATAAGAGTTAACCTCTTCCTGAATAGCCTACCATAGTACAATCTTTTATATTTTGAAACTAGCTTATATTACTTTTATTTCAGGTATCAAAATATTAAATGTTTTATATGGGAAAGTCTATTTGAGAGAGATCCTAAACACAGTGACTAATTTTGTAACATTCTGCCTCAACTGGAACAAAAAATTACCAGGTTTTACCCCGCAGATGAGTGGAAAGACTCCTCTTTATTTAAAGACACAGTATCCAGATAAGAGAATAGAAATGTTTTCTTTCATTTTTTCATCTAACTCACCAAAATACAGCAGTGCTATCTGGATAAAGTTTGATATTTTTCTAAAAATTCTTTGATCTGTATATTCAAAGGCAAACTTATCTCAAGACTTCTACTTTTCCTGGTATTACCATGCCTGGAAGTACTCCCAAATAGCTTTCCTCCTTGCATTATTATAGTTAAAGTTACAGACTGCATAGGCAAAAAGACAACTAAAGGTAAAAACATAATCAAAGACCTAGTCCACACTACAAGGCTTTACTAGTAAAATTTAAGTTTTTCTCAGCATAGCCTCGTATTCATCTTTACTCACTTTTGAATTCTGTCAACCAAAACCTCAATTTGTGTTCCACCTGAAACCACCTCCCTGACTCTTTTGCACCCACATGATGCTTGTGAAGACACCACTGGAACAAGCAGTTCTTGGATAACAGTTACAAAATACCTGTCCTCACAGCACTGACCACTCTGGCCAAATTAGTGAACTTTTCTGTCCGGGGTCACGGTGACTGGAAACCCATTTGAAATTCTTTGACCTCTTTGAAATTCCCAGTGTATTCTAGAAGCAAGGATTTCTTAGGGTGATATTTTTTATTGGACCAACTGGGCCAATTTCTGAACCATGACAGGTACAACATCATGCCTATACACTATCAGACTATTCTAGAAATACTTTTCTTTTTGCAAGCCCACCTTTGTAAGCCTCATTTTTAACATGCAGTTATGGCTTCAGGGCAAGTCACTGCTAGAAAATATTCAGGTAATCCTCACGCTGTTTCCTGGTCGAGGAAAAAAATCCTAGTTCTACTTGGCTTGAAGGGTGAAGGGGTAGGATAAACATAGCTACAGCATTGCCACAAGAATAACAATGCTTATTTGTGTAACCCACTGGCATGCTAGGCCAGGTGATATGCCAGATTCTGGATCCTCAGGGTGCCAGTTGTCCTGGGAACCCCGTCAGGCAGGTCTGCTGACTGAGGTATCCCTTGGAGTGGTGTGTCCCTCAACCTCACTGCCCAAGAATTTAAGTCCAATAAACAAATGGGTTTCTTTATTATACACAACTATATTCTTTTATATATAAAAGAAATTATTAATCAAGAGAAATTATATATATATAAAATATATAAATAGTTAATAATAAAACCAAAAATTTGAATTTACAATTCCAACAAGAGAGGAATAATTCCACCACACAGGGTGGTCCCACTTACATCAAACAACCTCAGTGATTACATTCACCTGGTTATAACACTTTAAATCAGTTCCCAACCCCCATAACCCAGGTTGATTTCCCTCTGGTCACACTCCCCTTCTCATAACAATAAATGGCAACACAGCTTTAGCTATGATCCAGCACTAGGTGGCAGAGGTGAGGTTTTTGCTGCTCCTGGGAAAGTGGACTCTTTGCTCTTTCTTGGTAACTCAGCAAAAAAAAAGTCTCCAATTAGCCACTGCAGGAAATAGTCTTCTTTTCTTTAGTTTCCTTCTGAAAAATACACCTCCTGCAAACATTTGGGGTTAAGTGTCCCCTCATACCCATGCAGATCTGGTATTCTCACAACCCACTCCTTTGGGCTCTCTCCTCCAGCACCTGTACATGCAGACAGGGGATTCCCTCTGCAGGCCTCTGTCCCTGCAGTACAAGTATTTCCAGTCCAAACAGAGGACTTCCCTTTGCAGATCCCTGACCAGGCAGCTTCTCCCAGCTAGCTTACCAACCCCTCCCCACTCTTTCCCTGGGTACCTGTGTCCCTGATTGCACAGCTCCAACCTTGGTGGGGAATCAGCTTCTCTGGGATGACTCAGGCTCTCCTGTGTCCTGAAGTCTGCTCCCCAACAAGCCTCAGCTCTGTTCCCTCTGCCTGGGGAGAAGGAGGGGCTGTTTCTGGCCCCCTCTCCAGGCTTGTGTAGCTCTTCTACACTTTCTCTCTCCAGCTGCTTTTCCCTCCCCTAGTTTGCAATGGGGGCTCTGGTTACAGTTCAAATCCTCTAATAAAAAGAGTGCATTGTGCACAGCATACCCTCCATTTGGAAAAGCTATTCTGCAAACTTTTTGCTGCCTTTCTTGCAAAGTTCTTAGGCACAGCTCACCCACTCAGCTTGTAGCTAAGCAAGCCTTTGCAGCTGTTACATTTGGATATTTCAAAAGAAATACTGCGGCTGGAATGCGAACCAGAGTCAAACAAAGGGAAGTGAACTCTGACAGTACTCCCAGAGACAAAGGAGTCCAACAAAACATAAAATGTGTCTTCCTTGAGCTGCTGCTACTACGTGGAGTTTGATACAATACAGGCAACCCCTGCTTAAGGCTGTTTCACTTAGCGCTATTTCGTTATAATGCTCACGGTCACCATCTTGGGTCATTAAAAACGGTTGTGGTCGCCATCTTGAGTCATCAAATACTTTCAATTAAGAGCACTAAGCGGGGGTTGCCTGTACTGAAAAAGAAGGTACCCCTGATCTACATGGCATCGTAGAACTCATTGAAGGGGAAAACATGGAGGATGCAGGGACAACAGACAGCTAGGAGCTATTTGAGATGCAGGTGTACTTGACCTGGAGAGTATTTGTTAGAGAAAAGGGTTCTGAAGACCAGACTGAATTTAATTAGTTTATTGATTATGACAATTAAACAACAGCAACATAGATGATATATTACCCATTACCGGGTTCGCGCAGTGCTGGCATTTTATGGAGCAAGCTCAGCATATCTGCCTAATATTCCAATATTTATAGCCTCATTTACAAAAAAAAAAAAAAAAAGACCAATAGGGTATTTCATAAACCATTAGAGTTTTACAGAAGTTCCATCATGCAAACTAGATTTTGAAGGAAGCACTTCAGTGACCATACAAGCCTGCAGATGTCATGTCCCATTCAGCTGCTGGTGAGGAGGGTGTGCTTTCAGGACATCAACAGAATTATCTGCCTAACCCTGTTTTTTTAATATGATACCTCCTGTCTTTGAGGAGCATATGGTTTGGTACCAACTTAGTACCAGTAAGAGCATAGTGGGAGTTTTATGTACAACTTAGCATAAATACATGGTCTGAATATAGGAAAGTTGATCATCAATACTTCAGTAATATGTGAGTGCTTCTGTAATCCATTGCTTACAGCCTTCTCTACTGAGGGGTAAGTGTGTAGTAAAGGGAGGGAATCCTAGGTTCCAGTCCCTACTATCAGAGTTATTGCTGTTTTGTATCACTGTTTTTTTAATGGATGACTTTCTAATATAATGCCATATTTTGTTGCATATAACATGCCCTTTCCCCACAGCTGCTGGAAACTTTAGTGCTCATTATATGCAAGACATATAGTAACAGCCATTTTTGCCAGTTACCTGAAAAAGTATCAGTGAAATCTGCATGTGCCAGCAGCATGATGGCAATAGGAGGTTGCTGCTGCCCCTGTGCACCAGCAGCTTAGCTGTGTCACTATGCTGCTGCCTGTGTTAATTATGAATTGTGAATAATTTCCATGCTTATTAACAAAAACCATCAATATGTAACTTAGACAACTTTTGTTTTTTCCAGTCATCTTGACTTTTGCACCTGAGAGAGGCCACTATTCTATTCAGCAGTCACTGCCACAGCCTCTATTAAAATTCTACAATACTATGCAACAGCACAAGTCAATCTAATGCCTAATACCGTGTGACTGGCATAACATTTTCCAGGTATCTGACATAGATCACCTCTTCTTACAACACTTTCATCAGTAGAGCTGTCAAATGGTACAGCAAACAGTTTCTGACTACTAAACAGGGGAAATAAGGCCATCTGGATGGGTTATCCCATTTTATGTGCACCTTTAAACATCCTGGTTTACTTGTCATTGTGGAACGTAATATTTACCAGAACATCATGAGACCTCAGTTAAGTTAAACTTCTCTTTGAAGTCAGTAAAATAAATGGGTCTTTTCGCAAGGTACAGTGCTGTTCTGAAAAACTTTCTTCTGGTCAGAACAGTTTCCTTCCATTTCTTTGACAAATTTTTGCCTCAGAGAGGAAGTGAGAGGCCTCAGTTCTAAAATTATTTGTGGAAACTGGTACTATGCTGCTACTTTGTGACATTCATTATTCAGGTTTCTGAAATGCAGCAAAATCACCCTCCCAACTTCCATGCTTAGGGCTGAAATTTGCCCCAAAGCAGATGGCCATCACATGGAACACCCTAGGTTCCAGTCCTAGATGCCTATAAAAGGGCTCATAAGTTTAAATTCTATGCTTGCATTTATGCACCTTTATGCCAAGAGATAATTTGGCTCATAATGTCCCCTATTTGTAAGTGCTTGCTTTCCTAAAACTGGAAGTTTAGAAACCTGACCTGATCATCACTGAAATAAATGGAAAGATACCCATTGACCTCATTAAGAGTTAGATCCAGGCCCTGGTTGTCTTACAATTCTCTCACCAATTTGGTAACTTATTTTAGGCATTTAGGTTTGAATATTTTCAACACAAAGGCACTGTCACATATTAAAGCAGAGGTTTTCAAGGACATCTCCGAGTTAGGAACCCAACTTAAATTATATTAATTCATTTTGTGTAGAAATACACGGAAAAGGCTGCTAAAATAATTCTTTATGTAAAGTTTTCAATTCTTGTTGTTTTAAACACTACAGCTTTTCACCAATCCCCCTTGCCAGTTCTTCACCATTCTTCATCTAAGTTTCGATCTTGGGTGGTTATTTCTCCAAGTGAAACTATTATGGAAATTAGCCAGAAATTATTTGTAATGATAATCAATACTATACTTGAAACATCATATAGAGCAGAGAAGTGTGCACAAAAAGCATACTTCTTCCTACTCAATGCCTTCCTGTCCTCCTGGAATTGAGGTAATAGGCAGCATCACTCG
The DNA here is from genome assembly GCF_052110815.1 of Crocodylus siamensis. Taxonomy (NCBI): domain Eukaryota; kingdom Metazoa; phylum Chordata; order Crocodylia; family Crocodylidae; genus Crocodylus; species Crocodylus siamensis. The sequence continues at coordinate 157,931,196 of NC_143395.1, forward strand.
CTGGGTGACTAGAGGAGCACAGGTAAATTGCACTCTTGTGCAGCAGACCTAAAATAATGTCTGGAAGCACTGGGTAAAAGTTGTTAGTGAAACTAAATTCTGTGGTAAAAGATCTGTTTCAAGTTAGGTTTTCAATTTTCTTTCCCCCCTATAGAGCTCACTATTTAGATAACAATTCACTTGGCTGTTGTGCATCCAAAGAAATAAGCAGCTCAAGAATCAAAAAGATGATGAGGCTGCAGGCTCTGTCACTCCAGTGGTTGGGAGATATTAATCTCTCAACTTCATTTTACAAGTAAAAATAGGCACGTCTGTCATCTGCTCATTAAAATAAAAGCATCATCTTTGTTCTTGTCTAAAAGATGAAGCTAACATTTCAATCATTTGCTTTCCTTTTTTTCTCTGGTTTTTGTTTAAAAACTCTTTGGTGGATCATCTCCTCTGATAAGGAGTCTGGGTTCTAACAATCAACAAATGATCATTTCCTGTGATTTACTAATACCATAGTGATTGATTTCTTTGTAAGTGAGATTAGATTTTAAGAAGAGTGCAGGGCCTTCACCTCTTCACCTGCAGGTGGCAAATATAGAAACAAACAATGGAGGAACTGAACAAAACTTAAGGAGTTAAAGGGGGAAATCCAGTTTTCAAGACTAAGTAAATTACTGTGGATGAATAAACTCTAACTAGCAAAAATAATAAATATGAGAATCATAGGAAATTATGGTTGGAAGGGAGCTCTGAAGAACAGCTTGTCCAACCACCTGCTCAAGGCAGGATGGTCCATGACTAACCCATCCCAGTCAATTGTCTGTCTAAACGTCTCTTAAAAACTTCCAACTGTTCTCAAAAACCTCCATTCTTTATCTACCTTTCAGATTCATAGATGCTTGGGTTGGAAGGGACCTCAACAGATCATCGAGTCCAACCCCCTGCCTAGGCAGGAAAGAGCGCTGGGGTGAGATAGTTTCATAGTTTCTAGGGTTGGAAGGTGTGAAGGGTCCAGAGCTGGCGAGCCACGCTCATGGTCTTGGTCACAGTGGTGCGGCCGGGTGGTGGCAATTGGACACGGAACAGGTGGGATTAGCGGCGGTAGAGTTCTGAGCGACACGGAAGCTGGGGGTTCTTTTAACAAAATGGGTTTATTGACTTACGCTTGGAAGAGCGCAGGTACGGAGCTTCTTCAGTTACAGTAGCAATGTCAACGCACAACAGAGGGACCTGTTGTCCCACGGGGTTCACCGACAAGCCCTTGCTTTCTACTCCCGGTGCCAAAGCCTGGGAATAGGTGCGGCTGCCTGTCGGATAAGTCCCAGGGATGGTCAACAGTTTATTAGCGGAGGAACAAATAATGAAACACAACTGTAACTCATTGAGGTTCACCGGTCCACGGAGCGGTCAGGTAGCCGAGGTGATTGCCAAGGTCTGAAGCCAGGTAAGTCGAGCCGAGGTCGTAGCCAAAGTCCAAAGGGGTGATCTGGAATCGTGGTCGAAGGTCCAGGCGAAGGTAGGTAAGCCAACAGGTCAATACAGTAACCGAGTGAATAATGCAAAACACCAGACGAGGGAGGAGACCGATAGGCCCGAGGGCCTAACTGGAAGACAGGCCCTGAAAAAGATCAGCCTCTATCTCCAGCTATGTGGGTCTCCCCCCGAGGGAGGGGCTCGCTAAACTTTTATGAGAATTTGGTGGCCAATCAGAACGCTCTCCGCAGAGAAATTTCTAGCCTGATTACCTCATGTCAGGTTCTGACTGAGCATGCTCTCAGTCAGAAGCTGACACAGTCTGAGCATGCGTCTGTGGGGAAAGTAGGTCAAAAATGATTGACAGGCCCTCAGGTCACCCAGGGGGCAAAAGCTGGGTGAGCCTTGGAACTTTCCACTTACAGAGTCCAATATACATGTCAGTCTCAATCTTCTGTGTTGGCAGCATTTAATCAAAATTTTGCTCTGACAGAAGGGACCTGAGTAGATCATCTAGTCCGACCCCCTGCCATGGCAGGAAAGAGTACTGGGGTCAAACGACCCCAGCAAGGTGTTCATCTAACCTCCTCTTAAAGACCCCCAGGGTAGGAGCCTGCACTACTTCTCTTGGAAGTTGGTTCCAGATCCTAGCCGCCCTGACTGTGAAGTAACGCCTCCTGATATCTAACCTAAATCTACCCTCTGCCAGCTTGTGACTGTTATTCCTGGTCACTCCTGGCGGTGCTCAGGGGAACAGGGACTCCCCCAATGCCCGCTGATCCCCCCTGACTAGTTTATAACAGGCCACTAGATCCCCCCTCCGCCTTCTCTTGTGGAGGCTGAACAGGTTCAGGTCCCGTAGCCTCTCCTCATAGGGCCTGCCCTGCTGCCCCCTGATCATGCGAGTGGCCCTCCTCTGGACCCTCCTCATGTTGCCCACATCCCTCTTGAAGTGCGGCGCCCAGAACTGGACGCAGTACTCCAACTGCGGCCTGACCAGTGCCGCATAGAGGGGGAGGATCACCTCCTTGGACCTGCTCGAGATGCATCTGTGGATGCATGACAAGGTGTGGTTGGCCTTCCTGACTGTGTCCCCACACTGCCGGCCCATGTTCATCTTGGAGTCAATGATGACTCCAAGAATCTTTTCCGCCTCTGTGCTGACAAGAGGGGAGTTCCCCAACCTGTAAGTATGCTGACGGTCGTTCCTCCCCAGGTGCATCACTTTGCACTTGTCTGTGTTGCATCCCATCCTGTTCTCGTCTGCCCACCCTTGTAACCTGTCTAGGTCCAATTGTAGTCTGTTGCTTCCTTCTAGCGTGCCCACCTCCCCCCACATCTTAGTGTCATCAGCAAATTTGAACAGGGTGCTTTTCACCCCCTTGTGCAAGTCACTGTTGAAGATGTTAAACAGTGCAGGCCCAAGGACCGAGCCCTGCGGAGCCCCACTGCCAATGTCCTTCCAGGTTGAGAAGGACCCTTCCACTACCACCCTCTGGGTGTGGCCCTCCAGCCAGTTGGCGACCCATTTGACTGTGTGGGTGTCAACACCGCAGTCCCCCATTTTCTTGATGAGAACGGGGTGAGAGAGAGTGTCGAAAGCCTTCCAGAAGTCCAGGAAGACTATGTCCATTGCTACCCCTGAATCTAATGATTTGGTGATCTGATCTTAAAAGGCCACCAGGTTGGTCTGACAGGACCTGCCACTGATGAACCTGTGTTGGTTGCCCCTAAGCATGCAGTCCCCAGCTGGCCCCTTGTGGATGTGTGCCAGAATAATTTTCTCAAACAGCTTGCCTAGGATCGAGGTAAGATTAACTGACCTATAATTTCCCAGGTCTTCCTTCTTCCCCTTTTTGAAGATGGGAAGCATGTTGGCCCTCTTCCAGTCTTCTGGCACCACACTAGAGCAACACGAGTGCTTGTAAAGCCATGCCAGGGGTCCTGCAATGACCTCGGCCAATTCCTTTAGAACTCTAGGGTAGAGATGGCCCCAGCCAGATGTCTATCCAGCTTTCTCTTAAAGACCTCCAAGGTAGGGGAGAGCACCACCTCCCTTGGAAGCCCATTCCAAATTTGGCCACCCTTACCGTGAAGAAGTTTTTCCTGCTATCTAGCCTAAATCTGCTGTCTGTCAGTTTGTGATCATTGGTCCTTGTTATCCCAAGAAGAGCCCCGGTAAACAGAGCATCTCCAATCCTTTGCTGTGCCCCCCTAATGAATTTGTAGGTAGCCACAAGATCACCTCTCAGCCTTCTCTTGCGGAGGCTGAAGAGGTCCTGGTCCCTCAGTCTCTCCTCATAGGGCTGATCCTGTATGCCCTTAACCGTATGAGTGGCTCTCCTCTGGACCCTCTTGAGTCTATCAACATCCTTCTTGAAGTATGGCCCCAAAGCTGGATGCAGTACTCAACTGTGGTCTGACCAATGCCGCATAGAGGGAAAGTATCTCTTCTTTGGTTCTATTTGTCATGCATGTGCATGATGCATGTTGAAGTGTGGTTAGCTTTGCTGATGATTTCGTCACACTGATGACTCATGTTCATCTGGGAGTCCATTATGAATCAGAGATCCCTTTCTGCTTCTGTGTAGATGCGAGGGTCACTTCCCAGCCAGCAGGTGTGCTGGATATTTTTACATCCTGGTACAGCACTCTGCGCTTGTCCCTGTTGTACTGCATCCTATTGTGTACTGCCCACTTTTCTAACCTGTCTAGGTCTGCCTGCAATTGTTACCTACCCTCTGGAGTGTACACTTCACCCCACAGTTTAGTATCATCCACAGACTTGGAAACAGTACACTTCACACCCACATCCAAGTCACACATGAAGATATTGAAGAGTACAGGTCCAAGGACCGAACCCTGCGGGACCCCACTACCCACATCCTTCCAGGTCAATACCGACCCATCTACTACCACTCTATGGGTGTGACCGCTAAGCCAATTTGCCACCCACTGGACCATGTAAATGTCTATGTCACAGCCTCTTAATTTATTTATGAGAATGGGATGAGATACTGTAACTAAGACCTTGCTAAAATCTAAGAAGACGACATCCGCAGGTTATGGGGAACCTGGTGCTAGATATTTGATAACTCATCAGAAAATCTCACTCTCTCAGCTTTTCTTAGGCCACTAGTCATCGTTGCACTCTGTTGGACTCTTTTTAATTTGTCCACATCTTTCTAGATGTGTAGGGCCCAAAACTGGTCACAGCTCTGACAGGTAAGGCCTCACAAGTGCTGAATAGAGTGGAAGAATCACTTCCCTTGATTTTTAAATGACATTATGGTTAATACAGCCCAATATGCCATATGCCTTTTTTGCAACAGGAGCACACTGTTTTCTCATATTCAGTTTATGGTGCACTGTGAGGTCCTTTCCATAGTACTGCAGCCTAGCTAGTCATTCCCCAGTTTATATGTGTGCGTGCATTTGTTTCATTCTAAGTGCACTTATCCTTGCTGAATTTCATTTGATTAAATTTCAGACCAGTTTTCCAGTTACCAAGGTCATTTTGAATCCTAGGCCTATCCTCCACATAGCATCCTCCAGTAGCTCCATCCAACTTGGGGTCATCTACAAATTTGCTTAGTATGCACTCAATCCCATTCTCTGAATCATTAATAAAGACGTTAAATAATACCAGGTCCTGGAGAGACCTCTGGGGAACTCTACTTGGTGCCTCCTCCCAGTAGACATTGCACAGTCTTCTCCCTGTAAAGGAAGGAACCTATTATCTTGTCCTTGGGTTAGATGTGCTACTTTCTTCCTTGCACTGCTACTTTACTTAGGTATAATATCAGGCTTCTTGCCATCCCAATTCCTGGTTCTACAGGCTGTGCAAGAAATATTAATATGCTGAAATTCACTCCTTATCTACAAAAGGGACAATGGGAGGTTGGTTCTGAGGAACAGATGATTTGATAACTTGGTTAATGATGCAAAAATGCTTTGCTGTCTGTAGCAGGCTACAATTAAAATAATCTGAATAGAAGAGGAAGACAAAGTGGAATTTACTTACTTATCTGCTGCCAGGATGTGGTGTATCTAAGCTTGTCAGCTCTCACAAACTAAATGTGATCATGTTGGTCAGCATTTGGATGACACCTTCAAGGAAATTCCAGTGTCAGGCAGAAAGTAGTGATAATGATCTATTGGGGGAATGGTGCTTTTCTTCTGATTCAGTACTGAAATCACTGCTCTTGAACAATGGTAGGGGACACCAGAGTTGTGGTGTTTTGGAAATGTTGTAGATGCAGAGTCGTAATCCCTTATAGCAATTAAAATACATATGTGATTTTTGGCCTTATATTATAACTGTGGTCTTCTCCGTATTTGGAAATTTCACCTCTCTACTGTATTCTGTTTCCCTTATTTCCCCCTTAGTTTTCAACGGGACAGAATATTTTTAGTCTTTCTATCCTGCAGTGTTGTACTATGAGTCTGGAGACAGAGAATATTTGCCCCAGTCTGTTTTACATAGGTTCCATACACTGGTTCTATACATCTGTCCGCTCTAATTTATGTTGGAATCTAGAGTGGACAGATGAGCAGCTATCAGTTTGGAAAGGGTAGACCCATAGTCATGTCTCTCCTCAAAGGATCCTGTATTGCTCCCTCTAGCTCTTTCTTACACATATTTGGCACTGGTGAGGCCACATTTGGAGTATTGTGTCCAGTTTTGCTGACCCCCTCCCCCTTCACTACAGAAAGGATGTGAACAAATTGAAGAGAGTCCAGTGGAGGGCAATGGAAATGGTTAGAGGGCTGAGGCACATGACTTATGAGAAGAAGCTGAAGGAATTGGGCTTTTTTAATCTGGAAAAGAGAAGACTGAGGGGGTATTTAATATTATCAGCCTTCAACTACCTGAAGCGTGGTTGCAGAGAGGATGGAGCTAGACTGTTCTCAGTGGCAGTTGATAACAGAACAACGGTCTCAAATTGCAGTAGGGGAAGTTTAGGTTAGATGTTAAGAAAAACTCTCCCATTAGGAGATTAGTGAAACATGGAACAGGCAAGCCAGAAAGGTTGTGGAAATTCCATCCTTAGAGGTTTTTAAGACATGGATACACAAAGTTTTGGCTAGGATGAGATAGCTGGGGATGGTCCTGCTCTGAGCAGGTGGTTGGACTAAATGACCTCCTGAGGTCTCTTCCTACCTCATTTTCTCTGCTTCCATGATATTCAAAAACCCAAGAATACCATATAACAGGCCACAGCTAAAAGAGGGGAGACAAGTACACTGCCAATGCCCTGTCACTGCAGTGAAAGGGAAATGGTTAGTTAAAATATGCTCACACAGTGCATGGACTGTGTCCCATGGTACAGATCATGCTCCCCGGGTCTGTGTCAACAGATTTAGAGGAAAAATTGTTGATCCCAGATTCGGCTATTGTAGGGACCCTGAGCGGAAGAGCATGATGCTCTGGCCAGGAATCTTCAGATTTTCTAAAAATCAGTGTACCCCCTGCCCCAACCCTCCCCCCCACCTTAGATGTGACCAAAATCCCAGTGCCTCTGGAGTGAACACCTCCTACACCTGTAATGTAACACAGTGTGGGCACATGCCCCAAGTGCTGGCTAAGGGGAGGGCATCAGAATGATGGATAGGGAGCACCCTACTCCCTCCTAACCCACTTTCTGGCTGCAGAATGCAGCTGGCATGGGCAGTGTGTGTCATGGAGAACAAGGTCTTCTAGGAACTGCAGTGTTGTAGAATGGCAGTGGAGGAGAGGGAGAGAGATTACCCAATTTTTGTCAGTTTTTTTGCCTTCTCGATGCAGGCTTCAGAGGCAAAAACATGGGTCAAAGTTTTCCCCTAGCAGCAGCAGTGAACTTTATCGCCATGCTAGAGAACTACAATTCCCAGAATAGCTTGTAATCCATGCCACACACTGCAGAAGCCTGTTGCTTGCTGCTGCTCCAGTCTATCCTCTCATGCTGAAGTCCAAGGGGGGGGAGGTAGGGTGAGAGAGGGCTTCCCCATGTATTCCGCCCATACATTCTTCACATGTTACATCTCTGCCCTCCACTTTGCTGCTCTCCCAAAGCCAATGCCATTTACAAAAGCAAACCAAAAAAACCAAAGTTCTTTAATCTTTTTTCATAAGAACCTTCACCATATTAGTGGATTTTATTTGAACTTATTCCAGTTAAAGTTCATTTTTCTTGAACTTTGGTGACCACATTTGCACATCATATTTTAAATGATATATCACTTAATGTGTTATACAATGGTACTAGAATCTCCTTGTCTTTACTGAATATACCCCACCAAACATATCTTAACATTGTATTTGCCTTTCTCACTCCGCATCAGCTGGTGGTTCATGGTCATCCTATGAACAATCTATATGCCTAAGTCCTGCTTTTCCTCAAAAGTCTCTAGTTTATGTGGCCCCATTTTATAATGAAAGTTTTTGGTTTTGTCCCTTTTACAAGCTACAGAACTATAACCCAAGGATAAATCTACAGCAGGAGTGTAGTTCATCAACTGCTAATTGGGTAGCAGCTGAACATACACAGGAAGCACAGAGTAGATTTTGTTTATAAAGCTCTGACAGAGAAAATTGAAGAATGCCTCTTGGATGCCCTCTTTGTTATGTGTGAAAGACAGGAAATAAAGCCAGGATGTCATTTGGGATTGGACATATGGTGACACACAAAGAATGATGAAAGAAGAAATATAGAAATGTAATATTATCTTGGTGGAATGATGCAAAACCTGTTCACAAACAATTAACTGAATTACCAGTTGGTCTGTTTAGTATATGCTTGTCACAGTGATGTGCAAGTATAGTGCAAAGATTTATTTATACTATACAGATATGAACAAACAAGATTTTTTGGACCCATAGCCAATATTTTTCCATCAAAAAACATAACTCTTTTTAAATTTGAATACAGTTGTTTGTGGGTGTAGCTTTGCAATAGTGAGTGTAGAGTTGTGAACTTTTACAATCAGTTTTCAAGGTAGCCACTAGGGGGTCACAAAGAAGAAGACAGGAACTGGTGTAAGAAGGCAAGAAAGGCAGTCTGATGCACACCTTCACTGTAATGACCTGGGTCTTTGTATTCTTAATAGGGGAGTCATCCTAACAGGGAATAGGATGACTAGGTGACATAGGTGACCAGATATAAACCTTAAATTAAGGGGATGATCCAGAAAGAATGTGGAGGCTGAGGCTGGGGGAAGGGAAGAACAAACAGCAGAAGGCTCCTGATCTGAAAGCAGGGATTGTGGGAAGACCCAGCACCAGTAAACTCATAGAGCTCACAGCACATGTGGAGCTCTGGCAGGAGTTGTGTTGACATATCATGTAAGGCCATGGATGACCAGGTTTGGGGGTCACCTCAGGGTCAGGAGAAACCAGGAAGTCAAAAGCTAGAAGATCTATTTGGGGAACCAAGTCAGAGATCTGGAGCATGAGGCAGAGTGATAGGTATGCAGAGAATCCACCAGTCAGTAGCAGCACAAGCCAATGGTGCAACAGCCTAGGTACAAGGTTGCGACTTGTTGCCCAGACACTTTCCCTCCTGCGTCAGGGGTTTATATGGAAAAGGGTAAGAGGTCAGTTGAACTTGGCTGGCCACTGGTGGCAGGGAGTGGGTGTGTGTGCAGGCCCAGATGCAGGGTCCTGGCCACCTGCGTGTGACTCTGGCTCTAGTGTTACATTAGGGAGGTGGTAAACCATGGTGAACCACAATGATAGGCAGGCCAACGCCACAGTCTGACAACATTATGGTGGGTTTTGAGAGCTCACTGGCATACAAGAGTACAGTGAGAAACTACGACCATATGATCTTTAGTGATGTAGCACATGCACAATATGTTACCTTAACTGCACATGCACAACACAGCCAAAGAGGGTGTGACAGGACCCCTGTTGCCATTATCCTGGATCCAGCCATGCTTAAATTAATAGATGATAGAACAGCTAAATAATTGTAATGGATGCAATTCACCTCTGTGCAAAGGGTCAATACAAGGCCTGTGCATCAAGTATGGTCTATTTAAGCTTTTAGAGATAATCACATACTTGCATATGATAAATACCATGCATATGTACAGTGACTAGGGCAACTGGGCTCTGATCTTGGTTGGGGCCACTGGGCATAGCTGTGATATAATACATGTATAATAAAATATAGCAATCACCAACATGCTCATAAAAACAATTCATCTATCAATGTCAGATTTCAGAATCAAGCAAGACAGCATGAAAAAGACTACATTTTCTAAATCAATTAACGGCTTGGCAAGCTCTAGCTCTAATGATCACTTGTAGAATTAGTATGAAATAAAAACACTGGGTACTTTTATATGGCTGTTTTCAATAAATGTGAAACATTGAAAATAGAACCCTTACCATTCTTCTAAAACATGACAATGATTGTCAGGTTGCACAGAGCATGGAGTTTGGTGCTGTACCCAGAGTTTAAGTGTAGGCCCTGGCACAAGCCCATATATGGAGGGAAAACAAGGATGTTTCTGGATGCTTCAATTATCCCTTGACCTAGTTGCCTGTTTGTGTTAGGGATGTGAAAGAGTGGCCCAGCCTGAAATGGCAGGGGGAGGTGAGGAATGGCCCAGGCCCTGGCCTGAAGGGAAGGGGGGAAATGGCCCTGGCCCCAGCCCCAGCCTGGAGCAGTGCGGGGGAGGTGGGGAGCGACTCTGGCCCGAAGTCGTGTGGGGAGGTGAGGATCAGCCCTGGCCTCAGCCTGAAATGATGGAGGGGATGCAGAGAGTGACCCTGGCCCCAGCTCGAAGGGGAAGGGGAAAACAGCCCAGGCCCAGGTCCTGGCATGAAGCAACGGGGAGGAGGTAGGGAGCGGCTCCATTCCCGGCCCAAAACAGTGGGGGAAAATGGCCCAGGCCTCAGCCCCATCCCGAAGCAGCCCGGGGAGCGGCCCCATCCCAATGCAGGGGGCTGCAGATGCAGGCCTCTGTCCCATCCCACCACCCCCCATCATTCTTGACGGGCAATTTACTAGTATATTTATAAATATGCAAAACTGCCTGTACTTTCCATGTGGCAAAGCTGAGTATCCATGTTAAGTTCATGTAATGTTTTGAACGTTCCCTGCAAAATAAAAAAGGGCTTAAACTCTCAGAAAGCTGAGGAATTACAAACACTGTTAGTTATGTCAGCAGTGATCTCTTTTGAAGGGCTGTGGGAAAGGTTACACGTTTTTAACATTCACACAAAAAAATTATACTTACCCCAAAACTCATCTATCTATTCATAGGGTGCAAACACACAGCATGATTAGCATGGAATAATTTAGCTCACATCTTCTTCTACAGCAATTTGGTCCAAAGTGGACAAGCTTACATGACCAGCTCTCCCAGGCTGTCTGCCTGAAGTAGGCACTTGTACAGCATCTAGCCACTGAACAAACTATTACCTTTGGGTTAAATTTTCTAGGAGAGTGGACACATGACATGTTCCACATAGCATCTCTCCATGCAGTGAAATTACTATATGTGTATTTCAGGGGTAACTGTACTTGGAATTGAGTGATTTACTACAGAGCAGAGATGTGTATTGTGTGCCCACTCCACTTTTATGGTGTAGTAAAGTCAATTTACTATGCAATAAACATGCTGTAGATTCACACCTACACAAACCTTTTTTTAAATCTGTGCCTAAATTCCTGCTCTCTCAATGAGAAAGCAGAGCAGAAGTGAGTGAATCCCAAATAAGCAAGATCATTTTTTGTTCCTTTTTTAGTATGATCATCTAGCAATGCGCTACAGTTATGACAGTGCTAATGCCAGCATAAAAAGGTGCGAGTATAGGCGGGGATTGAGACGTGGAGAAATAATGGAGGGTTGGTGATAGTGAAAGCTAGAAGCAGCAACTGGTTAACATCAGGTAACAGAGAAATGGAGGGTTCAAAGCATTGTTTTAATAATTGGTAAGTTAGTCTATGAAGCAAGAAAAAGTGTGCTAAGTCTTTCAAAAAACTGGGGGGGTAGCAGCTGTCAGCTATTCCAGGACAAACTGACCAGGAGACTCAGCAAAGATTACTCTGTAAAATTGACTTAATTAATGTCAGGAAATAATAAAAAGTTTTCACTTTTGAAGGAGCCTTTTGTCATCTCTGTATGGCTGAAAAGGTCTGCGGGTAGCACTGAGCTTGTGAAATCTCCAGTGAAAATAAAGTGGCACACTGTTAAACATGGCTATTAAACTGTTTTCTTGGGAGTTGTTTTTGATTCATGTGGAATAGATTAAAAGTCTGTTTCTAATCCCAGAAGATTTCCCATGGAGTATAATTATACATGAAACAGAATAAGAAATGCGGGCCAACAATTACTTTAATTAGACTGTGGTTACTGAAGCTGTCAGCATGCCTAGTCCCACAAAGAACTAAGAAAGAAGACTTGGTAATGGAGTTGTTGATAAATGTTTGTGCTGCAGAGGAATTAATTATCTGTGTAAATAAATAATGGGCTGGAAAAACGGCAATCAGCTGACAGGGCTTTGCCCTTCATCATCATGCATGACATAATACCTACTTGATGGACCAGTTTGCAGCTTTAGCTCCTTAAAAGCTAGTTTGAACTTTTTGCTTTTCTGCTGCTTTTTAAGGTCTTAAGCTCAGAGAAACAAAGGGAAGTCTAGCTGCCAAAATTAACTCCATGTTAGTATCACGTGGCACCTTCTTTTCTTTGACTGGTATTTCCCTTTGGTAAGTTGAATATGGATAGTTCAGGGTCCAAGAAGATGGGGCTAAGTTATGAATTCTCCCTCATTGGCCAATTGTATAGAATTGCACAAATAAGTGTATTGTAGAGACTTTGTAGGTATTAGCATAGGCAAAGATGGGGTACCAGGGCAGCATCCCTGGGTTATGATGAGGGGAATGGGAGGGGAAGGTTCAGAAAAATAACATCTGCCACTTCAGCCATGTGTTGGTGCTGATGGCTTCAGCAGCTAGAAGTCACCACTGCCCCCATGTATCACCACTGCCACAAGTGCTGTTCTGTTGTACCTCTGTTGTGAAGTCTTTTTCTGAGGCAGTTGGCATTCACCTTTGTCAGAGAAAGAAGACCAGAATCAAGACACCATATTCTGGGTCTGGCCTAGATGTTCCTATATTCTTCTTATCACATGTGCTATGATAGAGTGGCTAAAGAAATAGAGAATAGAACTTGTGTAGTTAGGAAGCTTTTAAGTGACTGTAACTGGGTGGTTCAGATGACTGGCAGCAGCCTGTGGAGTCTCTAACCTATTGATCACTGACTCAGACCCATTGTAGGCCAACAGAGACTGAAACTCACCATTATCCACCCTGACAATAGAGTGTATCAGCCTTGTGAAATGAGCTTGGTAGCCTTAGCACAATTTCTTGTGGAAGGCTGTGACAACAAAGTAGCACTATGTTGGACATGTTAGTTTCAGGGGAAAGGCCAAAACTGAGTGAGTTGTGAATGAATTATGACCTCTGTAACTCAAGCAGTTGCCCCACCAGGTCAGGGATGAGGTGTAGTGGTGACAGAAAGGACAACAAAAGTTTGTTCTGCCGCCATCACATAGTACAGCCACCATACATCACATAAATAAAGTATTGGGCTTCTCTGCCTCATTAATAGGATGGCAAGTGAGAATAGATAAAAGAAAGGGAAGGGTAGTGGTTGGTGGTACTGCTGGCTTCCAGCTCTAGGAAGGGGAAATTGCTGTGTGAGGGCTCTGGAACCTTGCAGTTAGGATTTTTAAACAATATGGTCTTGCCTCATTCTTCATATAGAATCACAGAAAAAGTTGGTCGGGAAGGGACCTCTGGAGGTCATCCAACCCAACCCCCTGCCAGAAGCAGGATCATCTCTATCCAAACCACCCCACTATAGAAGAAGGAAAAACTCCCCAGTCTGTACAATTCTGACCCCAAATGTGATCAGTCTGACCCAAAGCAGAAGGGCAAGACCCTTTAGTCAGTTGGGACTGAAAAACTGAAGTAAGCACACATATGCACCAGTGCACGTGTGCCCTTGGCTCCCCCAACCCTCACCAAGCGGAGCAGTGAGGAGCCAGCAATAAGGTAAGCTGGACAGAGAGGGGAGAAGAGAGAGATGAGCTGGGCCAGCTGTAGGGAATTGGGAAGGGGTCTTCCTTCCCTCCCACACCTACTTAACTGTGCTGGGTGGGAGCCGTGCTCCCAAGCCGGGCAAACAGCTGCATTCTTCAAGGGCACGCTGGATGTTGCACGGGAGTTTCATAGTTTCTAGTGTTGGAAGGGACCTGAGCAGATCATTTAGTCCGACCCCCTGCCATGGCAGGAAAGAGTACTGGGGTCAAACGACCCCAGCAAGGTGTTCATCTAACCTCCTCTTAAAGACCCCCAGGGTGAAGCACCACTTCTCTTGGAAGTTGGTTCCAGATCCTAGCCGCACTGACAGTGAAGTAGCGCCTCCTGATATGTAGCCTAAATCTACCCTCTGCCAGCTTGTGACCGTTATTCCTAGTCACTCCTGGTAATGCTCAGGGGAACAGGGACTCCCCCAGTGCCTGTTGGTCCCCTCTGACTAGTTTGTAACAGGCCACTAGATCCCCCCTCAGCCTTCTCTTGCAGAGGCTGAACATGTTCAGGTCCTGTAGCCTCTCCTCATAAGGCCTGCCCTGCTGCCCCCTAATCATGCGAGTGGCCCACCTCTGGACCCTCTCCATGTTGTCCATATCCCTCTTGAAGTGGAGCGCCCAGAACTAGATGCAGTACTCCAGCTGCGGCCTGACCAGTGCCGCATAGAGGGGGAGGATCACCTCCTTGGACCTGCTTGAGATGCATCTGTGGGTGCATGACAAGGTATGGTTGTCCTTCCTGACTGCTTCCCCACACTGCCGGCCCATGTTCATCTTGGAGTCAATGATGACTCCAAGATCCTTTTCTGCCTCTGTACTGACAAGAAGGGAGTTCCCCAACCTGTAGGTATGGTGCCGGTTGTTCCTCCCCAGGTGCATCACTTTGCACTTATCAATGCTGAATCTCATCCTATTCTCATCCGCCCACCCTTGTAACCTGTCTACGTCTGATTGCAGCCTGCTCCTCCCTTCTAGCATGCCCACATGCCCCCACATCTTAGTGTCATCAGCAAATTTGAACAGGGGGCTTTTTACCCACTCATCCAAATCACTGATGAAGATGTTGAACAGTGTGAGCCTGAGGACCGAGCCCTGAGGGACCCCACATCCCTCCAGGTTGAAAATGACCCATCCACCACCACCCTCTGGGTGCGGCCCTCCAGCCAGCTGGCGACCCAATTGACTGTGTGGGAGTCGACACCACAGTCCCCCAGTTTCTTAATGAGAACAGGGTGAGAGACAGTGTCGAAGGCCTTCCAAAAGTCCAGGAAGACTATGTCCACTGCTACCCCTGCATCTAACGATTTGGTGATCTGATCATAAAAGGCCACCAGGTTGGTCTGACAGGACCTGCCGCTAATGAACCTGTGTTGGTTGCCCCTAAACATAATCTCCCCTGCTGGCCTCTAGTGGATATGCACCGGAATAATTTTTTCACAAAGCTTGCCCAGGATCAAGGTAAGACTAACTGGCCTATAGTTTCCCGGGTCCTTCTTCTTCCCCTTTTTGAAGATGGGAACCACATTGGCCCTTTTCCAGTCCTCTGGCATGACACCAGAGCACCATGAGCTCATAAAGCTGGGGGGAGAGCAGGAGGGGCCTGAGACTACATGTTGGTGCCAGCAGATTTGGACAGTCTTCAGAATCTCCAGGTGAGTGCACGTGAGGGAGTTTTAATGGGATTGGTGACTTGGAGCACAGCCAGGAGCCATGCCCTGATGCTGCCTGCCACCTGGGGCTCCTCTGAGACCTCTGCTGAGATGCAGTCTTTGGGTGGGTGAGCAGCACCTAGGCTCCCTGCCTGCAGGGGTTGCCTGGTGGGTCCTCAGAAGCCTGGGGGTAGTGGGAAGCTGGGAGTCCCTTCACCTGTTCTACATGTGCCCGAATTGAGGTGAGGGAAATCTAGGCAGAGGTGAGCAGGCTGTGGGGGATCAGGGTGATTGAGGAAGAGATTGATGGCTATTTTTATTCTCTGCAGGACAAGATGCCTGGTGGAGAAGCAGCAAGGGAATGCCCTGAAGCAGATGCTGGTGAGTGCAGGATGGTCACCTCCAGGGCCAGACCTTTCACTGCAGAGACAGCTCCCTTGGTGCAGTTGGGGAACAAATATGAGGCCCTGGCTGAACTGGAGGAGTGTGTGGTGGAGGAAAGTGCACTGGAGGAGCCTGCTGCCATCACTGACAAAACTGAGGGCCAACCAGGTAAGCAGAAGAAGAGATGCTACGTTATCACAGTGGGCAACTCCCTGCTGAGAGGAATGGAGGGACCCATCTGTTGTCTGGATCCCATGGTGTTTGAGGTCTGCTGCCTGCCCAGAGCCAGGATCAGGGGTATCATGGTGGGAATTCCTGACCTCATCTGGCCCTCCAACAACTATCCCATGGTCCTCATCCATGTAGGAACAAATGATGTGGCCAGGAGTAGTCCAGACTATATCATGAGTGACTACAGAGTTCTGGGGGCCAGGTTTAGGAAAATGGGGGCACAGGTGGTCTTCTCATTGATCCTCCCGGTCAGCAGTTGCAGTAGGCATCACATCAACTGTGTCAGAGAAGTCAACCTGTGGCTCTGGAGTTGATGCCGTCGTGCGGGTTTTGGCTTCCTGGACCACGATCCACACTTCCATGCAAGGGACCTCTTGGGACACAATGGGTTTCATCTCTCGGCAAAAGGTAAGAGTATCTTTCTTACAGGTTGGTTGATCTCCTACATCAGGCTTTAAGTTTGACAGGGGACAGGGATGCAGGAGTTGGAGAGTGTCTAGAACTTAGAAACTGCACAACATGCAACAGTACATCCCAGGTAAGTACTAAGGAGCCCATTGGGCATCAGGATGGGGCAGGGGGAAGGGCACCAAAGGCACCATTCAGAGGGCTCAAGTGCCTCCATACTAATGCTAGGAGAATGGGGAACAAGCAGGAAGAACTTGCACTTCTGTTTGCAGATAATAACTTTGATTTAGTGGGGCTAACAGAAACCTGGTGAGACCCTACTCATGACTGGGCAGCACACATAGAGGGCTACAGGTTGTATAGAAGGGACAGACTAGGGAGGAAAGGGGGTGGGGTGGCTCACTATGTAAAGGAACATTATACAACTACCCTAATCAAAATGGGATCAGAGGAGGAGAAAGTTGAGGCATTGCGGGTTAGGTTACATGGAGGTTGAGGGGAAAGGGACTTGGTGGTGGGGGTCTGCTACAGACCACCACACCAAGAAGAAAAGCTAGACTTGGAATTCTTGAGGCAGCTCTCAGAGGCCATACAGTGTAGGGATGTAGTTGTCATGGGGAACCTAAACTACCCTGACATCTGCTGGGAGGAGCAATCAGCCAAATCCAACCATTTACATAGATTCTTAACCTGCGTGCAGGACCTTCAGCTAACACAGGAGGTATACGGTCCCACTAGAGGGAATGCCTTACTGGACTTGGTGTTGGCTATGGGGGATGACCTGATAGGGGAGTTACAGATTTGTGGGCACCTTGTGAATAGTGACCACCAATCAATCAAATTCACCATACAGCATAGGGTGGGTAAACTAACTAGTAGGGTGGAAGTGCTTGACTTTAGGAAGGCTAACTTCACTGTGCTTAGGACAGTGACACACTGCAGGATAGGAGTACTGGTGAGATGGGAGTCCAGGAAGGGTGGTTGTTCCTAAAGGAAGTGATCCTTTGGGTACAGAGGGAGACAATCCCAGTATGAGGGAAAAGGGGGAAAGGAGCCAAAAAACTTTCTCAGCTAAACAGGGAAATCTATGGGAGCCTAAAGGCAAAAAAGAAGGCAGGGGGAAGCTACCAAGAAGGAGTATATCTACTTGGCCCACACTTGCAGGAAGGCAGTTAGAAAGGCCAAAGCAACTACAGAGCTGAGGCTGGCAACAGAAATTAAAGACAACAGAAAGTCTTTTTTAGGTACGTAGGAATTAAAAGGAAGGTGCAGGGCAGCATAGGACCCCTACTGAACAGGAAGGAGCAATTAGTGACAGACAGGGGGGACAAGGCTGAGGTATTCAATGAGTTTTTTTGCCTCAGTGTTCCCGAACAGGGCTCAAGATAAGTCTCCTAATGGGTTCTTAGGTGGGTATCTGATGGACACCAGCCCACCAACTGCTGACGCTGACTTGGTGCAGAGTCACTTGGAAGGACTGGATGTGTTTCAGTCAGCAGGCCCGGATAAGCTGCATCTGAGAGTACTGAAGGAATTATCCAGTGACATACCAGAACCACTGGCACAGCTGTTTGAGTGCTTCTGGCACTTGGGTCAGGTCCCAGAGGACAGGAAAAGGGCCAATGTGGTCCTTATTTTCAGGAAGAGGAGGAAGGAGGAGCTGAGTAATTATAGACCAGTCAGTCTCACCTCCATCCTTGGAAAGGTCTTTGAAAAGATTATGAAGTGTCATATCTGTGGGAGTCCAGTGGGAAAAATAATGCAGCAGGGAAACCAGCATGGATTTGTAGCAGGCAGATCATGCCTGACCAATCTGGTTTTGTTTCACGACAGCCACAAAATGCTTAGATGCAGGAGTAGAGGTACGTGTAATTTTCTTGGATTTTAGTAAGGCCTTCATAGAATCATAGAATCAATGAGTGGGAAGGGACCTAGACAGATCATCTAGTCCGACCCCCGGCCATGGGCAGGAAGGAGCACTGGGGGTGGGAGGGGTCATAAGACCCCAGCCGGGTGCCTACCCAGTCTCCTCTTGAAGATCTCCAGGGAAGGTGAGAGCACCCCCTCTCTGGGAAGCCTATTCCAGGCTCTGGCCACCCTTACAGTGAAGTAGTTCTTCCTAATATCTAACCTAAACCTATCCTCCCTCAGCTTGTGGCCACTGTTCCTCATGATGCCAAGGGGGCCCCTGGTGAACAGACTTTCCCCGAGTCCCTGCTGCTGGCCCCTGATAAGGTTGTAGGCAGCCACAAGATCCCCCCTCAGTCTCCTCTTGCAGAGACTGAAGAGATTCAGGTCCCTCAGCCTCTCCTCATAGGACTGGCCAATGAGGCCCTCAACCATACAATATGGTATCTCATCCCATTCTCATAAATAAATTAAGAGGCTGTGACATAGATGCTTACACGGTCTGGTGACTGGCAAATTGGCTTAGCGGTCACACTCAGAGAGTGATAGTAGATGGGTTGGTATCAACCTGGAGGGATGTGGGTAGTGGGGTCCCACAGGGTTTGGTCTTTGGACCTGTACTCTCCAATATCTTAGTCTGTAACTTGGATGTGGGTGTGAAGTGTACTCTGCCCAGGTTTCTGGACAATAGTAAATTGCGGGGTGAAGTGCACTCTCCATAGGGTAGGGAATAATTGCAGGCAGACCTGGACAGGTTAGAAAAGTGGGCAGTACAAGAAGGACAAGTGCAGAGTGCTGTACTTAGGGCACAAAAATATCCAACACACCTACTGGCTGGGAAGTGACCCTGTCAGCAGTGCAGAAGTGGAAAGGGATCTCAGAATCATAGTGGACTCCAAGATGAATATGAGTTGTCAGTGTGATGAAATCATCAGCAAAGCTAACCACACTTTATCATGCATCAGCAGATGCATGACAAATAGAACCAAGGAAGTGATACTTTCCCTCTATGCGGCATTGGTCAGACCGCAGTTGAGTACTGGATCCAGTTTTGGGTGCCATACTTCAAGAAGGATGTTGATGGACTCAAGAGGGTCCAGAGGAGAGCCACTCGTATTGTTAGGGGCTTACAGGATCAGCTGTATGAGGAGAGACTGAAGGACCTGGACCTCTTCAGCTTTCACCAGAGAAGGCTGAGAGGTGATCTTGTGGCTACCTACAAATTCATTAGGGTAGTGCAGCAAAGGATCGGAGATGCTCTGTTCACCAGGGCTCCTTTTGGGGTAACAAGGAACAATGGTCACAAACTGACAGACAGCAGGTTTAGGCTAGATAGCAGGAAAAACTTCTTCATGGTAACGGTGGCCAACATTTGGAATGAGCTTCCAAGGGAGGCGGTGCTCTCCCCTACCTTGTGGGGCTTTAAGAGAAGGCTGGATAGGCATCTGGCTTGGGTTATCAGACCCGAGCACCCTTTCCTGCCTAGGCAGGGGGTCGGACTCGATGATCTGTTGAGGTCTCTTCCAGCCCTAGTATCTATGAATCTCTGGATTTCAGTCCCAGCAGGAGCACTGCCACAACCCGGTCTGAATACCACACTTTGGCTGCAGCCAACACTCAGTGCTTCTGAAAGAACTGCCTCCCATGAGCATCTCCACCCCACACAAGTGTAGCAACAGGAAGTTCAGGGAAAACAAAAAACCTTTGCAGCTGTATGTGGCAACCAGCAAAGCCCAGATGCATGGAAAATACCCAGAGGAGAACTAGACATAAGTCACATGTAGATAATCCTTGACCTTGTCCAACCTCTTCTTAAACACCTCCAGTAACAGTGATTCCACAAGTTCCCTAGGCAGGTTTTTCACTGCTTCCTTGTCCTTAAAGTGGATGTCAGGAAAAATTTCTTCAATCTAAACCTACTTTGCTGCAACTTCAAGCTATTAGTCCATATCCTGCTCTCTGCAGAGAGAGGAAAAGGTGCTCTCCTCTTCTTTATGACAGCCCTTCAGCTATTTAAAGACTGCTGTCATAGCTCCTCTTCATTGCCTTTTCTGTAAGCTGAACATTATGGCATTGTAAATGGGTCACTCACCCACCTTTCTTATTAAGGCCAGTGAGAGACATGTCTAAGGCTTCCAGATAGTTTATCTTACATGGGACATCTTTGTCCAAATGGTAAAAGAAAAACAACAAACCAAGAAAACATACAAACAGCAAACAAAACTCAAAGACACCTAAAACTTGCAGGCTTTCTTCAGACCATCTTCAGGAGGAGCAGAACAGACTCTATACTTATTCCTAAGGACTACCACCTCCTTTCTCCCTTATACTCTCCTCCTGGAGTTTTTTAATCTTTTGTCTTTTAGCTGCACCCCTACTTATTAATCATCATTTTCACTTGGCTCCAAACCTTCCAGCTAGGCAGACAATTAACTGCTAACTACCTGCAGCTGGCTTTCAGCCCCCTAATAGGGAATAATCCTATGACTTAAAAGAAGTGGGGTATACTGAGCAGCTGCTTCAGTCATTACCAGGATGGTGCAGACCAAGTCCCAGGCACATGGTAAACTGAAAGAAAGGCAGCAAAGACAACAGGAGGTCTGGCTTGGATTGGTAAGCAAAGAAATGATGGGGATCAGCTGCCAGCTGTACGATCTAGGAAAACCACAAAGGAAATAAGTTGGAGATGCAATTTTCTCCTGCCCTGGAAAAGGTGGTGGAAAATGCAGAAACCTAGTCTCACAGCCTCTGGTAGGAAGACAGCCAAATACAAGGCTGGTTGTTTGGAAGATGGCACAAGGCCATTTATCTGCAATGAAACAAAGACTATATATGAAGTTCAGTAGAACAAGTCAGGCATCAGAGAGCTACACAAAATTCATTGTGGACATGTGATGACATAGGGAACCATCTGATGGGCATAGGGCAGAGATGCACCATTTAATGGTAGAATCACCACTGGAACAGGCAGCCATTTATGTTAGCACTCCTGCCAATGCCCGAGAGGGGAAATAGTTCATTCACAGAGATAGAAGTTTTGCCTCTAATGTAGGAGGACAAGAAACTGTACAAGGGACAAATATCTGGGAAAGTGTGTGTAATGGGCTTCCTGCCATCATTAACTGGGTGATGGTGGGAAAGCTTGTAGAGGGAAACTGGAGGAATGGAAAAGGGAAGAAGAATATTCTTCTGGAGGGAGGGTCTTCCTGGCAAGATGCTAGTGTAGCACTGGGTACAAAGTCCCGAAAGACTCCTC
This sequence comes from Crocodylus siamensis, assembly GCF_052110815.1. Taxonomy (NCBI): domain Eukaryota; kingdom Metazoa; phylum Chordata; order Crocodylia; family Crocodylidae; genus Crocodylus; species Crocodylus siamensis. The sequence continues at coordinate 157,952,587 of NC_143395.1, forward strand.
TACAAGAAAGTGTAATTGTATTAAAATAATTAGGGTCTTTTGGTTGCAGAAATTTCCAAAAAATTTCTTCTGACTGTCAAATTAAGAATCCACCTCTTCTCAGGCATCTCCTGCTCCCAACCCTTCCTGTTGCCCACAAGCTCCTTTAGAGAGCCAGTGCTCTTACAGTATTTATTCAAGAGCCCTGGGTCACACATTTATATTTTCTTTTGCAAAGAGAATAGGAATTTATTGGCATCTTTAACAGGAAGCCAGAGGGCTTCTGCTACTTTATTACATTATTATTATTTTAAGAGGAAGCTGTAGCAGGCTGAGCTGGAAGGCTGCATGGGGGCTGGCAGCTTAAGAGCAGGAAGCTGGCTGCCAGCAAATGAGCAGAATAGCCATTCAGAAGAGGCTACCCCTGTGAGAAGGGATTCTCTAAGAAAAGAGTTGCAGAGCAGTAGACTGCATCAGGACAGGCATCTGGCCAGCCTAGAGGCAAAAAGCTGCAGACAGCTAAACTGTGGCCAGCTGTGAAATGCCAGGCAGCAAGGAAATGCAGTTGTCTAGGCAATGAGATGCCCAGCAAGGAAAAAGGCACACCTGTGGCCAGCTCAGGGAAGTCACCTGACCATAAGGGAGCTCCTCTTAGGGAGCATTTAAGTCTAGGGCCTGATGGCAGGGTAAGGAGTTCAAGTTAGGGAGGACTGTAGAGGAGTGTCTGGTTGATAGATGAGTTACCTGAAAATGCTAATGTTGACAGCTTACAGGGAAATACAGCCCAGATAGTGGAAAGCCTTGTGATACAGCAATTGAGCAGGGTGGGAGGGGACCCTGAGAGGGTGACAGTGGCTCTTAGGCCAAGTGGGCTAAGTCACAAGCCTGGAAAAGGGCTGCCTCTCCATTTTTTAAAAACTATATCACATTGGTTCCAATTCTTTTAGACTAGCTGTGAGTAGATGGGAAAGGCAACTATTTAGGCCAGTGGTTGGAAACACCTGGTTCAGAGCCACTGGTCAAAGTGTGTGTGTGAGATAAAGTAGTTTATTTTATTATGATAATAGAGGCATTGGTAGGCTTCCAAATTGCTTTAAAATTGTAAATGTACCAATAAAACATTGCCCAACTAATCTTTTTATATATAGCGGTGCTTCATTTTAATTGCAGAAGAACACCGATTTTTAGAAATTTTAATGAGAGAATTTGGGGTTTTTGACCAGAGAATCTGCAATTTTTAAATGGGGTATACCACTGGGGGTGAGGCAAGTGGTGGGACCCAGGCAGAGGAGCATGCCCAGGGCCAGCATTGGGGACCCAGCTTGAGGGCAGACAAGGTGGATGACCTCCTAACCACTTGGGGCCAGGAGGATACACGTCAACAGTTCAAAGTGGACCACTGTAAGGAACACAACTTCTCAGTGATAGCTGCCCTGATGGCAGAGTGGCAGCATCAGAAGACATGACAGCAGTTCCACCCAAATGCCAGCTGGGTAGCCATGGCCCACTGGCAGCTGGCCTAGTGGTGCAGATGACTCTGCTGCAGTGTCCATACCAGAGCCTATGTGGCTGTGCAGTCCCTCTCTGTGACCTGCTGGCATTTGAAACAACCTCTGCCCCCTTGGACCCATGGATACCAACTGGCTGAGCCTCAGAAGCTTCTGACAGTAGGTAGCCCCAATCTGCTTGCAGGGCAAGTTTTTATACTGCTGGAGCCAGCCCAGGTGCTGGCCCCAGCCTCTAACTCCTGCTGGCTGAAGGTCTGGGAGAAGATGGGTGGAGTCAGTTTGCCCCAAGTGGCACAATTTGCCCCACAACAAAGTGCATGTTTAGGCACGTATGCTAAGGCATAAATCTCTGGCACAAATTTGTGCCACTGCTGTTTGAGCTGCTGCAAGTGCATATGCCTGGATGTGTGAATACACCCACTGGCTATGTCCACATGAGCATGGGTGTTTTGTTCTCTGGGGACAAGTAACAGAGGTGCACCTTGCACCACCACTACTCGTTCCTTGGGAACGCCCGTGCCATGAGAGCTTTGGTGCTACAAAAGAGAGAGAGAGATATGAAGTTATGTAGATCTACACTCTGAGTATCACTCCACAAATAAAACCATAACTTATTACAAAAAACAGCACCTGCACAGCTCATGCACCCGTACAAAGGCCTGCTGGCCACCCAGACCCATTATACTATCCGTACCGCATGCTATACACACTAAAAACTCTGGTTTCTCAGACCAGGCAACCCCTTCCTTTCATCCCCACCCCACTCAGTTCACTTGTTGTCTATGTCACTGTCACTCCAGCTCCCTCTGGAGGACCCACTGCTGCTGTCGTTGCCTCTGTCCTCAGTTCCATTTGTCTCTTCCTCTTCCTTGCTGTCACCAACCCCTTCTCCACTAAGGGAAGCTGGAAGATCCTGTGCCACGTGGCTTTGTGCCAGATGGCTTTGGCCAAGTCCTCTCCATCCTCCACTACCAATTTCTGGGAGTAGGTCTGGAGTTCACTTGGTGCCATTTTCACACAGCCTACTGCCTCTACATCCACGTGCCTGTACAACAGGAGGTTCCTGGCCTTCCATAGGGTGCTTCTGACACAGGATGCAAACTGGTCCAAATGGACTGATGATTCTCTTGGTGTTTGTCGAGGTGCCTGTATAGCGCTGCTTCTCTGGTTAGTTGGTTGACACCAGTCACTGCCTTGCAGAGCTGCCTCACTCTTTTCTGTACCTCTTTGGCGCAGGTGCAGAGCCAGAGGAGGTGTTTGATCATCTCAGTGGCTGTCACAGTTGGGTCTCCCCAGCTGACCCTCTTTATGCCTCTGGGCCCTCACTGGCAGGGCTCAGTGGCCTATTAGCCAGTTCAGGTCCTTGTGGTCAATGTACTCCCACATAGCCTGACACATGTCACCCGGGAGCAGGTCCACAGGCAATGTGGTGTCCCTCAGCCTCACTGTCTCCTGGATCTCCTTGTGGTTGCTTATGGTCATGGGGCCTGCACTCTGCAGGCTGCATAAGCTGCAGCACTGGTTTAGGATCTCATAGAACCACAGAGAACCCATGATCCAGAGTCTGTGGTTGGTCAGGGTGAACACCCCCAGTGTCTCAGGATGTGCCCTGCAAAATATCTTACCAGGTAAGCGCTTTTGGATTCTGTGCCTGTCACCAGCTTACATATCTGGCTTGTATACTTGGCTCACATGTATGCTCTGGCTTGTATACTTGTGAGTCAAGTATACAAGCCAGATCTGCAAGCTAGCCTACAAATATTCAAGCCAGATCTGGCCCACAAGTATACATGTCCCTACCGTTGGCCCTCTTGTCTTTGTACAAGGTCTTCCTGGCAAACTTTTCCCATCTGGAGCCCCAGAAGAAAATGCAAATGGCCCTCTGGATACTGTGGGTGACATGCTTGGAAGGTGAGAAGACCAGTGCAGTGTACAGAAGCACTTCACAACCGCGATGCATCCCACCCATGGAAAGGGAGCGCATGTACCAGAGCTCCAGTCTCCAGTGCAGTGTACAGAAGCACTTCACAACTGCGATGCGCCCCACCTATGGAAAGGGAGTGCATGTACCAGAGCTCTAGTCTCTGCCTCTGTGTTCTTCCATGCTAGGCCCTTGCTCACATTTAGCTTGGCTGCTGCCGTCACCTCATATACCTATGGGTGCCCCAGGGTTCTCTCTACCGACCACTTTTTCCAGCACAGGATGTTCAAGTCGTCCATGTAGGTCAGCAACTGAGAGGCCAAGGTCCTGCTACCTGGAATGTGGACTCTGTGGATCCCTGGGTCCTGCCTCAGGTGCTGGGCAAGGGGCTTGATGGTATAGACTAACAGGATCAGGCAGAGCAGGCAGCCCTGCTGGACCCCTGACTCCACCGCGATCCCGGCATTCAGGAAGCCATTGATCTGTACGTTGCTGCTCACTTCCATGTAGAGGATCCTTATCCAGCCAATGAAGGTCAGGGGGACTCCCATCTGCTCCAGCATCTGGAATGGGAACCAGTGGGACACTCTGTTGTAAGCTGTCTTCAGGTCCAGGTTTAAGATGGTGACACTGTCTCTCCCTCTCCAGCTGGAGAGCATCTTTCAGTCGTACCAGGGCTCTGTGGATCTGACATCCTGGCACCTCACACTAATGGTCCTCATGGATGACTGCACCTAGGGCAGACATAAATTGCTTGGCTAAGACTTTGGCCAGCAGTTTGTAATCGAAGTTCAGGAGGGTGATTGGCCTCCAGTTCTTCAACTCCCCCCTTGGACCCTTCTTGTACAGAAGGGTCATAAGGCCCCACCCCTAGCCGGCCCTCCTGCAGGCCCTCTCAGAAGAGCTCCAGCAGGTCCGGGCTCCCCATATCCCAGAAGGTCAGGTAAAACTCCTTGGGCAGGCTGTCCAACCCAGGAGCCTTATTGACACTCTGGAGGGTCCCCTTGAACTCCTGGCATCCAGTCCTCCTCCAGCTGCTTCTGGTCATTCTCCCCGAGGGTTCGGGTGAGGCTTCACAGGCACAGCTGCATGGCCTCTGGATCCACCAGCTTCTCAGCATACAGCTCCCAGTAGAAGGCAAGAGCTATGGCCAGCATACTGCCCTTCGACTGGTGCTCTGCTCACCCCTCCAACTCTCAGGCATGTCATGGCCTCCTCCTTGCTCTTCTTCAGGCTGGAGAAGTAAGCAGACCACTCCTCCACCTAGGGGGCCCTGACCTAGAAAATCTTTTTCCTGGTCTTCTCCTGGTACCAGGCGCTGAGTTGGGCCTTCACTTCCTTCATGGCCTCCCTCACATCCCAGTCCACCACTGCCTTCCTGTGGGGGTCCTGTAACTTACAGATCAGGTGCTCATGCTGCTTCCAGTGGAGGAGGGCCTACTTCTTGCCCACTTACTGGAAAAAGCCCCGATCCTGTCTTTTATGCTGGCCCACCACTTGGTCTGGTTCTGGTACAGGCCCCGGAGAGTCCTCTAGCCCATGTAGTGCTCTCTGTAGCTGCGCCTGGTCCACTCATCTTCCAGGAGGCTGACGTTCAGCTTCCACACTCCTCTGCCTCTTTCCAGCTATACCCACAGGTCAGCCAGAGGCTGAGAAGGTGGTCTGAGAAACACATGGGTGTACAGCAGGCCTCCTCCGCCTTCCACCCCATGGGGAGGAAGACAAAGTCAGTTCTGAACTTGATGCTGCCTGCAGCGTCCACTTAGGTGAAGTGTCCCCCAGGTCCCTGGGAGCCTTTGGCTGTATCCACCAGGCTGTGATTGCGGACAAGTTGCTTCAGCTGCCTGGAAGATCTGTCCATGCCCGTACCGGCTGGCTCTGCTAACCCTATCTTCCTCACTGATGACACAGTTGAAGTCCCCCACAAGGATCACTAAGTGGCCAGTGAGCATCATGATGGCTACTCTTTCCAGGAACTGGCTCCTAGCCTCTTTATTGGCTGGTGCATACACTGCCAGTAGCTCAGAAGCAGTTCTTTGAGTCTCCAGGGTGGCTTGTAGCAGCTTTTAAATGCAACAAAGAAAGAAGTAGAAAAAGGCCCTCTTTTGTGGAAGAGGCTTACAGGTTCTCAGACTGCCAGAGCATTTGACGGTGACAAAAAGCTAAGGGGTTCATGCCAAAAAACAATGGATTTTGGAAGGAAAATAACCTTTAATTTCCAGTTGCAGCCTCAACACCAAGGTAAATAATTTGCTGCTGCTTCCCTTCATTTCTCAGGTACAGTTGTGGAGCTTTAAAATTCCACTCATCATGTAAGAGATTACCTGCCATACAATGAGAATTCCCTTGCATAACAATGAGCTCCTGTAACTAAGACCCTCCCTCCCTGCTTGCCAGGTGGGAATTTTTCAGGCTCCAGGATTGAATTCAGGAGAAGACAAAGGTCATTCTAATTACTCAGGAGCCTCATGTTGCCTGCAGATATTTTATTTCTTTTGAAGGTCTTTACATTTTTAATACATTTTGAATGTGCATTTTGCCAGGCAATATCCAAATAAGCCTGGGTGACTAGTACAGATGCTCTACCGGCTCAGCGTTGGGTTGCATGAATAATTCAGTGTTAAAGTTCAGCAACAGTGTAAAATCCTAGCTCTTTTTCATTTGTAGATTGTGCTTTTTTTTTAAGCTACTGAGGGAGAGGAAAGGCTCACTCATGACTTAGACATTTAGTATGAATCCTCTGGTATTTATTTCTACCTTTCATGTGCTTTTCACACTCAGACAACAGGTTCAGTGCCCTGCCCATACCTACATCTTCAGCACAGTGCTGTGCGGCACAGCTGTAGGTTTCAGGAATGTGTAAAGGCATCCTACTTTGAGGATGATGTCAAGGGAAAAGGTTTGTTTCATTGTGGCCCATTTGAAAGTTCAAAAGGTAAGATGTTTTCTCACCACCAGTGACCTGTGAAGTGCATTTGTAAAAAAATAATAAGGATTTTCTTTTGACCCATTCAGTGCTGGATGAATATTGTAGCTTTCAGGGGGCTAATTTTGTCAATTAAGTCATGGAAGTGAATGGTACAAAAATCCGTTTGTGCAAGCTTGTACAGCAGCAGAAAACATATGGAATGGTTTGGTTCCTATCCCTGTATGCTCAACATGTGGACAGAGGGGTCAAAAGTAGCTGCCTTCAGGAAGGAAAATGTATGGAATGAGGCTTATTTTTATATGTTTCAGTGAGTGGCAGTTACCTGGTTAGTAGTTCTCTAATACAATGACTAGGCTGGGGAGAAGGCATATTTTCCAGGGTTGGAAAAAAATCCCTCCAGTTTTGCAAGCACCAATTTTGTGGGTACAAATAATTGTGGAACAAAGTTTTTGCTCTGATCATTTAGTTTATATAGGGTATGTCTACATGGTGCAGAGTTACTCCATGCATGCATTATGCATGCTAGCTTTTGAAATGGAAGCAAGATGTAACATAGCAGTGCAATGCTACACTTGAGCTAATAAGCTGTTGTGACACATTAAGGTTGAAATTACACATCACACTTAGACCATACTAAGTAAGGGGCACTTAAAAAGTAAGTGTCTGCATGTTAAAACTTGCTAACTCATGCTAAGCGCCCTCTGAGCATCTGAAAGTTGTGCCACTAGTCAGGCTAGGGTTACTCTAGGCTGTGCTACCTAGTAGGGCTGTGCAAAATATCACTGGTTGTTTTATTTCAATGCTGTTTTGACTCATTTTCAGCTTGAAACAGCAAAATGGAAATGAAATGAAAGGCTTCAAAACAGACTTGAAACCAAACAAAGACAATTGAAAAATTTGAAAGGTTTCAAAACATTTTGAGTTTCAAAGCTGGGCTTGCTTGCAGCTAAAGAGAAAGTAAGGAGAGGAAGGGGGAAGAGGGGGAAAGTACTGCTCTGATATTGACTGTGTAGCTGCCCAGTGACTGATCCTTTCCTGAGGTCCCTTCCAATCCCAGTGCTCTGGGGGAGGAATGGAAAAACAGCATAGAAAGCATGGTTTAAACTGAACTTTCTCTGTGCCTTCACACAAGTGACACAAGTTTTGCTCTGAACAGTTTGAGGTGCAGTTTCACAGAAACCCCTGCACCTATCTCCTTGAACCTTGTAAGGCCTCATGGCCTCAGAAGGGGCTACCATCCCTGTAAGTTTCATCCAAATTAGGCAAAAAGTGACAAAGTTATAGGCAGTTTTGTGCTTCCCCATTATAGCCTATGGGCGAAACATTGAAACAATGTTAAAACAGCAAAACTGTTTCAATGAATCGAAATGGAACAGCGGTTTTGAATCAAAATGATATTCGAAATGAAACAGTGTCCCATTGAAATGAAATGGACCTGTTTCACACAGCCCTACTACCTAGTTTGTGTTAGGGTAACTTCAGTCTGCTCCACAGAGATAAAAAGAGCAATCTGCATTACTCTATCACACAGATAAACGTGACACGCCTGACCTGGCGGGGTTGATCAGCATGGACAGGCTGACACCCTCATATGCTAAGAATCAGTTCATCAGAGCAACAATAACGACAGTCAGACACAAGCACACAGGCAAACAGAATACCTCTGAATCTGGCTTGGTGTCCAGATGACACCCTCACAGGCCAGAATTCAGTTCATTAGGGCACGTCTGAGCCAAACTGGGTCAATCAGCTCCACCACGATCCGCTGGCTGGGAAACTGGCTCCATGGTCAGACTCAGAGGGTTGTAATTGATGGCAGTCACTCATCGTGGTGCCCTGTGACTAGTGGGGTCCCTCAAGACTCTGTCCTTGAACCCATACTGTTCCACATCTTCAATGATGATGTGGACATTGGAGTCAGGAGTGGACTGGCCAAGTTCGCCAATGACACCAAACTTTGGGGCAAAGAATCCACGCCAGAAGATAGGCGGGTGATCCAGGCTGACCTAGACAAGCTCAGCAAATGGGCAGACGAGAACCTGATGGTGTTTAACACCGAAAAATGCAAGGTTCTCCACCTTGGGAGGAAAAACCTGCAGCATCCTTATAGGCTCAGCAGTGCTACGTTGGATGGCACTACAGAAGAAAGACTTGGGGGTCATGATTGACCACAAGATGAACATGAGCCTGCAATGCGATGCTGCGGCTAGTAAAGCGACCAAAACGCTGGCTTGCATCCATAGATGCTTCTCGAGCAAATCCCGGGACATCATTCTCCCCTTGTACTCAGCCTTGGTGAGGCCGCAGCTGGAGTACTGCGTCCAGTTTTGGGCTGCACAATTCAAAAAGGATGTGGAGAAGCTTGAGAGAGTCCAGAGGAGAGCCACGCGCATGATCAGAGGTCAGGAAAACAGATCTTACGATGACAGGCTGAGAGCCACGGGACTCTTTAGCCTGGAAAAGCGCAGGCTCAGGGGTGATCTGATGGCCAACTATAAGTTTATCAGGGGTGACCACCAGGATCTGGGGGAACATCTGTTCACCAGAGCGCCCCATGGGATGACGAGGTCGAACGGTCACAAACTCCTGCAAGACCGTTTCAGGCTGGACATAAGGAAGAATTTCTTTACTGTCTGAGCCCCCAAGGTCTGGAACAGTCTGTCAGCGGAGGTGGTTCAAGCACCTACATTGAACACTTTCAAGAGTAAATTGGATGCTTATCTTGCTGGGATCCTATGACCCCAGCTGACTTCCTGCCCTTTGGGCAGGTGGCTGGACTCGATGATCTCCCGAGGTCCCTTCCAGCCCTAATGTCTATGAATCTATGAAATCTATGAAATCAGCCTGTACAAGCTGATCCTCTTATGTGTTTCAAACTCAGCATGTTCCAATCTTTTAGCTTCTTGATGAGCAGACCCCACAGTATTTCTGGGGTTCACAGGGATCTTTAGCTTAGGCAAAAGGGGCGCTGCTGCAGCGCAAGTGGGGAAGGAGAAGTAAAGACAGAACAATATACCCAATTACCACCAGTTTGATTATAAAAGTTATTTATTGCTAAGTAGATGAAATATATAATGACACTAGTAGTAATAGACATGCAAAGGAAAAACAAACACAAACAGTTAAAGTATTACCCTGGTTTCACTAAATATTTGGGGAAACTTCTTTCAAGCTTAACTAATACAGTTCAGGTTCAAAAATCTATGCTTAGAGAAAGAGAAGAGAAAAAAAAGAGAGAGCTGGAATCTCACCAGTCCAAGGCACTCAGGTTGCAAAGCTGACAGGTTACAGTTCTCAGCATGATCCTTGAAGGGAGATGATTTGCCTCCTGCAGCCTCTCGAGAAGAAAGCTCAAGAAGAGCACTCGTGATGCTCTGGTGAGGTACCGGAGGACTGGAAGAGGGCCAACGTGGTTCCCATCTTCAAAAAAGGCAGGAAGTAGGACCTGGGAAACTATAGGCCGGTTAGTCTCACCTTGATCCTAGGCAAGCTGTTCGAGAAAATTATGCTGGCACACATCCAGGAGGGGCCAGCAGGGGACTGCATGCTTAGGGGCAACCAACATGCGTTCATCAGTGGCAGGTCCTGTCAGACCAACCTGGTGGCCTTTTACGATCAGATCACCAGATCATTAGACATAGGGGTAGCAGTGGATTTAATCTTCCTAGACTTCCGGAAGGCTTTTGACACTGTCTCTCACTCCGTTCTCATTAAGAAACTTGGGGGCTGTGTGTAGACACCCACACAATCAAATGGGTTGCCAACTGGCTGGTGGGCCGCACCCAGAGGGTGGTAGTGGATGGGTCCTTCTCAACCTGGAAGGACGTGGACAGTGGGGTTCCGCAGGGCTCGGTCCTCGGGCCCGCACCGTTCAACATCTTCATCAGTGATTTGGATGAGGGGGTAGAAAGCACCCTGTTCAAATTTGCTGATGACGCTAAGATGTGGGGGGACGTGGGCACATTGGAAGGATGCAACAGGCTACAATCAGACTTGGACAGGTTACAAGGGTGGGCGGACGAGAATAGGATGGGCTTCAACACTGACAAGTGCAAGGTGATGCACCTTGGGAGGAACAACCGGCACCATACCTACAGGTTAGGGAACTCCCCTCTTGTCAGCACAGAGGTGGAAAGGGATCTGGGGGTCATCATTGACTCCAAGATGAACATGGGCCGGCAGTGTGGGGAGGCAGTCAGGAAGGCCAACCGCACCTTGGCATGCATGCACAGATGCATCTCGAGCAGGTCCAAGGAGGTGATCCTCCCCCTCTATGCAGCACTGGTCAGGCCGCAGCTGGAGTATTGCATCCAGTTCTGGGTGCCGCACTTCAAGAGGGATGTCGACAGCATGGAGAGGGTCCAGAGGAGGTCACTCATACGATCAGGGGACAGCAGGGAGGCCCTATGAGGAGAGGGTACGGGACCTGAACCTGTTCAGCCTCCACAAGAGAAGGCTGAGGGGAGATCTTGTGGCCTGTTACAAACTAGTCAGGGGCATTGGGGAAGTCACTGTTTCCCCGAGCACTGCCAGGAGTGACCAGGAATAACGGTCACAAGCTGGCAGAGGGTAGGTTTAGGTTAGATATCAGGAGGTGCTACTTCACAGTCAGGGCAGCTAGGATCTGGAACCAGCTTCCAAGAGAAGTGGTGCTGGCTCCTACCCTGGGGGTGTTTAAGAGGAGGTTAGATGAACACCTTGCTGGGGTCGTTTGACCGCAGTAATCTTTTCAGCCATGGCAGGGGGTCGGACTAGATGGTCTGTTCAGGTCCCTTCCGACCCTAGAAACTATGAAACTATGAAACACACACTGCTGCTTCTTTTACAGATTTTTATACCCTCAGTTCAGCTTCTTTCAAGCATTCTCAATGGTGTAAATCAAATTGTCTTTTCTATTGACAAGGGGTTATCTGATTGGAACATCTCAGGAAATGGATTGATACTCAAGAAACACATACTTAGGAGCCACCTTGACATTCCTATGGATAGCAAATATACTTGATGGGATATCTCCTGGTGTCTTCAGAAACAATAGATTGCAGCATCAGAATTTTGGATTTTTACTGGCTGTGAACAAGTCTCAGCTTAGCATGACTTTTCCAGATCTTACTATAATCTTTTAACAGACTTAAGGTAATTATTGGAGTGTTCATAACCTGTTGTGGAGAGGACTTCCACCAGTCGTCTCGGGAAAAGTATGACAACACTTGTGGACAGGGCTCCAATGGGCTGGATGCTGTGATGAACCCTGTACCATTGTTCAAATGTTGCCCATACCCCACTGGCTCGGTCTATTGCCTCAGCATTCCCTCACCTGGCAACCAAGTCTTAGCCAATTAAGTTTACATCGGCCTCCCATAGTGGGACCGGGGAATGTACAGCCCAAGATGACTAGTAAACTTACTTCTGCTTAGAGATGGGGGTGTGTGGGGGGGGAGGAAAAGTCCTTTGTAAATCCAGATTAGAAATGGTCTGATAAATGCTGAGCTGGGTGTGTGGGTTGATTAGCATTTGGAGCACAGATTCCCCATCATGCAATGCTCCCCTGCTTTGCTGATCCCAGAATTCACTGCAGTCTCTGCTTCAGGTTTTCTGTTCTCCATCTGTCATGTAAATGAATGGTCATCTGGTCCCATTGCAGATGCAAATGGGACCTAGGGCAGTTGTTTCACTTTTGTCACCCTTATTTGGAGGGTTTTAGGTGCATCTCTCACTGCATCTTAATCAGTTTCTGTTTGCGGGGGGAGGGATTCTTTGTGAGTCAGACAGTCTGCGTCTTGTGGCAGGGTTCCCCAAAAACAGGGAGCTGAGAGGTAACACTAACTCAATGTGCAGTAACTAGCACTACTGCATAGTAACGCTGGTGCATGGTCTTTTAGTGATGCTAATGCACAATAGACTAATTCTACTGTGCATGAGTGCATTAGCTCAGCTTTTGCCATGATACACTAATGTGCAGTAGAATTAGTCTACTATGCATTTAGCATCTCATGTAGATGCTCACAGTGTTACAAAAGTAGATGCATAATTGATCTTCAGGGACTTGAACAGAGTGGAATAGAATTGCACTTAAGTGTCTAAATCCACTTAGACACCCAAGAGATTGAATATAATCTGGCCCATCATCCTTGTTTATGCAGTCCAGACCTTACCATAGGCAAGACAAAATCAAACTAGCGCACAATCAAAATAATCTTTTAAGCCCTGTGTACAAATTTCTGGGGTCTAAAGTAAAGGTGTAACCATTCAGTTGAAAGAGCTGGGGACTGCTGTAGACAGCACAGTGTAATCTTCTGCACACTGAACTATCCAGTCAAAGCAAAAAGAATATCAGGGATTAGAGCGATGTGTGAGAGAAATCAAATTCCACAACAACCTGGTAGAAACAGTATATACATGTTATAGAAATTATTTAAGTATCACAAGGCATTATATGATATTGTATAAATAGCATATGAGGTTATTATATAAGATAAAGGCGCTCAGTCACATGGATTGCTAGCCTGATTCAGCCCTGTCCCTCGCATAACTCCTGCTTTTTTTCCAATTTGCAGCATGCACAACCATTGCCTCCGAGGGTGCAGATTCAGTTTTAAATTGAGTTAGTGTAAGCTTTTGATAATTCATATAGGGACATTTATTAGATTTTCAGAAGTCTCATTGCTTGGTAAAATAACTGTGGGACTTCACAATAAAAAACTACAATCTATGTGGGGGGGGGTGAGGCCAAAGCATTCCTTTCAACATTTTTCCAATGTATGCTTATATGTTAAAATAACCCTTTTGCCAGCATCCTTCCCCATTCTGGCTCAGTGAGTCCTAGATTTTCATAGATTTCATAGACATTAGGGCTGGAAGGGACCTCGGGAGATCATCGAGTCCAGCCCCCTGCCCACAGGGCAGGAAGTCAGCTGGGGTCATAGGATCCCAGCAAGATAAGCATCCAATTTACTCTTGAAGGTGCTCAATGTAGGTGCTTGAACCACCTCCGCTGGCAGACTGTTCCAGACCTTGACGGACAGTAAAGAAATTCTTCCTTATGTCCAGCCTGAAACGGTCTTGCAGGAGTTTGTTTCTCCCCCCTATACTTAGCTGCTACATCGGGCATCAGTTTACTGGCTTGAGAATAGAATAACATGTTTTTTTCTCTACTGATGTGTTTTTGTGGTTTTGCATTCAACTTCATGCAGCGAGCCCATTATGTATTGCCCAATATGTATGCCATTATGACCTAAAATTAACCTACATGAAGAGAAGTGGTGACAGTCGAGGCATAAAACATCACTGCTAACAACACTGTGAGTGCAAAACCGATGTGAGTACCTTTCATGCTGACATGTTCCTTTGAATCGCCTATTGCTGCTGTCACAATAATCACAGCTTTAAGATATGGAAATATGAGAAAAGTAGTGTAGTAGCATCTTTAGGGAGACCAGGGGAGTGATTTAGACATTGATGGAGATGGAATTGTACAGTCATGTGTATAGTTTACCAGAGGTCCTGCATGTAAATAGAAATGATTCAAATTTGTTGTGGTGCCTGGCACAGCCTTAATAAGTTTCACATGAAATTGCTAACTCTCTCCCTCCTTCTCAGAACTAATAACACAGCCCTTAGAAGTTCATTAAAGCTGGCATGTCTCTTTGCTTCACTTTTGTAATGCATGAGAACACAGGCCTTAAATAAAATCTTTGTGAGCCACTTGCACTTGTCTGAAGATAAAAAGCATGTTCCTACATTTGCATTACAAAGAAACCCATATCAACATCTTCTCTCTCTCTCTGGCACCTTCCTTCCTTTGGGCTTGTATCTGATGGAAAAGGCAATTTCCAGCTAATCACCCTAAAAGCCTACCATTTGGGTGTGTAATAAAAGGAGAGAGTTCTCACTGTTGAATTTAGTGGGCATTAGGCAGTGGGTTTATGATGGTTCTGGAATTAGATGCTCTACAGAGAACCTGCTGTGTATGGGATCTCCTGCCCTGCAGGCTGAGAGTTGCTATTCAGTAACACTGAACTCCTGTGAAAAAGTGATTCTCAGTTACACCATAGGAAGAATTATAAATCCCCAGAGGCCACACTTTGCTCCCATATTGTGATAATGTAAATCAGGAATCACTTCCGTTACTTCAGTGGAATGACTCCAGATTTGCTCAGTGGAACTGAGAACTAAATACAGGCTCCACACTGGATGTGGGAAGTGTCCAGGGTCACCATAGACATGTTGGGTGTCTTTACATGTAATCCAGGTTTGTTGGGGGGGGGGGTGTTTTAATTAGAGTGGCTGTCTTGGGAGCCATTCTAATTAAAATGCCTGCAGCTTTTCATGTATTCGGGGTCCCATACTTCATTCAACAAGCTTTAGTAAAGCACCTCCACCACCATTTTGAAATGTGGGGAAGCTGAATACGTGTGATGCCGAGGGTGCTAGAGCATTCAAATTGGAACGCTCCAGCAGACTTGATTAAATCTAATTAGAAAATATAGGAGCAGGCACTGGGCACACATACAGGTAAACATGCCCGTTGTGTGTATATTTCACAGCTCCTATGAGGGGAGGTAAGCACTGTAATAAATTGATTGTTTTTAAAGCAGGGTGCTGCTTAATTCCCCGAAGTCATAGGTTCATAGATGCTAGGGTTGGAAGGGACCTCAACAGACAGTCGAGTCCAGCCTCCTGCTTAGGCAGGAAAGAGCGCTAAGGTCAGATGACCCAGCCAGATGCCTGTTCAGCCAGTCATGGAAGGGTGCCTCGAGTCTGAAAATGTTGACAACCACTGCCTTAGATTGCATCTCTACGCTCTATATCACAGGTGGGTGAAATCTGGCCCGTGGGCTGGATCAGGCCTGTGACAGACTTTATTTCCCAACAGCCCCTGCCTGCATCATGCCAGCTGGCCTCCATGGGTGTGGAGGTGGCTGTGCCCCAGCTCCAGCCCTCAGTATCACCTCTGCAAGATCCCAGCCCTGGCCCTGGAGCAGCTGCATGCCCTGCCAGCCTGCCACTTGGGCTGGTCTCCATGAAGACCCTGGTCCTGTGCTGTCATGGTCCTGCCACTTGTGGAGCTCTATGGAGATCAGCTGTAGCAGTGTAGGGAGGGGCTGTTGGAAAATGGAGTCTAGCTGATGGCTGGATGGCATTTTGCCCACCCCTGGTCTATATGGAGATCCCATGGAGTGTCAATTAGTGATATAAGATCATAGAGAGCAGAGCTACAGAAAATCTGAGATTTAGGCCAAACAGACCAATACCCAAAAGGAAGACATTTAATCAAACCAGTGAGATGCTGGATGCAGGGAAATCATATTGCATTTTTATGTGAGCAGGTTGTTCCATGATACTGCTAGTAGTGATGCCCCAAAATCTCTGGGAATACCGAGTCGTGTGGCAGAGCTTATAGTGAGTACAAAGGAACCTTGCACTCCTGCAGAAATGGAAAATAAAATAGGTTTAAATGACTTTATCAACTCTGAGTAATGCTTATGAAGGATAAAGGTAAGGAAACTTTGTTTTCAGGCACTGTGAAGGAAGAAATGACTAGGGCACTTGACTTGCAGGCATTAAGACATGGTAAAGAATAGCTTTTTGCAGACTCAAAGAACTGGGAATGACTGGGTTATTTGATTTTCAGACTTTGGGAAGGGAGGTATGATGAAGATACCCTAGAAATGCAGGGTGGATGGGAGGAGTAAGATTTAACAATAACACTTTATGGACCAATTATCCCATACATTCAGCAGCCTAGCCGGCCCACAGAGTTTGACGCATACCAGTTACATACAGCTGACTTGTCCAAACCACCAGGTTTCTAGTGTGTCCAGTGGCAAAGCAGGTGCATCTCATCTAGGGTGGCCAGTGATAGAGAAATTGGCAAAGGGACCTGCTTTGAAGCTGCTTTGACATATTTTATTCATAGGATTAGGTGAGTTCTTGATCTTTGCAGAGCAGATAAACATGGTTTAGCTGGGAGTGGGGTTGTTAAGGACTCAATATTTTCTAGAATGGCAGAAAAAATCTAGCTATGTTTATTTTAGACCTTTCAGCTTACACAAATAGAAGCCCATTAGCTTAGCTCTCCCAGCTGCAGAGTCCCTGCAGTGCCCAGGGGCTCCAGGCTGTAGTAATAAAACTCTACAAATGGGTTTTTCAAGGTGCGCTTGACTTGCTGCCAGCTGGTCCTTGAAAGGTACCCACATGTAGAGACTCATGGAATTGTTCATGCTCTTCATATTTAATCATTTCATTACTAATTAATATGGTCATTACCACAGTGAGAAGGGAAAAGATGATTATTAAAGGTTAATGTCATTGCTGCTCATACCGTGCCTAGAATTGTTATAATTTTTTTCCAAGGTATTTAATTGAACCTATAAGTAACAATGTAATTACATTTAATAATGTATGTGCAGCCATATTTATTTGTCCCTCTGCGAGGCCAGTAACTGCTTATAACTACAATTTTGTATGAGAGAGATTAAATCCATTAGGGCTGTTTTCCCTTTTGTTTTGCATCCTCGTCCGCTTTCTGATTTTGCTTCCACTGTGGATTTGGCAACAGGTAACATACCAAATGCAGATAGCCCGAGTGGAGAGAAATTGGCTGGGAGGTGCTCAAAGAGCAAGCACAGCAATCGACAGCCTTTCTGGCTTAGTCCGTAACTGGGGTAGGGATTTTGCCAGCCATGATATCTATCTGTCTTTTTGTTCAGCTGGCAATTTCAAAGTGTTTTATATTTATTAAATCTTTGCATGCCTACATTAAAGTAAGTGGATAGATACTACTTTGGTAGGGTTAACTAGTTTATCTGGGTTGTGTGTGCTTGGCATTGCCATCCAATAACTTAATTCCTAGCCCTCTGCCCAGTACACTTGACAACACTAAACCCTGAGATTCACTGACTTCAAGCACAGGAAAAGAAGCACTTCAAAGGATATTTGGAAGTAATGGTCAAGTAAGGAACTTCTGGCAAATTGCTTGAAAAGTGTTTAATGGGGGCCTACTGGGGCCAATCTCCGTGTGGCCCATCCACCTGTTCTTGGGCTATCCGCCTGCCTTCTCGCCTGCCATGACTTGGTGTTAATTGATTAATTTTTAGATGCAATTAGGTGGGAGGCTGCCCATTTTCTGCTCCGCTGCCAGGGGGCGCTATCTGCAGCTCCATTCCTCCCCTACACCACAGCCCAAGCCTCGCTGATGACATCATGATGTTCTCATACATGCCAGTCCCCCCACGATGGGGCCCAGAATCCTACTGTAGGACCCCACCTGGGTTCCTCCCTTCAGGCGGACGCTGCTGCCATCATACCAGGCCATATATAGCCCTGCCATCGGTTTCCCTTTGGGTGTGGTCCCCTCACTGGCACCTTCGGCTCACACTAGCCCCAGCCCACCTCCAGGCCAGTCAGGACCCCAGGCCAGTTGGGCATCCCTCTCGGTGGGCCTCCTTGCCCTTCTGACCCTCCTGGTCCTGGACTCCTCCTGGGCCAGTCAGGGGAAGCTCTGGCAGGCCCTGATATAAGACCCATACTCTTATCTCAGGGTCCCTCTCTCTGGGTCCTCCTTTACGGACGTGGGGAGCTGGGGTACCTCACACCATGACTGGTGCCTCAGGGTATCACAGGGGACTTGCTCTCCCCCTGGACAACAGGTCATGGTGCTATGACCACTGTTATCTTTGACCCACACTCTTCCTCCCAAAGGTGGAGGACTTATTGGGGTCAGGGCTCAGCTCTCGCTCTCTCTGGCTGAGCCCCCTCTCCCTTCACAGGGCTCCACATCATCTCTGGAGCTTCTGATCACTGCCCCCTTTCACTGTAGTTCCACAGCACTGGCCCCCTCTTAACTGGGGCTCCTCAGCACAGCCCCCCTCTCAACTGGGGCTCAGATGTTATATTTGACCCAAACTCTGCATCCCAGCATTGGGATTTACTGGGGTCAGGACTCAGCTCTCTCACCCTCCGGCTGAGCCCACCTCTCCCTTCACAGAGCTCCACATGCTGCCCCCCTCACACTGGGGGCTTGGGGCTTCCCTCCACAGGTGGGCTTAGGTGGCCATGCCTGGCCCCAACTCTCCTCCCTGGGGTCTCGAACCTCAGCAGGGCTCAGGTGGCCTTGGCTACACCTGGCCTCCAACTCTCCTTCTTGGGGTCTCAAACCCCCATGACTACCTCCAGTGTAGTGTGACCCACCCTAAGGTGAGGGCTAGGGGTTAAGGCACCTTGAACCACCTTTCACTGGGGAGATCACTGGCCTGGCATTTCCTGGGGGCTCCCATGCCACTAGGAGCCCCACCAGGCCACCCACTCCCAGCAGGGTGTAATTTCCAGTCATACCCAGGACCAGGAGCCTCCTACCATCCCTTACAGCTCCTCTCTTATCTCCAGATGAAACTCAGCAGCCCTCAGGCCAGGCAATGTTGTTGCCTTCTCCAGCAGCCAAACTGCCTCATTTATATAGGCAGCCCTAAGCCCAAAATGGCTGCCCTCATCAGGCACCTGGAGGCTGCCAGCTCCAGGGCCTTAAAGTGGCAGGCACACCTAGTGCCCTGCCACAGAGTGAAATGAGTGCACAAATCCATAGTTAGGGTCCAAACTTAAACATAGAAAAATCAAGGTGTTCAAAGGATCTGTCCCACTGAAATGTGAGCATACTTCCCATGTGGCATACGTAAACAAATGACACACAAAACCATGTGTGTATGTTTGTATATGTTAATACCTTCTTCAGAACTGAATGAGAATTGCACAGTATTGTGCCATATGTTTTATGCTGCAAACAATTAAATGTGAGTAGAAGCCTATGCTTCTAGAGCAGGAGTCTAGGAGTACCACGAGTCCATTGCTATGAAATTCTGAGTGGCCAGCACATACAGCATAACAGCAGCAATTAAGTCAGATATGCCCATGGAATTTTTATTAGGAGGTTTTTGTGTTTTTTTTATTCCAGTCATTTATATCATAAGCAGGACAGATACGCAAGGCGTTATCTGAGTGAGCACTGTGGTGGGCACCTTATTTCCTTCCCCCCTGCATTTGTGCTTTTAAATTCTCAGACTCCATGCTGAAATGACTACCTGAGTTGGGGTAGTGGGGGGAACCAGGACAGGCCTGCAAGGTGAGGGGGACTCCCTTCCTCCACCTCTGCCCAGACCTTGTGACAGTGGCAGCAGCAGCTGCTATCTCTGCTTTACTTGGCCAGAACCCCCTCACCTTGTGGGCCCAGCTTGGCTTACCCCAGTACCCCAGCCAGGGTAGCTTGGGGAGGCCCATGAGACACAGGGGCTCCATTCCACTCTGGTCATGCAAAGCCCAACTAGGACCTGCCTGCTGCTGACCTCTATGCTGGGGCTGGGCTGGTACAAGTTGGCACCAGCCCAGACCCACAAAGCATAAAAAATTAACCCTTGAGGGAACACAAGTTCCATAAGGCACTCTGTTCTATAGTGCCTTCAGCTAATAGCTGATTTGATTAGGGTTAATTTTTCATGTTTTAAAAGCCATTTAAAAGGTGCTCTGCAAAAAGGTCACTTTAAAAGTGCTCTGTAGCCATGCACATGTTAGGTCACAGCTGTATGTAAAGTGCTTTCAGGGGCCTGATCACACCAAAAATGTAACTTGTATAAGCTCTTGCATTTTCTTCCTTACAAATTTTTTAAAAAGTCAGGTATGTAGGAGGCCTGAGGAAAAAGCAACTGAAATGAAAAGAAAGGCTCTTATTGAGTTCAATAGGCTTAAGCTTGGACCCTGTTATATTAAGTAGGAGACCCTTTCAGTACTGGAAGTCTGATTTCTAGGGTCACCTTAGAACTGGGCAGGATGAACCGCTGGAGAACTGAGGGTTGTCTTCCATACAGCTGATTGAGCAATGGCTTCCATCCTGTTCTAGTCCATAGTTAAACCAAGACATCTCCACAGAAAAGGAGGAGAGTTCTTTCTTGGGTCTTAGAAACCTTTTGGTTGAAGATGATGTTTATGCAAAAAGTTTATATTAAAAAGTGTTATTTTCCATTTAAATCTTTAAAAAAAAACAAACAAACTACAACAAGCTGGGAGGAGTAGTAGACACATTGGAGGGTAGGGCTAGGATTCATAGATTTCATAGACATTAGGGCTGGAAGGGACCTTGGAAGATCATTGACTCCAGCCTCCTGCCCCAGGAGCAGGAAGTGAGATAGGGTCAAAGGAACCCAGCAAGATAAGCATCCAAACATTTCTTAAAAGAGTCCAGAGTAGGTGCTTGCACCATCTCTGGAGGGAATCTATTCCTGGCCTTGAGCTCAGACAGTAAAAAAGTTTTTCTTTATGCCCAGCCCAAAATGGTCTTGGAGGAGTTTGAGTGTTGGACCGTGTCATCTCTTGGGGTGCTCTGGTAAACAGATGTTGCCCCAGATCCTGATGTACACCCCTTATATACTTATATGCTGCTACCAGGTCACCCCTGAGCCTGTGCTTTTCCAGGCTGAAGAGTCACATGACTCTCAGCCTCTCTTCATAAGGCCTGTTCTCCTGCCCTCTGATCATGTGCGTAACTCTCCTCTGGACTGTCTCAAATTTCTCCACACCTTTCTTAAATTGTGGAGCCCAGAATTGGATTCAGTACTCCAGCTGTGACCTCACTAAGGCTAAGTACAGCAGAAGGATGACATCCTGAGATTTACTTGAGAAGCATCTATGGATGCAAGCCAGAGTTTTGTTCACTTTACCAGCTGTGACATTGCATTGGTGGCTCATGTTCATCTTGTGGTCAATCATGATCCCCCAAGTCCCTTTTGGCTGTGGTGCTAGCATGCGTAGCACTGCCAAGCCTATAAGCGTGATGCGGGTTTTCCCCCCGAGGAGGAGTACCTTACATTTTTCTGTATTGAACGTCATCAGCTTTTTATCTGCCCACTTTCTAAGCCTATCAAGGTCAGCCTGGATCACCAGCCTATCCTTGGGCGTGGACGCTCTACCCCAAAGTTTTGTGTCATTGGCAAACTTGACCAGTCCACTTCTGACACCAGTGTCCACATCATTAATAAAGATGTTAGAGAGTAAAGGTCCAAGGATGGAGCCTTGTGGGACACCACTGGTCATGAAGCACTGTAATGATTCACTTTCATTGACTACCGCTCTCTGGGTCCGACCTTGGAGCTAATGCCCCAGCCATCAGACTGTTCTATAACCGAGGCTGCAGTTGGCCAATTTTTCCATGAGAAGACCATGAGACACCATATCAAAGGCTTTTTTCAAGTTCAGATGCATGATATTAATCTCTTCCCCCTCATCCAGGTGATATGTCATCTGGTCATAGAAGAAAATGAGACTGGTCAGGCAAGACCTACCTGCAACAAACCCATGCTGGCTGTCCTTCAGGATGTTGCCATCTGCCAGCTTATCAAGAATGGTCTCTTTGATAATGTTTTCCAAAATCTTCTCAGGGATTAAGGTCAAGCTCATTGGCCTGTAATTCCCCGGATCTACTTTCCTCCCTTCCTTGAAGATAAGCACCACACTGGGCTTCTTCCAATCTTCGGGTACTTCACCTGAGTGCCAGAAGTTCTTAACTATCCTTGCCAGTGACTGGGATATGATGCCTGCCAGCTCCTTAAGTACCCTGGGGTACAATCTGTCAGAACCAGTTGACTTGAAGGTGTTTAGCCTCTCATGGTGTTGGACACCTTCATGTATCCAATTCAGAGAGACCTGAAAAACTGGAGGATTGGACCAAAAGAAATCTCATGGGTTGTGTCCAGATGAGCATGATCGCGTGTTATGTGGTGCTGCAAACATGCCTGCAGTGCTACCTACCACACTGTCACTGTTCTCCATGCTATAAGGGCATGCTGCCCATGTGTTCACTGCTCTATTTTTTTTCCATTTCTTTTTTTTATTTTTTTTTCCCTGACTGCACCATGCTACACTGCTCTCATTTCATTTTATCCAGTCAATATTAAATGCAGGGACCAGTGGCTCCACTTCAAAAGGGTGGGGTGGGTTTGGGTAGTGGTAGCATGCTTATAGTGCATTATGCTGGTAAGTTATAAAGATGCAAATTCAAACCCCTTTCAGCAAGGGGGACATCTCTTGCTTATTGGGCATGTGCCCTAATCCTTCAGCTACTGGACCTACAACAAAGGAGGGTCTGCCTCCTGATCTTTTTTGTCCTGGAACTAACATTGTCTATAGGTAGTTATGTTCTTGTCTGGCCAGTGCATAGGTTACGGCATGTGCTCAGTCTATGTTGTGCCTGCTTAAGCATCCATGTTACAGGTTTAATAGGCTTGCTAACTAGGCATAAGAGCCAAAACAGACACTTATGCTGGGTAACTGCCATTTGGGCACAAAAAAGGGTAATAGAATTCTTCCCAATATCAACAACATCTCTGCAGGTCAAACTACAGGTGACAGATCTCCTACTAAGTTCTTGCCAGGGAAATTTAATAGCTGTTGGAAAGGTTCAAGAATTAATTCCATTAGATGCCTCCTGTTACTGGCTGACTGACTGACTGAAAGGGTTATGGATGCTGAGCATGCATTAGCATGAAGGTGGGGGGCTATTTTCCTTATCTGACTGCCCTCCCAGATATGCCATTGCACCCTTTAGTTTTTGGTTAGCTGTGGAGAAAGGCAAAAGGAAACTCCAGACTGGCTACAGAGCACAGATGCTTCCCCTCTGGTGTTTAATGTAATTAATTTATGTTTGTTGAAATAAAGCCAATTAACCTGGCTTATCTCTTTATCAATCATGCTTCTGCTCCCATTATTCAGCTACAGAAATGGCATCTTTGTTTTATGGTAGACAGAAGGAACAATTAAAGCCAACCTGTGGATGGGGCTGCCTGCAAGAGGCAGTGCAAGGGGAAGACAAGAAGTAGATTTTTATAACTGAGGACACAGCATACAGGTGGCTTTATATTTTAAATGTCTGCTGCTGCACTCTATTATCCTTATTTTACATGGGAAACACCAACACACAAAGAAATCAAGTGGCTTGCTCAAAGGCACAATGGAAACAGTGTTTGCATGGAGACATCTTCAAAAATTTTGATTCCCAGGCTAAATACAGAGTCAAAAAGGCCATGGCTGAATCGATTAAATCTTTACAGGTTAGTCTAAGATAGATAGATTGATACGATAAAAAAGTGAACAGACATTCACTTTTGATTCCAGAAATACAGCCACATGCCTGCAGTGGCCCAGGCCAGAAGCCAGGGAGGCATTAGAGCACGCCTCCCTGCTCGGCTGGAGCAGACAGCTTGGACCAAGGCTCTGTGTAGCTGGTTCTTAAAAACCTCCAAGAATGGAGGTTCTATAATCTCCCCAGGTAACCTGTTCCACTGCTTTACTACCCCACAATGAGAAAATTTTGCCTAATATCCAACCTAAATGTTTCTTGCTGCAACTTGAAACCATTGCTCCTTGTTCTGTCATCTGCTACCACTGAGAACAGTCTAGCTCCATTCTCTTTAAAAATTGCCCATTGTGTAATTGAAGGCTGCTATTAAATCCCCCCTCAGTCTTTTCTTTTCCAGACTAAATAAGCCTGGTTCCCTCAGCTTCTCCTCATAAGTCATGTGTCCCAGCTCTCTAACCATTTCCATTGTCCACCACTGGACACTCTCTAATTTGTTCACATCCTTTCTGTAGTGTGGGACCCAAACCTGGACACAGTACTCCAGACGTGGCTTCACCAGTGATGAATAGAGAGGATTAATTACTTCTCGTGATCTTCTGGCAACAATTCTATCAATGCAACCCAGTACGCTGTTAGCCTTCTTGGAAACAAGGGCACACTGTTGGCTCATATTCAGCTTATTGTCCACTGTAACCTGTGGGTCCTTTTCTGTAGAGCCCTTGCCTAGCCACTCCCCAGCCTGTACTGGTTCATGGGATTGTTCTGTCCTGTCCTAAGTACAAGACTTTGCACTTGTCCTTATTGAACTTCATGAGATGTCTTTTGGTCTCATCCTCCAATTTGTCTAGGTCTCTCTGAATCCTAACCCTGCCCTCTAGCATATTTACTACTCCCCACCTCAGCTTGGTGTCATCCAAAAACATGCTGAGGGTGCACTGTATGACATTTTTCACTTCATTGATGAAGATATTGAAAAAAAACCCAGTCCCAGAACCAACCTCTGGGGCACTCCACTTGATACTGGCTGCCAAATGGACATCAATCCATTGACTACTACTCTTTGAACCCAATGATCCAGGCTGTTTTCTATCCTCCTTACAGTCCATTCATTCAGCCTCTACTTCCTTAGTTTGCCTGCAAGAATGTTGTGGGAGACTGAATCAAAATACATCCACTGGTCTCCCTGCATCCACAAAGCCAGTCACCTCATCATAGAAGGCAATCGGGTTGGTCAGGCATGATTTGCCCTTGATGAATCCATGCCGACTATTCCTAATTACTTTCTTTTCCTCCAGGTGCTTAGAAATGCATTCCTTGAGGATTTGCTCCATGACTTTTCTAGTGACTGAGGTGAGGCTGACTGGTCTGTAGTTCCCTGGATCCTCCTTTTTTCCCTTTCTTAAATACAGGCACTATATTTTCCCTTTTCCAATCCAGGACCTTTCCCAATCACCATGAGTTTTCAAAGATGATGGCCAGTGGCTCTGCAGTTACATAGGCCAACTCTCTTAGCACCCTTGGGTGCATGCCGTCTGGTCCCATGGATTTGTATATGTCTAGCTTTTGTAAATAGTCTCTAACCTGTTCTTTCATCACCATTGGCTACTCACCTCCTCCCCAAACTGTGCTGCCCGGTACAGTAGTCGGGGAGCTGACCTTGCCTGTGAAGACTGAGGTGAAAAAAGCATTAAGCACTTCAGCCTTTTCTGCATCCTCTGTCACTAGGTTGCTGCCCCCATTCAGTAAGGGACTCACATTTTCCCTGATCCTCCTCTTGCTACTGACATATTTGTAGAAAGACTTCTTGTTACCCTTTACACCCCAGCAGTTTTTTATGTGCTAATAGTTTCCAACATGTTCATGACTTACTGGGACAGGACAAGGAGTAAGTGCTAGGAATGGTGAAGTGGTAAAACATTTTGGGTAACATGAGAGAGGAGAGCAGAGAAGGGAAGAAACATACCAATCTTTACACATGTTTAAAGTTACTGTAACCACCATCCAAGACTGTAACCACTGTCAAGACTTTGGAACATACACCATGCTCTAAACATTTCAATGTATGACCAAAACCGCTATTCCACTATAATCACATATATAGCAGGAAAAGAAATGCCTACACATTGCAGAGTCCTTTAGTTTTTACCTTGCCACATTTACATCTCTGCTGCATATACTACATGATAACCATATTTGTCTAACTGATCACTAACTCCTACAAAGATTATTTCTCTTTATGTTTAAAGGTTAGGAAATTCAATAACAAAAATCTTTGTTAGCAGAGTTAATACTTCCTGGTGGTATTTGTGCCTCCTGAAAACACTAAGTTAACTCCCAGCATGCGAAGACTAGAAAATACAGAGATTTCAGCCTAATTTTCATTTAGGCTTATTAGTGTGTTTTGCAATTGGTTAACTATGTCACACAGCATTGTTTTCCTTCTTTCACTGGATAATTTAAACTTTTTAGCAGGAGAAAAATAAACAATGAATAAGAGGTAAACATAATGTACTCCTGGCTACTGCTGCTATTTTAGGTCATTCTACAGCAGGGGTAGGCAACCCCCAGCACAGGTGCCAGAGTGTGGCACATGAAGGCATTTTGCTTGGGACATGTATCTTAGGGCAGATGGCAAGGAAAGGGCCAGGTCTGCACTGCCACAGCAAGGATCAGGCCCCTCACAGCTCCCGGGCCATCTACCCCTGGAACACCAACATCTTACAAGTCGAGGTTGTGGGTGTTTTGGGCACTCTGCCCAAAAGCGTTGCTGGACGTCCCTGTTCTAAAGTGTCTGTCATCAAGGCATCTGCATGTTGCGTCTTTTCTTTTGACAAGAATTTTGATTTGAAAAAGATAAGACTAAATCCCCTGTGGATGAGCTTTTAGAGATTCGCCCATCACTATATAATTTTTTTAGGGCTGCTAAGAGCTGGGAATGTTTTTCCAAACTAGTCATCACATACAGATAAAAACTATAAATCAAGGGGTTATTTTCCCATGAGTTTACTGCTAGAGTGTATAAATATATAAATTAAACTCAGCTTGCTCTATTGGATGTTCTGTAAGCCTGTGGTGACGTCTGTAGAACATTGCTGTATTCTTTTTTGAATGTTGTCATAGAAAGCACAGCTGGATTAATACAAGCTCCATGTCAAATGAGCTGCTTCTTCATAATATTTCTGTACAGCATTTATAGATTAATTTTTCCTTAGAAACTGTTTGTTTGTTTGCTTGTTTTTTTAACAGAACAATTCTGTAAGGTCAGAAATGAGATGCATGAAGACCAGTGGTTCCAGAGAGCTGTTAGTGTACCAGTAATTGTAGAGAAATTGGAGAGAAAATACAAAATAAATTTCTCCTTTTCCAGAAAGAGTTCATGTTTCAGAGAGAAAGCAGAAGAGATGGTCAAGACCAGATTCTATTTGAAAATCTGTCATGCTCAGCAGATGCACATATGGGTGTAAGTAGGTGCATCTATACATGCCATTAAGGCAGGGGAGGGCAAAATATGGCCTGTAAACCAGATCCAGCCCATCAGGCAATTTCATGGGCCCATCATCCAGCCCATCAGGCAGCCCATGGGCTACCACCAATTAATTTTACCCTGCCCAGTCTACATGCCTTACTCCCATTATGGTGCACAGAAGGGCCTGGCATGGCCAGCACATAGTTTATGGGCAGGCCTGCTGCTACCACTACTGGATCCTACAGCTCCTCCTAGTCTCCTTGCTGTAGCACTCACTCTGGGCAGCAGGTAAGGAAGTGTTATGGGTGGAAGTGGGGACAGCTGTAGTGGGGGTTGGGGGATGAAGCTGCAGCTGGGTGGAGGTGGGGTGCGGGACCATGGAGCAGGGCTGGTGGGACCATGGAGCCTGCATGGGTGGGCAGGGTGTGGGTGTGAGGGAAGATGGAGGAGTGTGGGACCCTCTCCACACCACACACTCCCCACCATGGTGCACAACTCCTCACTGGCAGCAACAGCAGGACCAGGCAGTAGGCCCTCAGGGCACTCATGGCCTGTGTGAATCCTGCTGCCTGCCAGCACATGGCTGCAGCTAGTACTGCACATGGTGGTAAGGAGTGCATCCAGGCTGGCCCACCTCTATGGTGCAGGGCTCCCTGCAGTACACGTGCAGCTCACATCACTTGTGCACCACTGGGAGAATCCCTGCGTGATGGAGATGGCTGCCTTCTCCATGTGCAGCTGCCAGGACTCTGCCAGGGAGCAACGAGCAGGGAAAGCAACTGACTCCATTGCATGGGGCTTCCCCTCAGTGGAGCATCAGTGCCTGGAGCTGCACATTCTCTGTGGGGAGTTCCGCATGATAGGGGGGGCTGGCCTGGCCATGCTCCTTGCTGCTATGAGTAGCTTTGGTTAGAGCTGCATGCTGCCAAGCAGCAGTGCCTGCACAGGCCATAAGTGCCGCAAGGACCCATTGCCTGCTGCTGCAGTGGGGAGCTGTGCACCATGGGGGGAGTATGTGGGGGGTCCCTACACCCTGCACTCTCCCTCACATCCATAATCTGCCCCCAAAACTCCTCCACATATACACCCACCCACAACATACCCTATGCTTCCTGTACATAGCCACATCCCCTCATGCACAACCCCTACACCCAACCATACACATGCATCCACCCCAGCCACACCTTGCAAATGTTGTTTTTTGCTGCATCACAAAGCCATTGAAGGTGCAATATGCCACCAACAGTGCAAACAGTCGAACCATTAAAGTGGTGCAAAAGGGAATTTAAGCCACTTTAGAAGCCAATTTCGTGGTGTGTACAAAGGCCCACATAGACCAGTTTCAAAAGGGTAGAACCCAGTCTAAGATAGCCCTGGATGGATTTAGTATTAGACTTAATCAGTTTAGGATATACCAGTTCCAGATCCCTAAGCACATCACTGTAGTTCACTGTCCTCCAGCATCTCAGGCACTCCTTACAGGACATTGTACTAGCCTTGGCTGGTGCTCATTTCCTCTGGGTGAGTGCTAGGCCAGCCTCACCCTGACCTTCAAGAAAATATGTTTCCTGCCTGCACAGCTAGGCAAGGGGGGGGGGGCGCGGTGGGCAGAGGGGGAGTGGAGCCCCCCACTATGCAGCCCCCTTCCAGCTTCCTAGCTTGGGGGTTGGGGATGCTGGGTTGGGTCCACAAGGTGGGGACTCCTCCTCCCCTCTCCCCCCCGAGTTTCCAGACTGCAGTTTGCTGGTCCTCAGTTTGCTGGTCCATGGTCACTTCCGGTCTGCAGTCACTTCTGGTCTGCGGTTTGCTGGTCCATGATATAAAAGGTGGGGAACCACTGATCTAGGGTACTGAGAAGAAGCCACAGAAGTTGGTGCAAATCTACCTCAGGTTTTTTTTAATCTCTAGCACAAGAGATTAACCTCTAGCACATATATGCAAATATATATTATTCCTTCTCCCACCATAATGCCTGCTTTCCCACACCCTCTTTTCATTAAACGGTAGATTAGGATAGAAATGGACAGAAAAAGGACCCACCACTTATTAGTAGTGTCTTTTGCATCTAAGGACAGACCTTGGTGAGGAGTAAAACATTGCTACCTAGACAATCCAGACCAAGGAATGTTGATAGAGGCAGAGCTTTGGGAAACTGCTATTTAAGAGACTACTGGAATTGGAATTGGCTGTTGTGTTGTGGTGAGGCTCACGTTGCACAATGCTGATCAGCTGGAACTGAGACAGTGAATGAAACACAAAGAGCAATCAGTCTGAGCTCACAAATCCCAGGAAACTGAGTGAATCATTGCTTAGACGGGAAGACTGGTAGAGGGGGATAAGGTCCAGATACTTAAAGATACCTAGCTCACATTCACATCAGCCTGACTCAGACTGATCCATAGCTTCTCTTGACTTGGATTGCTTTTTGTAAAATGGGTAAAATGTTACCTCCCTCTCTAAATAGTATCACATTTAAGACAAGGTAACAGTTTGTGTAATTAGGACATAATCACATGATTAGGCAAATCATTTGGAGGGAAGTTTGGCTTAGATGATCTTAGGAAGTCCCTTCCAGCTCTGTTTTACTGTGATTCTGAGACTGCTCTAAGGAGCACCATGTTGAAGAAGGCTACACCCCACATAATGGAGCCATTTTAGCAAGACACACAAAGACTGCACAAATGTACTCTCTCTCTCTCTGGCACACTTGTAGGTATGTGGCCAATGATATACAAAAATGACTACAGTATGTCCACTCTGAAGAGCAGAACATTCAGTGCCACAGGCCTTGACTTAGTTGCAGCAATCTTTAGCACACTCCTTTGTTGGTATAGGCATGCCCTCAGAGTGTCTTTTTCTTTTTCTAGTAAAGTGAATTAATTTAATTTGTAACAACTTTGTCATGTACCATGCCTTCTGCTCCACTGGTTGCTCCAGATAGACCATCATCCTGCTACTCTGAGCAGTTAGTGGAAGTCTTTTTGCTCCTTTAGTAGCAGTTAGTGTTGCCTTATGGACAGCCCAGGTGTGCAATCCTGCTTAGATCTCATGTAGATGATGGGTGTCTTAAAACTTCCATCCAAATGATTTGCCTAATCATGTGATTATGTAGACATGTCCTAATTACACAAACTGTTACCTTGTCTTAAATGTGATACTATTTAGAGAGGGAGGTAACATTTTACCCTTTGAGTGTTTAAGCAAGGGTTGACCATGTATTGACCTTTGTATGTTATCATAACATGCAGAGGAAAATGTTTGAATTCAAATAGCTGCTACCAGTCTCTATGAAGAATGTGATGGAATGTTGGCCTTAGAAAGAAAGTTAAATTGGATAAATAAAGTTCTGAAGCATTTGGATCAGCAAATAAAAGGAACATTTTAGAGTGCATCTTGTTTTTTGCAGCACTCTATATAAAAAAGTTTTATATACAGGCACAAATCTATCTTGATGTGAAGAGATTTGAAATACATACTGCATAGAAAGTGATTTCACAGCTTGGTGAAATCACAGCAAGAGATTAACAGTACATAGTGTAATAAAATGATTACATACTTCGTAAGGGTGGAAAGCATACACACTTGATAGAGAGGGACTCCTAGATGCTGAGGCTGAGAAGTATCTCACGGATTATCTATTCTATCACCCATTCTGATGCTAGCACAAGATTATACCTTTCTGTAGAAGTGTTTTACTTAAACTCCGCTGGGTGGTGATGAGGTTTCAACACTCTATTAGAAAATCACTGAACTTCTCCAATGGCAAAATATGAAAACTCCCCTTTCATTTACTCCCATAATATCACCTTCACTAATTCCTTTCTCTGTCTTCACAGGCAGCTATTGTCACATCCTAGGTCTTCCTTTAAACCAGTTACCAATTTTAAAATACTGTACTATGTTGCTAATTGTTTTTGTATATTGATTTCAGGATTAATTGTACCCCTGCTGAAGACAATGACAAATGTCTGACTCTGCGCAGAACTGGGACTTTTGTGTCTAAATGACTTAGTGCCAGGTTGATTTAGAGCAGGGATTATCAACCAGGGGTACACGTACCCCTAGGGGTACCTGGAAAGATCATAGGGGGTATGTACAGGTGGGTAGGGATGGAGCGTGTTCCAGGGCATGGCAGCAATGTCTCCCCAATGTGTTCCCACACATTGCCTCTTACCTGGGGGAGGGGGAAGGGCATGCCAGGTGCCGCTGGCCCCACATGGCATACCATAGTGCTGCCCCACCCCCTACCCCAGCTTGCTGTCTTGATTGGCCGCCGAGTCACTGCTCTTGGCCAATAGCTGACAGCAAGGAGGTGCTGCAGCCTCCTCCTGCAGAACCATGAGGGCAGCAAGGTGCAAAGGGTCTGAAGGGTGGGGGTAAGTGTGTTTCTCTGCCTGCTCCCAGGAACATGGGGGGAGGGGGTGCCAGGGCAGTGGCACCCCTCTGTGGATGGACATTAGGAGGCCGCTGCAGCCCACCACCTCAAGCCACCACCTCCCAGAAGCAGGGCTGGGGGGGCAAGGGCAGTGGCGCCCCTCTGTAGGCTGTACGGGGGGGCTATCACACAGTGCCCAGTGCCGTCATCCGCCATCCTGCCCACAGCTGGTCACACGTGCAGCTCCATGGACTGCTGATGGGTGGTGAGTGATTGGCTAGGTGTGAGGCCTGTCAGCAGCCCATGGAGCCACATGTGTGACTGGCCATGGGAAAGCAGAGCACAGTTGTGGTGTGGGGCAGTGTGTGGCAGCAGCAGCCAGTATGTGCGAGCTTCTCCCTGCTCCTCTGCATCCAGCCACAACCAGCAGAAGAGGTACACTTCTTTAAAAAGGTTAAAAACCCCTGACTTAGAGCAATATTTTAAAAAGGGCTCACACCCATGCATTGAGGCCAAATTCTCAAAAAATTCAGCATGTGAGGTGATGAGGTCCTTTGAATATCTGGTCATTAATGTTGCAGTAGGAAATACTAAGCACAGAGCACTGCTGAACATTTGTCCTAATTTAAGTGTTTAAATGTGAGTTGCCCTTTTCTGAAAAAAAAAATGGTGACAGGTATCACAATGGGAAGTTCTGGATCCTGAGATTTTTTTATTTTTAAATGTGCCCTAAATGCGTGCTTGAAATGAGTACTGGGTGCTTGAAAATTGGGCCTTGAGCTGTTTGGAAAACACTTAAAGGTAAACTCATAAGGATAAGGACATTGGCTGCAGTAGTTTAGGTTGTAAAATACCACGTATATTTATAACAACATATATATACAATAAACAATATGAAGGAATTCTAGAACTTGTCTCTTTACCTGTATGTTTGGTTTAGGTTTAGGTTCTTAATCTATGAAGAACTCCCTATGTCATGCTTGTTTTGTCACATTCCCACTTTTTCATGTCCAAGACAGGTCAAAAGAAAGTGTGTCTATCTGTCTTCATTCAAACCCTGTCTACACCTTCAGTCATCGCCAAAGTAAGAGTTCCCATCAAACAGCCAATCTCCAAAGCTGTTCCTGCTCTCAAAGCTGGGAGTTGTTGCTGGCCACAATCTCTACTTCTACTGGAGGATTATACAGAGGCAAATAACTACCAAGAAATCTTTAAGGGGGTAGAAGGTCCTTAGGCAGCAATTTCAGCACTGAAGCAATTAAAGTGGTGTGCAGGAGAGCAATGAACACACTGGGCACATCCAGAGGAGTGTGGTTGTGCAGCATGTAGTGATGCAAACACATTTGCAGTGCCACGTACTACACAGTCCAGTGTTCTCCATTCTGCAAGGGTGCACTGCCCAAATGTGTGCTGCACCGGGGGGGCAGGGGTTTGCAGTTTTTTTGACCCCTGGATATCCAGGGGTCTGTGGAAACTGCCCTTCCCCACCCCACCGCAAACAATTCATGGTTGGCTAGTGCATGCTGCTGAAAAGTGGAACTGGGCTGCCCCAAGCTGTGCACTGTTGCCAGCCAGGCTCTGTGCAGCAGAATCTCCACAGTTGCAGTTCTGGGAGGCCCCCAGGACCCTAAGTAAGGCTGCTGGGGCCAGCACAGTACTGTCCTCAGCCTCCCCTACTGTCTCTGGGGCAACTTGCCATGTGCCAAAGTGTGCATAGCATGGACATTCCCTAGGGACAAGTAGCAGCAGTGCATCTTGCACTGCCTCTACTTGTCCCCAGGGAACCGATGTCAACACATGTTTGGACATGCCCACTGACAGCAACGATGACAGGAGACAATGCCACAGCCTTCTGCTTCCCTGTTCCTTCTTGGGATTTTAAGTGTAGCTCAGCCTTATGCTGTTTGTATTGAATGGTTATGATTTTCCTTCCATATGTGAAAAACCCTGTGTACATATAATCTGTGTTGAACAGATGCCTGTATTTGTTGGTGAGCTGACAGTCAGAAGAACCTAAGACCTTTAGGGCCTTGTTAAACCTTATGCTGTGAGCCACACAAATGTTGATCAGTGTTAGTGCTACTTTAGAGTTCAGAGCAGTCATACCCTTAGGTATAAGTTACATTTTTTGTATAACTGGGCCCCTGAAAACACTCCGCAGCCATGACATAACACATGTGCACAGCTGCAGAATGCTTTTAAAATGGCTGATCATGTGAAAATTAACCCTCAATAAATCAGGCATTAGCTGAAGGTGCTTTGGAGCAGAGCACCTTATGGAACTCCCCTTTCCCCTCCCTCCCCCACTGACAGCCCAGGAGGTGGTTGGTGGCCAGAGCTGGGCAGGGGCAGGGGGCATGGGTCTGGGGAAAGAGGTGGTTTGGCAGCCTCCTCAGAGGCAGCTGGAGTGCCACCACCTGCTGGCCAGGTCTCATGCAGGCAGGCATAGTCCCTCCTGACCCAACAGATGAATGTCTGTTGGGTGGTAGGTGGAGAGGGAGGGAGACTCTAACTCATAGTGCTTTACACAAAGCACTATGAGTTAGAGTGCAGATTCTAAATGTCTGTAGGTACACTTAGTCTAGAAACCTTCTCTGACTGTCTCCTACCTCCGCAGTTGTGGCTTGCTACTAGAGGCCTGGTGAGCAGGGGCAGGACTGGGAGCTGTAACTGTGAGTTGCCACTAGAGGGATGATAAGTTAGTACAGGTTTCTATCTTTCCTCTACATGTGAGGATGTGATATATCCTGGGATGCTGGAGGACTTCAACTTGGATGGCACATCTGTAGAGAATGGCCACACCTTAATGGAACGGAAGCTGGGTAGTACAGATCAGAGATAAATCGTGCCCTGGAATGGCATAATTGTGAGCTGCATAGCAAGTGCTTGAAAGCCACTTTAAGGGGTTAATGTGCAGACAATCCAGGGGTTAAGAGCTCCAGGAGCAACCCAAAATTACTGTGTAACAAGGCTCCCAGTCTAACAAATCCTGCCTCCTGCTGTCACAGGCAATCATGTTATATAACCCTGTTCATAAAATGATTAATCTTTATCTCAGAAGTAGTTGTGTTTTACCCCCTCATAAATCCTATGGGAAGGTAGTTTCAGAACCTCATTGATATATTGTTTAGCTTTTGATCCCAAACTTATCTGTAGCCATTTTGTGCTCATTTTTTCTTATGCCAATCCTAAGTTTGACCTCAAATGGCTATTGTTGTTCTCTAGTGGTGGGCTAATGGGGTGCTGGGGAGATGGCCTAGGACCAGAGCCACCAACCAGAAGGTTGTGGCTTTGCTCTCTTCTTTTTAGGTGTTAAGGACACTAGAAACACTGAGATTGAGGCATAGGGCATTCCTAGGTAACCATTTATTTCACTAAGCACTTCTTAAATACCTGAAGCTTATCTACTCCATCTTTATTTTTCTATGTAATTCTCAGGGAATCTGTATATTATGCAGACAATGTTATTCCTACTGACAGGCCTCTGTCTATCATGTCAGGTGTCCTCCCTGTTTAATATTGTATTCAAGAAACACATAAATATTTATATCCTTGCATACTCTGTAAACAAAGTTATTTTCTTTTGGTGTGTAACTAGTCATCATTTGGCGCGCTAAAACATAGATAGTCTTACCACTGTCCTGGCTGATTGATATATATACCAGTGCTAGGTTTATACTTTGGAAATTAACTTCCCTCCTGCAAGACAAGGTTTCTTTGAGGTATAAAATGTCATTGCCTAGAGAGAAACACTCCTGAAAAATGATTTAACAATTGACTCACTGCCTATTCTGATTCATCCTTGTAGTGGGACCCAGGCTGAAGAGTCACACTGGGGTGGGGCCCAGGTGCACCCTTATCTATATCCTACCTGCCATGACTTGCTGCTAATGAAAAGGATATAATGAGGTGGTACCTGGCTCTAGTGAGGTACACTGAGATGGGTGCAGGTCTCAGTGTCCAGGTGTCTTCTGTGGGGCTCTACCTTTCCTACACTCCACCCCTTTCCACTCAAGTGTTTCTGTGATGATATCAGGGTAGGTGCCTGGCCTCCTAGATGCCTGCCTTCATGTAACTTGGGAAGAAAAACCGAGCAATCTAGGAACAACATGAGCTGGCTGAGCCCTGCTATTCTGACAAGGGTCTATGACCAATGACATCCACACCGCATTGGAATTAATAAAGTAATATAACATAAATAGACATACCATTGTTTGTTCACAGGCTTAGCTTTGGCCTTCCAGTATGTGTCCACCTTCTCCTCAGGTAGCTAAGGCTCTTTAGGGTTTGCCCCCAGTTATGAGCCTGATTCACAGGATGGGCCTGTATTGGGCCAACCCCTGTGGGTAGTTTGAGGCCATGGGCACTACAAACCTCCATGAGGCCCTTGCAGGTACCTGGTATTCAACAGCTGCTGGGTGGTCATGTTCATGTAAGAACTAGGGTCAGGTTAGCGGCCGATGAGATGTCCTTCACTCCAATGGTGGTAGGAAGCATAGTTCAGTGCCTATGCCAGTTCCTCCCCTTCTTGGGGCTGGTGCTGGCATATAAAGGAAGTTCCAGGTTGGCCTGAGCCAACCCAGACCGCTTCATGTCCTCATGTGCTCTGCAGCTGCTGCCAGGTGCTGAGAGCCCTTGTAGGGCTCATCATTACTTGCAGCTGTGGCCTCCAGGCTCTAGGCAACAGCAGGCATGCCAGCTCCTTGCTCTTGGCTCTGTCCGGGCTCCAGGCTCAGGTGGAGCCCAGCTTCTCATTCTCAGCCCCCCCCAGGAGACGGGAGTGCAGGGAGTGTGCCACTACCCCTGCCCCTTCCCTGCCCTGCCCAGGGAGTGAGTATGCAGGGGGAGGGGTGTGTGCTGCCTGTTGGGGGTCCATCACCTGCTGTCAGAACAGCCTGGGATCCTGCAGGCTGCAGAGCTCCCTAGCAGTCATCACCCCAGTAAGTGTGGGGCCAGGTTGGGTTCCTGCTACAATCCTGTAAATATATATAAATAGTTTCACACAAAGTATTGCAATTTATACAAAAAATATAAAACTGAACATACCTTCATATTAGCTGTGAATAGAGACCAAACACCACTGTATAATTTTAAGTTGGAAATATTTATGTATGACACAGAGTACCCCCAAATTAATCCTGTATTTGGGTGTATCTGTGACAAATACACTGCCAATATTTTCTATACATAATGAAACAAAAGTAGAAACTGATGGGATGCTGTGATCCATTGCCTGTGGAATAGATGAAATATGCCTAACTTAATAGATTTCATAGATTTCATGGACATTAGGGCTGGAAGGGACCTTGGGAGCTTGAGTCCAGCCCCCTCCCCAAAGGCAGGAAGTCAGGTAGGGTCAAAGGATCCCAGCAAGATAAGTGTCCAAATGCTTCTTAAAGGAGTCCAGAGGAGGTGCTTGCACCACCTCTGAAGGGATTCTATTCCAGGCCTTGAGGGCTTGGACAGTAAAGTTTTTCCTTATATCTAGCCTAAAATGGTCTTGGAGTAGTTTTGATCTGCCCACTTTTAGAGCTATCCAAGTCAGCCTGGATCATTAGCCTATCCTCAGGTGTGGATGCTCTACCCCAAAGTTTGGTGTCATTGGCAAACTTGGCCAGTCCACTTCTAAATACCAGTATCCACATCGTTGATAAAGATACTAAAGGGAACAGGTCCAAGGACAGAGCCTTGGGGGACACTACTGGTCACAGAACACCATGATTCACTTCCGTTGAGCAACACTTTCTGAGTCTGGCCTCGGAGCCAATTCCCCAGCCATTGGACTGTGATGTAGCCGAGGCCACAGTCGGCCAATTTTTCCAAGAGGAGATCATAGGACACCAGATCAAAGGCTTTTTTAAAGTCCAGATATATGACATCTTCTCCCTTGTCCATGTGATATGTCACCTGGTCATAGAAAGAGATGAGATTTGTCAGGCAAGATCTACCCGTGACAAACCCATTCTGGCTGTCCCTCGGGATGTTGCCATCAGCCAGCTTGTCAAGAATAGTCTCTTTGATTTTTCTATAATCCTTCTAGGAACCTTTATAGGAAGTGAAGCATCCCACATGTCTAATGAGAAGTTAAATACCCAGCCCTGGAATAGTTCAGATTTTTAGAACATGGTGTCTCCTTCTAGAAATATAGCTACAATGTATTACCAGGGATATAGAATTTGCTATCTTTGGGCAAGAAGCAAGTAATAACTTGATGTTCTTGACAATGGTAAAACACACTCAGTTCTCCCCTCTGACAAGCAACCAGCCTATGGCCTGATGGATACAAAAGTCTAGTGATATTTTTATTATCCATAAAATTATCCAGTCCTATATGATGCAGCTGCAATGCCTGATTCAGTGACACCCCACAGCATCTGGTAGAGATGGCTCTGATGCACTTCTTTTAGGATTGCCTAATATTATGAGTGAAAAGCTCTGATCACATTCATTCCTTCATATTCCATTATTCAATAGTATCATTCCTGTTGGCACCATGAAGTCATTAACTTTTCGGTTCCAACAGTACCTGAAAAGGCTGATGCTTCTACCACAGTGTGTGTGCTTGCTTCACCTATTTTTGTCAAATTTATATATATGTATTTATAAAATCTGTGCCCCAGGCTCAGTGGAGAAATAATAAAGTAAAATAATAAAGTAAACTTCGTTGGATGTGAGAAAGTAAAATGGGACTTTGTGATCTGATGGAACCGTAAAAGCCATTGGCATACATTTAATAAGAGCCATTGGCATACATTTAATAAGAGCAAAATAAGTTTTTATACTAAGAGATAATGTGATTGGTAATAGGTTTAAGTAATGGATGCACATAGAAATACTTAATTTACACTTTAAACAAAACAGTTCTAGGTAAATTAAACATTGATCGTAAAAGAGACACTAATTAAGATGTACTAATTATATAAAACTCAATTGTCATGCAATTTATACACAATTACCTCAGAACAAATATTTAATTACATTCCCTTTAATACCTTAAATCAATATTGGACTTTTATTTTTTCATGCTACTAGATGGGAATATGTGAGCATTTAATTGCCACAGAGAAAGAACGACATGTATTAAATAAAAATTTGTTAAGAGACATTTACATTTTTAGTTTTGAAATTTTAGGAGGGAAATGCTTAACATATGGGTGATATGAAGAGTGTATAGTGGCTTTTCCGACTAATTGTTTTAATTAATTGAATTAGTCAGTGGTTTTGAACACATAAAGTGCTATATCAGTACAGTATTAGTATTATTACTGAATACTAAGCAGGACCCAAGGAGGTAATCTCAGGGAACATTTAGCAGAAGTAGTAATGGTTAAAGAGGGACATAAAGAGAAAGCAGAAAACAGAAGAAAACCAAACCAGAAGATCTGCTGCAGAGTCTGACCTATGGGGCAGGAATGAAACATAGAATCATAGGACCATAGGAAAGCAGGGCTGGAAGGTACCTCATGAATCATCTAGTCCAACTCCCTTGCAGGGTCATTGCTGACTAAGCCATGCCAGCCAAGTGTCTGTCTACCTTGCTCTTGAAAATTTCCAGTAATGGAGATCCCACAACTTCTCTAAATTTAGATAGCAGTACTACACCAGAGTCTTAAACTGGCTCTGGTTTGATCCCCAGTGCTGAGACAGAACATAAGCTGATTTTTGGTCTCAGTTCTAGAATTGTAATGCAGTGGACTGTGGATCCCAGCCCAGGGACCACAATTGATTGTATTATTTACATTAAGGCAACACATGTTACTTACTGGAGATACCCCTTCCTCAAAAAGGCATCAACAGCTGCTTCAGCACCAGGGTGAGGGGTCAACCACAGAGATGCTCTGTCAACCAGAGTGTCTCTGTGGAGGACCCAGCCTCTGGTTGCCCCACTTTTTTTAACTTCATTTTTTTTAGACCGCTGGATATCCCAAGGTTTTTCCAGGGTTTTTTTTCTTAAAGGACTGGAGCTGGCCCAGACGGAGCACCTGTGGGCGGGCTGGGAGAGTGAGGGGAGGGGTTGGGGGGTTTATGCAGAGCCCCCATTCAGTGTGGGGCAGTGGGGAGCAGCAGGTATTGCCCCCTGCCCAGCAGCACCTGGTGAGCCAGGGCTTTGTTTTTTTACGAGTGCTGGGAGCTGGGGCAGTCATTGCTGGGCTGGGAGAGGGGTGGGGGAAGGGCCTGGCCTGATTGATTTGGAAATTCGGCTGAATCAAATTGGGACAGTGATTTGAATCACCAAATTGAATCACTGTCCCCCGAATCAGCCAAATCCAAAGTGAGTACTAGCCGCTTCACACAGGCCTATTGATTACTACCCTCTGAGCCCAATGCTTCAGCCAGTTTTCTACCTACCTTATAGTCCATTCATTCATCCTGTACTTCTGTAGTTTGCCTGTGAGACTATTGTTGGAGACCATATAAAAAACCTTGTGAAAATCAAGGTACACCACATCCACTGGTCTCCCTGCATCCATCAATCCAGTCATCTCATAGAACGCAATCAGGTTGGTCAGGTATGACTTGCCCCTAGTGAATCCAAGCTGACTGTTCCTAACCATCTTCTTTCAGTCCAAGTGCTCATAATGGAATCAAATGGATTCCTTCAGGATCTGCTCCATGATTTTTCCAGGGACTGAAGTAAGGCTGACTTGTCTGTAATTCCTTGGATCCTCCTTTT
Organism: Crocodylus siamensis; assembly: GCF_052110815.1. NCBI lineage: Eukaryota > Metazoa > Chordata > Crocodylia > Crocodylidae > Crocodylus > Crocodylus siamensis. The sequence continues at coordinate 157,992,555 of NC_143395.1, forward strand.
TCCCTTTCTTAAATATGGGCAATATGTTTACCCTTTTCCAATCATCCATAACTTCTGATCGCCATGAGTTTTCAAACATGATGGCCAATGGCTTTGCAACCACATCAGCCAACTCCTTCAGCACTCTTGGGTGCATCACATCCAGCCCCATGGACTTGTACATGTCCAGCTTTTCTAAGTGGTCCCTAACCTGTTATTTCAGCACTGTTGGCTGCTCACTTCCTCCCCAGACTGTGCTGCCAGGTGCTGTAGTCTGGGAGCTGATCTTGCCTGTGAAGACTGAGGTGAAGAAGGCATTGAGCTCACTGCCTGTTCTGATTCATCCTTGTAGTGGGACCCGGGCCACTGGCTCACTTCAGCCTTTTCTGGCTCACTTCAGCCTTTTCTGCATCCTGTCACAAGGTTGCCTCCTCAATTCAGTAAGGGACCCACACTTTCCCTGTTTTTCCTCTTGTTACTGACATACTTGTAGAAACTCTTCCTGTTACCCTTCACATCCCTTGCTAGCTGTAACTTCAATTGCACTTTGGCCTGCCTGACTTCATCCCGGCATGCCTGATCAATGCTCTTATACTCCTCCCTAGTTGTTTTTCCAAATTTCCACTTCTTGTATGCTTCCTTTTTGTGATTTAATTTACTGAAGAGTTCCTTGCAAAGCCAAGCTGATCTTCTCCCATACTTGCTAGTCCTGCTGTGCATTGGGATGGTTTCATAGAAGTAGGGTTGGAAGGGACCTTGTAGATCTTCAAGTCTGACCCCCTGCCTGGGCAGGAGAAAAAACTGGGCTCAAATGATCCCGGCTAGGTAGGCATCAAGCCTCCTCTTAAAGACCCCCAGGGTAGGAGCCAGCACCACCTCCCTTGGAAGTTGGTTCCAGATCCTAGCCGCCCTGACCGTGAAGTAGTTCTTATGGATGTCTAATCTAATCCTACTCTCCAACAACTTGTGGCCGGTATTCCTTGTTATGCCAGGGGGCGCTAGGGGAAACAAGGTCACTCCCAAACCCTTCAGGCCCCCCCTAGTGAGTTTATAGATTGTCACCAGGTCCCCCCTCAGCCTTCTCTTGTGAAGGCTGAACAGGTTCAGGTCCCACAGTCTCTCACTGAAGGTCTGCCCTGTTGTCCCTGGATCATGCGGGTGGCCCTCCTCTGGGCCCTCTCAATGTTGCCCACATCCCTCCTGAAGTGGGGTGCACAGAACTGGACACAGTACTCCAGCTGTGGCCTGACCAGCATCGCATAGAAGGGAGGATCACCTCCTTGCCCTGCTAGAGATGCACCTGTGGATGCACGACAAGGTCCAGTTAGCCCTGCCAACCATGACCTTGCATTGTCGGCCCATGTTCATCTTGGAGTCAGTAATGACTCCAAGATCCCTTTCTGTTTCTGTGCTCTCAAGAAGGGAGTTTCCCATCTTATAAATGTGTTGCTGGTTCTACTACCCAAGTGCAGCACCCTGTACTTGTCAGTATTGAAGCACATCCTATTTTTGCTAGCCCACCCCTGTAACCTATCCAAGTCTTGCTGCAGTCTTTCCCTCCCTACTAGCATGTTCACCTCACCCCAAATTTTGGTATAATCAAAAATTTGTTTGTTCCTGCACTCTCAGTAAGGTCCCTTTAAACTACAGCCAGCTCTCCTGGAGTCTTCTTTCCCTCAGATTGGCTTCCCAGAGGATCCTGTCATTGAGTTCCCTGAGCCAGTCAAAGTCTGGTTTTGAAGTCCAAGGTCCTTACTCTGCTCCTCTCTATCCATCCTTTCCTCAGGATCCTGAAAATTATATTGTGGTCCCTGCTGCCCAAGTTGCCTTCTAATAGGACATCTTCCATCAATTCTTCTCGGATTGTGAGCAGCAGGTCAAGAAAAGCATGGCCCCTAGTTGGCTACTCCAGCACTTGCTTCAGGAAGTTTTCCTCAACACTCTCCTAAAACTTCCTGGACTGCCTATGCACTGCTGTATTGCCTTCACAGCAGATGTCAGGGTGATTTCAATCTCCCATGAGAATGTCACTGGGTGTGAACCATTTTAGAAAATTCAGGAAAGATGGAATGAAAAAAAAACGTAGGTTAAAGGTCTCGCTAAAAGTACATTTCATAGCTAGACAAAGCTAATATTCAACAAGATATAGATTAGGTATAAAATGAGAATAGGCATCTGAATATAAAAAGTACCACCTATTAGGAACATGTTTTATATTTTTTTACCTTATTTTGTAAGCTTTTTGATATTTTTAGCCAAGCCAGAGAGTATAAAAATCTGGATTTCTCTTGGATTCCTAGAAGAATATCAGTATTGGCCCAAATCTGTTCCCATTGCAGTCAAAAGTTCTGGACGGAGCAAAATCCAAGCATCGTAGTCTACTTATCTGAATTTCAGACTGTGAATGAAATTCTGGCTCCACTGAATTGACAGGAGTTTTCCAACTGATTTCAGCAGCCCATTATTTTATCCCTTCCTCTACAGCCTAAAACCCAGCTCCAGTGTTTAAAACCTCAAACACTGTTCTTTTATCACAATTCTCTCTGTTATCACAAGGTAAGAGGCAAATTGGATCAGTGGTGGGCTGGATGGGAGCCTCCTCATGGACACTCAAGTACTGCAAGACATGGTATTGGTAAGTAAGTAGCTTGTTCTAGAGTTGACAAGCTGGTCAATTGACTGATCAAATATTGTCAGTTGAGTGCATATTTTTGACCTGTCAAAGATTATAGCAATTTTATAAAGAAAACCTACTTTTTTTGTAGTTTTCTTAACAAAAATATGAATTTTATTTAGTTTTGAAACATTTCTGTATGGAAAATTTGTACTTTTTCTGTATATTATTTGGACCTATTGGCAAATTTTACAATTTTTGACCAATACTTGAATGGCTATTTGACCAAACTTTATGGATGTTTTTACACATGCTCCAAGGGTATGTGGGGAGGAGGTGCTTTAATTACAGCAGCTCTAATGAAAGTGCCTGCAGTGTCTCATGTACCAGTGTACCTGTGCATCAAAATGGCAGGGGGAGGGCCTTTAACTAAAGCTTATTGAATGCTCTAATTAGCATGCTTAGGCAGACTCTGTAAATCAAGTCTGCTCTGATGTGGTATAATAACGGAGCATTGGAGCAGCATCCCTACACGTATACAGATACCCTATTTGTCCAGTCAAGTACCCAAATCTAGTTAGTACTAGGGGCAGGGCTGCCCCTGGTAGGGGTGAATTGGGATGACCACCTCAGGCCCCGCACTTGGGGGGCTCCGCAGAGCTGGGCGGAGCAGCCATAGTGACTCTGCACTGCTGCCAGCTTCCTGGCTGGCCAGCCACTTGGCACCACCCCCCGCCACCAAATCCACTGCTGGCTTCCTTGCATCCAGGGCGGGGGCCCCACACAGGCTGATTTGCCCTAGGCCCCACACCCTGCTCAGGTTGTCTCTGGCCAGGTGCTCTTCTTTTAGAAGCAATGCTCCAGTGCAATGCTAGGATCAGAGGCACTATGCTGTTGGGTGGTGCTCTCCTTTACATGAGATATACAACTGAGGCTTTAAACTCTTTATTTTTCTTCCCTCCTACCCCCTCGCCCCCTGCCTTCCTTTTCTCATTATATGTACCTGAGCATTAAACTGTACTGTGCCCATTTCTACAGTACTGTTAATAAATCAGTGCATTAACAACTAATGTTTTCAAATGGCAGCATATACTGCCATTCAGTATTCAGAATATATATATCTATATCCATAGATTCATAGATATTTAAATTTAGCATATACTGTGTTTGCACAGGTCTCTTTTTGAATAGAGGCATAATAGCCAGGGTCAGCACCCCGGGCAGCAGCAGCAGCACTATGGGGTGGCTGCAGGGGTCAGGCCAGCTGTGGCAGCTGTGCTGGCAATGGCAGCAGCTGCCCCTTGGGCAGTCAGGACTGGTGCCCCAGTTGGCCACTGCTCATTATACTACTATATTTGAATAACAATTATTGCATTTACGTTGCAAACAGGGCTTCACAAATGTGCACAGGGCATTTCAGCAGTCAAAATTGGCTATAAATGAGGCCTTCAAGTATATGTGTGTGGGAGAGGGGAGGGTGTGGGCTGTTCGCTTTATTTCCAAAAATACAGCATGTAGCAAGAAAGCGTTCAATTTTTTGAGTGAATTCCAAATTATCCTTGTAATGTTTTCTTCTGCTCTCCCCATATTCCACTTTCTAAAACAATGTAGCTTTGATTTAAATTAGGGTTCAGAACCATTCTGTCTCATGTTTGTTCCTCATCTGAATAACATCTGTTTTTTCTGGCAATCATTAGCTGCTGTGAAAGGTTTCACACCCTACATGAAATGATAGTTCATTTACTCCCTCCATGGTCACTAGGCTGCACATCAACAGCCAGTGGGAATTATTCAAACATGTTTAGAAAAAGCCGCACAAACACAAACCCACGCTCTCTTACATACAAATACTGTGGTTTTCTGGAGCAGCTTCTTGAAATACGTGAGAGGTAAAAGAAACGCATTTTCCTTGAGGTGCTTTTAGATTTGAGCCAACCCAAGAAATTCAGCAGGTCTCTTATCAGAATGTGCTTGAATAAGCAGTGCACCCTGTCCCAGACCAGAAGTTTATATACATTAGGATGAACTTGGGGATGTTGAACTGAATGGGAAATTTCAGAATACACTGAATACCCCTAGACTATGTATAAAGCTTCTGAGCCATACAGGACATTTTCTTAGTTTTTCACCTAATGATTTGCCTTTCAGTTTCCCATTTTTGTTGTATATTGTAAATTGTGGATACATTTTTCTAATGGGGAAAGAATCCAGAGTCCATGCATAGAAAAAAAAACCCAGAAAGTTTTGCTGCCACCAACAGCGGTCATGTTCCTAGACTGCTCAGAGGCATAAAAACCATCTAATCCCTAGTTCAGGGAGTCATATCTAGTCTAGGTCACTTTTTATCTATAGGTTCTACTATCTTGAAGCTATTCACTGGCCTTTAGGGAATTATAGGGCATTTCCTACTTATATTCCACAGTCATTACTAATTGGCCCACTGGTTGGCAGTTTCAATAGAGAGGTCAAGAACTAAATGGCTTTGCAGGTTGCAATTACACTTCAGATAAAGTTACAGCTTAGACTTTATAGTAGACCCTTATAATAGACACTTAGTACTGAAAGGGTCCGTGGACCTTGTTCTAGCTGTCAGCACAGGGGAGAATTTAATCCTGGGAGAATAATGTTTTGATTTTTTTTCTTTTTAAGAAAAATCATTTTTCTTTTAATACTACCTGGAGACAACATCTCCAAATTCCTGGAGAAAGCATCTTATACATTCCAAGAGTAAGAGAACAAAGCTCCATAAGTGAGGAAAGAAAAGAACTGGGGGAGAAGAGGGGAGTGGGAAGGGAGGGGAAGGAAGGCTTCTTTCCCTAGTGGAATGAGAGACTTGTTTACATACAGCAAAGCACATTTGAAAGGGCAGAAAACACAGCAGGCTTTAGGAATCTGCTCTTCCCAGCAAGAGAATGCAGGCAGGTGGTATGTGATCTTGGATACTGAGATTAAGTTCTGCCTCTAAGGCAATGCTTTGCTTTCTTAATACATTTATTTCCTTGCAGTCCCAAGACTTCCCTACTTATCTCTGCAGCAGTGTTTGTTTAGTGTGGTCCTGCAATTTTAATATTCCACATGGCCTTCGGGGACTCTGTGCTGTCCTTACTTGGAACTTAATGCTTTTAAGGGAATTCATCATACAGTTCAGCAAATCCCCTGCAGAAGGAAGTTTGGGATGGAATTCCCAAAATGCAAATGCAACCCTTGGACAGCCTGGAAAATAGCCCTAAAGTCTTCCAAAATGCATAAAGGAATGTCCTCCTAGGGTTTTGCACAGGTAGGTAGTGAATGCATCCTAGAGAGTCTGGATGGCTCATTTTGGGTGAACATCAGTTAGTTTGGATCCTTCTTCAAGCATGTGTCCCATTCCCTCCCTGCCTTGTGCTACCTTTCCCACTGTGCATACAAAAATGGGTCTACATGGATGAGTACACTAAGGGGTCAATTGCGACTCCCTCTTTCTTAGTAAACATTTGGTTGTGTAAGGAGTTTCACTGAAGTAAGTTGCACTATTTGTGTATGTATACAGCTGTCAATCCACAGGAGTGAGGAAAGCAAATAAGGGTCACAATAGGATCCTAAGCTGCCGCTTATGCTAAAAACATGCAAACATGAGCTGTGCCTGAGTCTGATGGCAAAGCAGCCATCTTGCCATACTGCAAATAAGTTAACATTTGAAAGTGTATGGCCCACTGTGGCTGGGCTAATTAGCACTGCTGTGCAAAGTTTCAGTTTGCGATTTGATTCAGAGAAGATTCGGCCCAATTTGGAGGCCAAATCTCTGAATCTGTGTCAAATCACTAGAAGCTTAAAAATTTCCAAATTGATTTGGAGCCTCCAAATCAGTTTGGAAAAGATTTGGAAAAGATTCAGCAATTCGGAGATTCAGAGGACAGTCTTTATGGGGAAACAGAAACTTAGAAGAGCGGGGGGAGGGGGCGAGGGAGCAGGGGCGGAAGGACTGACATCTCTAGATGGCCAATGAGTGTGATTTGTCTCTGACTGCACTTCCAATCACAGTGTCTTGGGAAGGGACATAGAAACAGCATAAAATCCTCTGTCTGCAGGCTTGCTGTGCCTTTTGTGAGCTGGTTCTGAGTGAGCAACAGTGTCAGAAAGGTACTGTGCTGCCTGGCTTTCTTCCTAGTCAGCCAGTTGCCTGCTCCTTTTTGCTTTTAGAAAGGACTGGATAGGATATAACTTAGCCTAGCTTAGCTTAGCTTAGAATCTCTTTACTTAATACTTACCCAATTCATTTCTTTCAATTCATATTTGTTCTCTTTTTTTTTGTAATACTTAAAAAAAAAAAAAAGTCAGTGTTTTCCCTGTCAGTGTGATCCATCACTGTGCAGGGAAGCACACATTGCACACACACACACTCGCACACACATAGAAGAAGAAAAATCACATTAGTTATGACATTAGTTATTAATATTATTAGTAATAGTTAGTTTTAATAGTTTACATATAGATTAGAGACAACACAAAAGAACAAAAGAACTAGTCAGCTAGTCACACATTCAGATTCAGACCAGATCAAAGAAGAACACAACACAATAATCTATAGATTAATATCTATAGATTAATATCTATAGATATTAATAATCAATACTCAGTCAGACCACAGACAACAAATCACACAGCACTCACAACCAAAAGAACTTGTCACGGATAGCTGAAGTACACAACAGTAACACAAACACACCGCATATATATCAATAGGTATTAATAATCAATAATCAATCAGACCAATAACAAATCACACAGCATTCATGAACAGAAAAGCTTGCCACTGACAGCTCATCAGACATTTGGATTCAGAACAAGGCCAGATGAAAGAAGAACACAACACACACACCCCTTTTCCAGCACAGGAAACATTAATATGAAGCTTGCTGGAAAGGCAGGTGCCAGGTCTTCTAGTAGAGGAGGGAGAAGGACTAGAGAAGGTAGGGGGAGACCTAGAGCTACAAGTTCCCCCCCCCCACACACACACACCCAAACATAGATGCATCCTCTTCCCAAGCAGCCATGAGGCTTCTGCTGCCAGTGGAAGCAAGGGGGTGGGAACAGTACCTGAGGTCCCTGCCCCTGAACCGCCACCCCTAACTCCAAAAATAGGCTTCACCAGCAGAATCAATGTGTCCTTCACCCCAATGTCATCTCCCAGCATGAAACTCCCACTGCTAGAGGAGAAGGAGGAACTGGAGCTGGAACCAGGGGAGCTGAGCACCCTGGCTCAAGCAATTCTGGGACTGAGGGGGAATCAGAGTTTGCGCTCCATACCCCTCAAAGTTCCCTTAGACCCAGGTCTCCATCTGTGGGAAGCAGCACCTCAGAGGAGGTTGTGAAGGCAAGTGGCTCAGCTGAGGCAGCTCCTCCTGCTGTTGTGCCTCAGCCTGCTGAGCAGGGGGATAAGGCAGCATCCCCACCCTCATCCAGAAGCAGGGGAGTAGCATACTGTGGGAGCATTCTGAGCTGGCAGATGATTCCAGGTTTTCGATCTGCCAGTACTGCTGAAGGAAAATCAGCTGGGGCAAAGACATGAAACAGTCTGTCACTACAGCGATGCTGCTGCATGGTAGGAGGCAGCACCCCCTTGCCCTTCTTCCTGCTCAGACCTGCACAAGTGTGAGCATGCCCAAAGGGAAATCCCCGGTTCGCTCAAAGCCCTCATCCCCCCAAAGCAGAGGAAGGACACCCTGGAACAGTGGGAGAAAAGTGGACAGAAAGCAGGATGACTTGCAAAGGCGAGCAAGGTCACCCAGGGCATAGGGATAGCCAGCCCTTCTCCCTAGTTGAGTGGCCAGGATTCATGTGGCTCCTGGTGCTTGTGGCCCCATCTTACCAAGTGCTTGCATGCACCACCTTTAGCAGGATGGTGGTGCCCTCCTTGTATGAGGCATGCAGGGAGCACTTGAGGGAGGAGCTGTGCAAGGCAGGGCTGCAGGTAGCTTTGCACTTCACCTTGGACATCTGGAGCAGCTGGAGTGGCGATCACACCTACCTTTCCCTCACAGGGCACTGGTGCGATCAGTCAGCCTGTTGGTGGGCTCTCCTCCAAGCTGAGGTACTGGATGAGTCCCACTTGGCAATGGAAATCATGGTGGCCATGAACTGTATGGTGCAGGGGTGGCTCTTTGGGCAGGCCAAGCTCACCTGCAGATTCATGGTCACTGAAAATGGGGCCAATGTGGTCAAGGCTGTCCATGATGCCAACTTTGTTGGTATCCACTGTGTGGCAGACAGGCTGCACCTCATAGTTAGGGATGCCTTGGAGGGGGACAGGGATGCTGATTATGGTGCCACCACCACTACCGCTACAAGGCAGCTGATTTCAAAATGCAGGAAGGTAGTGGGCTACTTCAAGAGGGGTAAGATGCTGCAGGAGAAACAGGTAGAGCTGAACGTCCCACAGCACAAAATCATGCAGGATGTGGAGACTCGATGGAACTCCACGTACCTGATGCAACAGAAGGCCATCCATGAGATGGCCAGGTGATCCCCCTCAGCCAGGTGATCCCCATAGTGAGGGAACTTGAGAACCAAATGGAGAAGTTCCAGGGGATCAATGTTCCTGGCTGGGGCAGGCCGCTGTCACCAGGTGTGCAGGCACTGGTGAGGTAGCTGAAAGAGGGCATCAGGAGATGGCTGGATCCCTTGCAGTCCAGTACGGTCCACATGCTGGCAGGCATATGCAACTTGAGAGTGAAGGGGAGCATGTGCATTGGCTGCACCAAAACCTTCAATCACTGGATGCGGGTGCTAGTCAACAAAGTCAGGGAGGCCGAAGGGCACAGGCAAGGGGATGTGGAAGAGGGGATTTCATTTTCCTGTGCCAGCACCCCTAGCGCCAGCACTGCCACTGGCACCAGCACCAGCCAGTCTCCTCCACACCAGCCACTGCCAATGTGAGCCAAGGGCATGGCTTCAATGCTGGGGTCCAAACGCACTACACCCTAGCCTCAGGCAGATAGTGCCAAGACTTCGGTGGCTACCTATCTCCCTGAGGATGTGGAGCCACTGGACTGTGACCCTTTGGCCTACTGGGCAAGCTGCAGCCAGATGTGGCTGGATCTGGCCATGGTTGCCTGGCAACACCTGTCCTGTCCACCGACCAGTGTTCCAAGCAAGAGGGTGTTCAGCATTGCTGGCGATGTTGTGACACCCCACCACACCTGCTTGGAGCCTGGTTTGGTGGAGCAGCTAGTGTTCTCAAAGGTGAACCTCCCGCTGCTGGGGTTCCCCAAGATCCACCTGCAGATGGACTGAGTGCCACCCTCCTCACTCCATCTGCACTGATTTCCTTTTTTAATTTTTTTAAAAAACAGTTAATGCCCTGCTCTTAGCTGGAGGGTGCACTTCCTGCATCACCACCCTGCTGAGCTTGCTCCCTTGCCAGGTTGAACTTGGAGGTATGGACTGGGGCTATGGGGAAGGAGGAGGTGCCAGGTCCTGGGCATGACCACTAAAACTGCACCCTCGCAGGGTAGGGACTGGTGAGACTGCTGGCAGTGGGGCAGCCTCATAAAAGCTAGGATCAATGATCCCCTGGTGAAAGGCAGGTAGGAGGTACCATAACCTCCAGCTAACACACGTATGCACACAATCCTGGCTGGAGAAAGCCCAGACCTGTTACGTTTTTGACAGGCCTGAGGCTTGCCAGTTGCACTGCAGTTGTGAGGTATCTGTGAGCTCAGCTTAGCTGCCTGGGATGCCACTTTTGCTTTGAAAAATGGTGCATCTCCTGGTCCTGGATGGAAGGAATAGTAAAGAAGACAGAGGCTGGCCTGGCATGCAATGCAGGCAAGAAAGCCAGTCAGTGAAAATGGAAACGGAGGCATCAGGGGGTGAGGGACAGGCTGGAATGGGGGGAGGGGGAAGGGGGTTGTAGCAGGTCAGGCAAAAGTACAGACGTACCTGGGAAATCAGATGTCTGGAAGGTTGCAATTTGTCAGACTTCCACTGCCTATATTGAGTCCATGAGTTTCTGTACCTAGGAGGCTGAAGAAGTAAAGTTCATAGGCCCATCTGTGAAAAGTGGTTTGTAAATTGTTCCCTCTCAGGATCAGGCCTGAGAGACTGGAGGCAGAGTGGTTTTTTTGGTGAGGAATGTGCCCCCACAAGTAGTCGGGTTTTGTTGCCTTTGATAGATTCTGGTGTGCAGTTTGTGGGGGTACTGGAGATAGTTGGCAGGTTTTGTGTTTTGAGCTGTAGGAAGTTGGCTTGAGTTCTGGTGATGAGGTTAGGTGCTGGTTTGAATTTACAGAAAATGCACATGCACACCCACATGGATGAACCCAGTGAGGCAGAAACTTTTCCCCTGCAATGTCTTTGTTCTATTTTTTCCAGTAAGTATGCTGATGGCTTAGCTACAAATGGAGCTATAGAAATGGCTGACTTGAACATGATGGTTAGAGTGCTATCCTAGGAAGTGAGTGAAGATCTAGCTCAAGTCACCTTGGGTGAGGTGGCCTGACTTCCCAGATGAGTGCCCTAGCTATTGAGCTGTGGGATCTACATACTCAAATGTGCCCATTTTCACTCCTGAGGCTAAGTCAGCTAGTCTCAGGTTCTAGCCAACTCTGTTTTTCAGGTGTCTAAGGACACTACATATGCAAAATGCATGCACGTATGTAGTGCTGTCAATACTGTGTATGTTACTCTGTAAGACTACATAGTCATCTTTGTGTATAGGGCTATATGTCTAGAAAAAAATTCCTCTAGGAATGCAAGTGCTAAAAATGATCTGTAGATGACCAAAAAACAGCCACTTACACCAGGAATCAGCAACATTTTAATAACAGCTCAGTTTTAAAAAGGGCTAGAGGTCTCTAGATGCTGTACTCTCAAAGTAGTTAGTTAGTTTCAGCATAAGTAATGACTGTTAGACTACCCCTAGACATTATATCTATTACACAATTTATTTAGACTGGCTACACGTGTGACTTAACTATGGGTCCTTAAAAAGATCCAAGTTATAAAGTTATTGCTGGAAAGTGTGTAATAACTTTATTGCTGGTTTGTCTCCAGCTTTAATTTGCACATGAAGCTTGTGCCCCTCAGCTGGGGGACCACAGCTGCTGCAATCTCCCAGCAACAGGGAGGGGCCTACACACCCCACTGATGGAAGACATCAGCTGCCATGATCTCCCAGCTGCAGGGGCACTTCCCATGCTCCTGCGGCTGTGGGGTACAGCTGAGACTAAGTCCCATCGGCTACAGAACTCACAGCTATAGGAGCTTGCTATTTGTCAGCACAGGGGGATCCTGAAATGGTGATTCTGGGCTCCCACTGCACCAGCAATAAGGTGTGTTAGGATCTGAAGCTAGATCCTACAATCATGCTTCCTGCCATGCACATGTTAGATCCCATTGTGTCTTTATCTGCACGTATAGTAGAGACCTCCGTTTCATTTTCTGGCATGCTTGGTAGACTGAATAAATCTCTTCGCAGGTCAAATCTGGGATGTGGGCCATAGGTTGCTGACCCCTAACTTAGATGACCAGTAAAGAATAAAATATCACCCTTGGTGCGCATAGAAGTAGCTTGGGTACCTCTGTCTAGCACTGTTATAGGATGTAGGCATATCCTTAGGGCCAGGTTCTAGTGGGTGTCTAAATGGAAAAAGCCACCTCTGTGCAATTCTATTCTGCCCTGTTCAAGTCCCTTAAGATCCCTTAACTCTTCTATTTTGGTAACACACCATCATCTCACCCTTAAGAATGAATGATCAAAAAGCAGTCAGGAGAAGGAGCACTCACCGTGCAGTGTGTATGGCCAGTACTGCACCCAGGGTGGTGACAGTACAGAGGCAGCAGCCAGAAGTTTGCTGGTGTGGAAGGGTTTTGTCACCTCCTTTTTGCCACCAGTGCATATTGTGTAGCTATCTAAACACTGATTTTTACTGGCAAGTAAAAGAGGTGACCTCTCCACAATCCCCTGCCCCATAAGAGCAAACTTCCAGCCATTGCTCCTGCTCCATGCACCAGGCTGCTGTGCTGCCCTCTCTGATGCCAGAAGTAGAGCTGTTGTAGGGAAGGTATAGGGTGAAATGTATGGGGGACAGGGGACAAGAGCAGGAAGCAATCCCACAGCTCCATTCCTGTGCCCCTTCACCCCTTAGGGAGTTCCTAGGGAACATGTCCTGCTCCCTTCCATCATTATGCTACTGCACCTACCAAGCTTTTTTATTAATAGTTTTTTGGTGCTTGAGCAGGGTGCAATAGCATTGCACTTAGAATCCTGAGTCTACTTACAGCTCTAATGTTTGGAATGGAATCTGGTCCTTCATGTTTCTCTCTAAATTTTGCATATGTAAAATGAAGATAATAGTACTGCCCTACTTCAACAAAGGGTGCTGTGAGGTGCTCAGATACTACAACAATGGTGGTTATATAGGCAGCATGGATAGGGGAAGGCAGGGAAGATAGATGCTAAGAATGAATAAGAGAAATAAAACATGGACAGAAAGAAGCTTATTTGCCTTGGCCCACCCTGGTAAATCACAGCCTTAATGTGGGATGGAGTGAACTACATAGAACATAAAAATAGCAAAACAAATTAAACAATGTACAGTGAAAGGAAGAAGAAACAGGGAGTGAGAGAGGGAGGAAAGGCCAGAGGCTAATAGTAATTCACTACATGTTTTTTATGAAAAGGAAAGACTTTTTTTGTGTTTCATATTTAGTTTCCAATCCTGCCTGAGGTCTGCTAGAACTCTTGTTCTCCCTCCCCATGCCCATAAAGAGTTCTGCTAAATTCAACAGCCATATTAGCCATGCAAATAAGTGAAAATCTGTGCCCTAGAAACCTTTCCTATTCAGGCTTAGTTAGCTTTAAAGATGATTTACTTCTACTCCACAGTGTTCCTTTAAGGGAAGACGCCAAAAGGATCCACAGCAAAATTCAAGACCAATAAAAATGAGAAGATTATTGTGTTTTAGTTTGGATGCTGTATTAATTAATCCAATGTCACAAGGAACCTGTGAAATTCCAAAGCTTTTGTTGGTTGTTGTTGAGAAAATAGTATCATTTCAAAGGTGGCTGATTTAACACCAAAAACTTCTTTTTAAATTTCTGATGTTTGTTTTGCATATTCTGTTATTATGAAATGTCAGAAGGTGATGTGTAGTAATACAAAACCCAAGATTTTACAACAATGTCATGTAAAACAGCACTTTAAACCTTGGAAACAATAATTTAGATCTATTTTACCCTTAGCTTCCTTCCACCTCCCCCCCGCCCAAAGCTTCACTCAACAACATGCATGTGTACTTTTCAGGCCTCTCTTCCTCAAATCTTGGCTGTGCGCTAGAAAGTGAACTCAGTAGTTATTTAATTGCTAGGTTTCTAAGCTCAAATTCAGTCTCCTGCTCTTCTGCAGCAGAACAAGGCCACTTTTTCTTAATATTGTAACTTGTTTAATGACAACAATGGAAGTTTAATTCTAATATGTACTTTTCAGCATCACTAGATGGCATTGCAGAGTAGTTTTGCTTTGGTTTGGTGAGTGCAAACTTTTCAATGTACTAAGGTCATTTGATTAGTGAACTTACAGTTATATTCACCTGAAATAGCTTGGCTTTCAGGTTTGTCATAGGTAGGTAGGTATTAATAAATTTGTAAAAGGCAAACAAACAGCATGTAATGTTTGATTTCAGGGTGAAACTAACTTAATATATTGAGAAAAGAACTTGAAAGAAAGCTGCTGAGAAGTCAAAATAGGTTACTGGACACCTCTGATTCATTCCTTTATATGATACACTCCAAGAGCATTTACAGCTTCAGTGATAACTCACTTCTCAACAAGATGCTGTACTCATGTTGACCCATCCACCCTGAAAACAGCAAAAATGTGTTAGACCATGAAAAACCCTATTCTGGGTTTGCACATAAAGGGTGTGTCTATATGACACATTTAAGTGTCACCATCTACATGTGCGCAGCTATTACTAAGCAGTAGATTAGTCCAATGCACAGATACAGGGACTAGAAATCGGCCCATTAAACTATTGTGACAACATGCACACACAGATGCTGACCAGGAGCAAATAGCTCCCAGTCAGCCTAGACAGCAGGGGCCATGGAGGGCAGGGAGAGCTGTCCCAGTTCAGCAGGACACTGCCTCCCAGCTGTGGCTGGAGAGCAGCTGTCCAGCAGCTTGGACAGCTCTCCAAGCTGTGAGAGAGTGAGAGAGCCCATGCCAAAGCCAGATGCAACTACCCTAGACCCACAGTCCCAAAGGACCTGGCTGAAACCCTTCATACCCAGGTGTTTCTGGAGGGGAGGAGCTGGGAACTAAAACCGCAGTATAAAGGGGAGCCCGGAGCAGGCAGAAGGGAAGAGCACAGGACTGGAAGCGAAGGAGCCGGAATGAACAATGTTGGAGGAATCTCTGCGAGCCACGTGGAGGGCTGGCAGGAGGCTCCTGCAGAGAGGGAACTCCCCGGAGAAGGTATGGTGGACTGGGCAGGTCAGGAACTGCCTGCGATCTCCTCACTAGCTGGCAGAGTCTGACGGAGAAAAGGTACCATAAAGACTCTAATAGAGAGGCACTCTTAAAGCCTGGTACCATAGTGACCCTAAAAGAGGTACATGGAAAAATGATAAATGATGACCTCAGTGAGATGAGAGTACTGTGATGACCCCAATAGAAGGTGCAAGAGGCGCAATCCTATGGACATGAACAGGGGAAAGAGAGAGTAGTCGCTCTGACTTTTTGTTTCTTTGTTTATTGCCAAAAGATGAGTGACAATCCTCCAGGACAGGAGGCGTGGATTCCTTCCATTTTTTTTGTTGCGGTAGAGGCCCCAGGGAGGAACCCGGAGGCTGAATACAAACCCGAGGACGCTTACACCACTGGTGGACTGGGTGAGGGTGTAGGGATGGTGGAGCCCTCAGCGTCATAGGACAGCGGATGATGACCATACGGAACTACACATCCAGGTACTGAACATACTCCTATAAACACCAAAGACATGGCAGGCGAGAGCATGGGTGTGTGGATCTCCATCTAAGACTTGTCCCTCACTTCAGCCAGTGGGCTGAGGTCCTATGAAAATACAGATCTAGATCAGCTGTCTATAAGTGTGTATAGTTCTCTGGAGGAGGAGAAAACAAAAGAAAAGATCGCAAGGACTCTTGGGGGGGTGAGCTACCCAGTTGGCCACTTGACACAAGCCATGTGGAGATGGGAATATATCCCAACCTCCACATGTCTGTGAGGCAGCTGCCTGGCAGTTGGGACAGCTCTCCCCTTCCCCATGGAGATCAGGACAAGCTTCTGTTCCTGCTCCCAGCCTGGTGGAGCCTGGTGCTCCCCTGGCTGCTGCAGGGAGGTAGAGCAGGGTAGGAGTAGCCCTGGACTGAACTGCTCCAGTAGGGAGTAAATGTGCTCCCAACAGGTGCACATTCAGGTGCATGCAGAACTGTATTTTAATGCACCTGAATTTTCTGTGCAGAGGATTCAGATGCATTAATTGCATGTGTAGATGCACCTGCAGTGTGGTGTAGATGAGGTATAAATCTAA
Organism: Crocodylus siamensis; assembly: GCF_052110815.1. Classification (NCBI taxonomy): domain Eukaryota; kingdom Metazoa; phylum Chordata; order Crocodylia; family Crocodylidae; genus Crocodylus; species Crocodylus siamensis. The sequence goes on from NC_143395.1 coordinate 158,008,681, forward strand.
GAGAATCTAAGATAGTAGAATCTAAGAGAAGAAATGGGATGCAGGATATATACTTTAAAGGGAAATGAAGACATTCTTAGGGCCTTGTTAGAACTTATGCTGCAAGCTGAACAAATGTTAAATGGCTTAGTGCTGTTCAGCTTAGGGGAGCAGTCACAAAGCAAGGAGAAAAAAACCTTCCCTGGCTATCACCTGCACAGCTGTCACTTGTCACTAGAGGCTTGGTGAGCAGGGGCAGGACTAGGAGCAGGACTCGTTTCCTCCTTCCTTGCCAGCTGAAAACAGGCTCATTGCCATGTTAGTTGCAGCAAGACCAGAGAGACCTGGGGAAGTAGCCTTCCTGGGGCTTTTTTGTCTCACTGACACAGTGGCTCCATGCTGAGATCAGGGCTATCGGGGCTTAAGTGTAGTGGCCCTACTCTCATTCCAGAGCTACTATGTCATTTTCAGTGAGACCAGAGGGCTTGAGGGCTGCATCCCTGGAGCGCACAAGCTCTGAGCTTTGCGGGGCCTGATTCTTTTTTCTTCAGAGCTCATGTCGCGCCTATTCCCTATGCTGCTGCTGGTGGGAACCAAGCCAGTCTAGGTGGTGGTGGGAGGCACCGGGGCGATCAGGCATTCCAGGGTTGCAGTGCTCATTCTGCCATCCCCGGGGGATGTAGTGCCAAGCATGGCCCCACTGTGCCCCAACGTCCCTGCTCACCTTGAATCAGGAGGGGCCATTGCATTCTGGGATGCTGGAGGACTTCAACTTGGGTAGAATAGCTGTGGGAAGTAGCCACATGGTAATGGGACAGGAACAAAATTAGGCAGTTTGGAGATAATCCTGTCCTGGAGCGGTGTAACTTTAAGTCAAATAATAAGTGCTTTAAACTGCTTAAAAGGTGTTAATGTGGAGCCAGTCCAGAGGTTAAGAGTTCCAGAAGCCACCTAAATTTACCATGTAACAAGGCCCTTAGAATCTAGGAACTGGAGCAATGTGGAGTATGCTGTTTCCTGAGTTAGCTTCAAGGGAGTGAAGGTTAATGCACTCCTGAGGCTCAGAAACTAAAAGTATTGCAAATTAATGTATATATCATCACTTTTGTACAAGACAGTAAATTCCACAGTAAAAATGACATCAATTGCCACTGAGCAAGAAAATAATTCTATCACTTGACACCAAGTGCAGTCAGTTCTGAGGTAGATGACTGCAGCACTTGGATGCAAATGGTCAGTACTTTGTTTCAATGTCTCCTTAAAAACATAGCCCCACAGTGGGGCATTAGCTCAGTACTGAAGCCAAAGGAGTAACAGTGATTTATACTGCTGGCTTTATTAACCTTGACAAGAACAGTTTTGAAAGGTGACATGTTTGCAATTGGAGCTATTTTTCATGAGCAATTTTATAAGGAAGAGGATTTCAGAAACAACTAACTAACTAAAAATCCTTTTCTGATTGAGCACAAAGTCAAACAGAAGCCCCCAAATAATAATAATGTTAATAATATCACATCTATTTTAAAACCCAGCATGTTCACTTGCATCAGGAAGGATTGCAGGGGGAATATGGCTCTTTATTGATAATGCCTGCACTGCAAAGGCAATTGTAGTTAATAACAAGAAATCTCTGGCCCCTTTCCAATAAAGCCCTTGAGGGAGATGGAGTTCATCTGCTTTATGTATGCAAGAAATGGCTTTTCAGATGGAAGCTCGTGCCGCGTTTTTTAATTGCTTTAGCATTGGCTCTGAAAGAAAAAAAAAAGACTTAATGGTTTAGTCACTGCGCATTCTATGTATATAGTATGTCTTCCCATTCTGTGTGTATAGTATGGCCTTCTATCTCTGATCGCTCACAGGGACCGTTTGTGTCAGGATCTGAAATCTATATAACATGCTTAGCATAGGGAGTATATTCACTCTGCTACTGAAGCAGGAACAGGTAGCTTGACAGGGGGAGACTCTTCCTAGGTTCCTGGCATAAAACAGAGGGCCTATTTATGAGGTCTCATTAACCAGCAGCTTCCAGAAGAAGACTTGATACTGCCATGAGTCAGTACTGCTCGGGTTTGATGCTTTTCTTTAGTACTAATCAAGGAAATCAGAGCTAGCAAACACCTGGCAGACTGGAAAGCAAGGATGGTGTTGCAGTTCAGGTAGGGAGTTAAGATATCTGGGTGACTTACTTTGCTCTAGCACTGACTGCTTAGCATTTTAGGATTCTTTACCTCTGCTTCCATATCTGAACTGAAGAAACAATACAACTTTACTGGATTTCAATGTTTGATTCATTAAAATGTGTGATGTACGCAGATATTACAGAGGAAGCAGTCAGAGAAATAGCAAATACTTGTACTTGCTCATCTAGTCCATTTCTTCTCTGGCCTATACCATTCTTCCCTACAATTTATCCAGTGGTTCTCAATATTTTTAGACTCAAGACACCATTCAATAGGCTTGGAAGCACATGTTGGAAAATGTCAGCTTAGTTTTCAGTCATTTTTTGACTACAGAAAAATACTAGAGCAATTCTTTTATTGCATAGAACTCAGAAAGACTGAAACAGGTCAGAATGTTTTTCACACTCTGGATTCCTATATGAGCTTTCTGGGTTTATCTTATGAATCATATTTGCATACCTAGCAGTGCTAACATTGGGCAGCACTCTGTGGTACTCCTGAAAGGATCTTAAAAAGCTCCCATGGTATCATTGATTGAAAGGGAGGGTGCATACATGCTACTGCAACCCCTCTGGATTTATCCCTGGATGTTTACAAGCTGGTGGCCCCTGTGGATATAATCCATGATGGACCAGCTGATTGTGACACAGTGGACTCATTTCTGTAGTGCAGACGAATTTCAGGGTTTTTTTTGCATTCAAACAAGTCTCATCAATAGTCCACAAAAGTAACATCAGTCTAGTTTAGCAGAGTTTGTTCAGCATTCCTGGTGTAAACCAGCTCCATATTTTCAAAGACAGCAGAAAAGCAATGCATATTATTTTATAATATGAAATAATGTTTTTCATATTGATTTTTATTTAGAGATTGATGATTTTTTCCTACTGATGCTCACAAGGCCAGTCCTGCTGAGTCACTGGTGTATCAGCAGAGAAGAATAAAGTGAAACCGAGGCCCTGGGATGACATCAAGGCAGCAGCAGTAGCAACATCAGTCACCTAACCAGCAAAATGCTAGGTGAGGCAAGGAGCGGGGAGTGCTCTGTGCCATAATACATTAAAGAAACCATTGGCAAGGGCTTATCGGGGAATCTGCCACAAACATTTATGGAGAAGTAGCTGCCACTGGGCCCTTGATGCTATGCAATTTGGTCTAATCTTTCCTGCAATGTCCATTCCACTCCCTGTCCCCCCTCAACTCTTTTTTTAATACTATCGGCACTGGAAGGAACAGCATGGACACTGCCCTGTTCAGAGTATCGCTCCCTTTGGAACCCTTTTGTATACAAACATACAATTCAAACACTACTAATGTTTGGAGATGTCCATCTCAGGAAATCAAGGGTGTCAGTTGAGGGCCTCAGCTGCCTGTACACCAATGCTAGGAGCACGGGGAACAAGCAGGAGGAGCTAGCCCTCCTGCTCTCTAGTGGACAATATGAGCTGGTAGGGATCACGGAGACCTGGTGGGACTCCTTGCATGATTGGAGCATAGCCATAGAGGGCCACACCCTGTGCAGAAGGGACCAAACAGGGAGAAAAGATGGAGGGGTAGCTATCTATGTGAGGGAGCAGTACACCTCTCTGGAGACTGACATTGGCTCCCAAGATAAGCAGTTTGAAACCCTCTGGGTCAAGCTTTGAGGGGGGGGAAGGGGTGTGAAGTAAGAGAGACCTAACTGTGGGCATTTACTACAGGCCACTGAACCAAGGGGAGGAGCTTGATATGAAGTTCTCTCAAGAACTGACAGAGGCCACGCATACAAAGGACTTGGTTGTTATGGGCAACTTCAATTTCCCAGACTTAGATTGGGAGGAATACTTGGTTAGGTCGGATCAATCATGTAGCTTCTTAACTGCAATCGAGGAGCATTTTTTGACCCAAGAAGTGCAAGGGCCAACCAGAGGTACTGCTCTCCTAGACCTGGTCTTGGCCAAAGGAGATGATCTGTTGTGTGGCTTGAACATTGAGGGTAGCATGGGTGACAGCAACCATGAACTCATCAGGTGCACTGTCTGCTGTAAGGTTGACAAATCAGCTATCAGGATTGGAGTCCTGAACTTCAGAAATGCTGGCTTCAACAGGCTCAGGGCATTAATAGAGGAGGTGATATGGGACCAGGGATAGAAGGCGAATGGGGTGCACAAAGAGTGGTCTCCTCAAGGACACAATCCTTGAAGCACAAAAGAAAACCATTCCCATGAAGAGGAAAAGTTGCAGAAGGGCTGGCAAGCCCTCCTGACTTAACAGGGACATCACCGTCCTCTTGAAAAAGAAAAAAAAAAGGTGTACACAGAGTGGAAGCTAGGGACAGTTTTCAAGGAGGACCATACAACAGTGCTCTACACTTGTAGGGAAATGATTAGGAAAGCTAAGGTGGCAACTGAGTTTAAGTTAGCCAAGGCAGTCAAGGACAATAAGAAGTCCTTGTTTAGGTATGTAGGGAGCACAAGCAAAACAAATGGAAATGTGAGGCCCCTGCTTAACACCTCGGGACAGCTGGTAACGGACACTCAGGAAAAAACTGAACTCCTGAATGCCCACTTTGCTTTGGTATTTCACCAGACCAAGGGGAAGGACAAGTGAGATAAGGATCACAGGGAGCATGGTGGGAATGATAGCCTGCCGACTGTGGATGCTGAGCTGGTGCAAAACCAACTAGAAAAGCTAGACATTTATAAGTCAGCAGCAGCAAATGGACTTCACTCGAGAGTGGTGATGGAGTTGGCTGAGGTCATTGCGGAACCCCTGGCAAAATTCTTCCAGAAATCGTGGCACACAGGGAAGATCCCTGAGGATTGGAAGAGGACCAACATTGTGCCCATCTTCAAGAAGGGGAAGCGGGAGGACCCAAGCAACTATAGGCCAGTCAACCTAACCTCCATCCCAGGGAAAATCCTGGAAAAATTCATTTAAGAGTTTATATGTGATATGCTCGTTGAGGGTAAGATTCTGAATGACAGCAGCATGGCTTTGTCGTGGGTAGGTTTTGTCTTACCAATCTCATCTCCTTCTATGAACAGGTCTCTTGATGTTGTCTTGTGAGCCCAGGCCAACTCTAAGGATCCAAAATTGCACTGTTAGGAGGGTGAGACACCATTGCACATATACCAACACACAAATCAATTAGGTGCATACACAAACACTAGGCACATACACACACACTACCAACTCAGGCACATATACATCCATGATGATAGCAGAAGAGAAAAAGGCTTGGTGGAGGGACTGAAGTCAAGGTTTGTAGGGACAGAGTCCAAGTCCTTTGCTTGGGGAAGGAAGGTGGTTGATAGCTACCTATCCTAGGCTGTGAGTTGATCCTCAATAGCCAGTTGGGGTCTTCTTCAGCAAGGTGTTGTCCAGAGGGGGTCGCCGGCAGGGCCTCCAGGTGGATAGGTGGTGTGGCATGGTGCTAGTCCAGATGGAGAAGGCGTCTCACTGGGTCTGTCTTCACTACTCCTTTTTATAGGGGCAGGCCTTCTATGACCCTAGTGGCAGGGGCATGCCTAGGCAAGGGTCAGGCCTGGTGTACTGAGCATGTGCATTCCAGGCAATGATGTGCAGTTTCAGGTGTCTGTGTTGGAATAGTGGGTTGGCTGATTTCTGTAGGGTCTTTGTCTTTCAAATGCTGGGTTTCTGTTCTGTTCCTGGGTGACTCGATGGAAGGCAATGGTCCAGTCATTGTGCTGATGGTCCAGTCATTGAGTTGATTATTCAGTAGAGGCCTGCTACCATTGTATCTCAAGCATCCTCATTCATCCCCATTCATTCAGGAACCAATTTACATGAGACTGGTTAGACATGAGTCATAAGTTACACCTGGGCAGAAGACACAAGACGGAGGTTTGACATACAAAATGGAAACCTGACATAACTTGACATTACTTATGCTAACGAACACATGTAGGCCTAAATCATATCGTATCAATAGAAAAAAACAGTAAAAATTAGTAAAACAGTAATCACACAATAAAAATCAATTTAAACATAATACTTATACAATATAAAGCAGTGGATCAAAGAAGAAGAAAGAAGAAAAAAACTTGCTACAAAAATGCTAAAGCTTATCCCATATCTTAGCTCAGTCTATGTCTTAGATTACTCATACTTATCTATGGGGAATAGAGAGGGAGAGAAAAAGTCAGAAATAGTTGGGGAAGGGAGGGAATGCATTTCAAAATTTAAAAAAGAGACAAACTGGGGGTTTTGCTACATTGCTACCCAGGATACGGGTCGGCATCATATATCTAGACTTCCAAAAGGCTTTTGATCTAGTATCCTACAATATCTTTGTGAAAAAATTGGAAGATTGTGAGCTTAACTGCTCAACAGTTCAGTGGGTGGAAAACTGGATGCACTGTAGGACTCAAACAGTTGTCATGAATGGATCTCTGTTGTCCTGGTGAGAAGTGGCCAGTGGTGTCCTTCAGGGGTTCGTGCTTGGACTGGTGTTTTTCAACATCTTTATCAATGATTTGGACGTGGGAGTGAAAAGCTCTCTGGCCAAGTAGGCAGACAACACCAAGTTATGGGGGAGAGTGGCCATGCCAGAAGATAGGTTGCAGATACAGGCAGACTTAGACAGGCTGGAGAGCTGGGTGGACTGGAACCAAATGAAGTTCAGCACTCAGAAGTGCAAGGTGTTCCATCTGAGGGCAGATGATCTCCAACATACCTACAGGCTCAATGGTGACAACTTGACTTCCACCATGACCAAAAGGGACCTAGGGGTAGTAATTGACCATTGCATGAACATGAGCCGGCAGTGCAATGCTGTGGTCAGCATGCTGGCATGCATTAACTGTTGCATCTCATGCAAAACTAAGGAAGTGATACTCCCACTGTACTCTGCACTGGTGAGACCACAGCTGGAGTACTGTTTCCAGTTCTGGGTGCCACACTTCAACAAGGACGTGGAAAAACTTGAGAGGGTCCAGAGAAGAACCACCCATATGATCAAGGACTTATAAGACAAGCCAAATGAGGAAAGGCTGAGGGACTTGGGCCTCTTCAGCCTACAGAAGAGAAGGCTGAGAGGGGACTTGGTAGCATCTTACCACTATATCAGGGAAGTACATCAAGAACTCAGTGAACAGCTGTTCACCAGGGCACCCTTGGGGAAGACCAGGAGCAATGGATACAACGTCTTGGAAGGCTGCACCAGGCTTAATTCCAGACTGTGAAATAAACTCCTTCCAGTGCTGGTGCAGTCACCTACCCTGGAAATTTTCAAAAGGTGACTGGACATTCACATCTCTGGGGTCACTTGAATTCACTATGAACACTGGAGTCACTTGACCCCAATTGTGTTTTCCTGCCTCGTGTAGGGGGACTGGACCCGATGATCCAGAGAAGAGCCACACTCATGATCAGAGGTCAGGAAAACAGACCTTACGATGACAGGCTGAGAGCTATGGGACTCCTTAACCTGGAAAAGTGCAGGCTCGGGGTGATCGGATGGCCACCTCTAAGTTTATCAGTGTTGTTCACCAGGATCTGGGGGAACGATTTTTCACCTGAGTCCTGACTGAAATCACTTGAGTCCTGACTGAAATCACTGGATGAACAGTTTGATGTTTGAAACGCTATTCTCTCACAGTGAGCTATGCTCATCAGCAGAAATTATCAGAAGTAACTTGCCTTAGGCCGCTGCATGAATACAGGCTTGGGCTCCTTATATGTCAAGAGAGTCAGTGGCACACAGAGAGCACTGGTGCTATGGAAACAGCTTGGGGAAATCTAAAGAGAATGCACTGTGAATGCACTTTGTTTTTATGCAGTTCCATCCTTCTCTTTATTCGACAAACAGAAATTAATTTCACACTTTAATGCTCACTTAGACCTGTGCTGAGTGTCACTCTCTGCAACAAAAAAGTAGTAATCAAATAAGAAAACAGCACCATTTAACTCCCCTTGAGATATGCATGTTTTCCACCTCCTCCCTCCATGATCTTCAGCAAGGTAGGAGTAGCTTCAGTGGCCAAAAATGTGAGAGTATGGATTCATGATAGTGGGGAGGTTCTATGTAAGCTTTCCTAGGCAGAAGCAAGGGAGAAAGTAAAAGGGAGACAAGGGCAGGGAGGAAAAGGCTGGGAAAAAAAGGAGTGGAGACTGAGGGGAGGAAAAATGGTAGTAAATACAGATGAGAAATGTGGAAAATGAAAGTGTATATGAAAGCAAGTAGGAGATGAAAATGGGACAGAAAAGAAAGAAAAGGAGAAGGGGAAAAAGGGGCAGGCAGTTCTTATAGTTAAGAAGCTTGATTGGGTCTCTGGTCATGTTCATGTTAACCTGAGTCCATTAAAGGAACTGGTCCAGATCAGAACTAATTGGCAAAATCTGATTTCTCTCTCAGGTACTGTAGGGTGTAAGAAGTGGTTTGGGTTGGACTGGGTCTCTAGAGATCTGGGTTATATATCTGGCTCTAGATAAATCACTTATTCTTCCATATGCCCAATCATCCATTTGCATGTGTGTGATTATATTTCTTTTCACCCACTCTTTGTCTCCATTCCTTATTTATAGAAAGCATAGTAGAGGTGCACCATCTAGACTGAATGAATTTTCTGTGTCACAGCTCCCTTCATCAGAGGCTTCATCAGATGGTTTCATAGCAGCTGAGGAAAGGAACTATGGCTCACAAAATGTTATACATATTTTATTTAGTTAGTTTACAAGGTGCACCTCTACCTTGCCTTTTGCCCAGCTTCATACTAACATGGATACCTATGTCTCTTACCCATTTATAGTACAAGTTATTTGAGATAAGGAGTGCTTTTACCATGTGCATATGCAGCAGGGGAAAATCCAGGGGTGGGGGTGGGGGTGCTAGTGCATTTTTACACTACTCTTTGACTCCCACTTCACTCAAAGTTTAAAACCAACTGCCTGGCAGTGGCATCAGCATTTCTAGTCAGGCAGTGCTGATGGAATCAATTGACTTCATGGCTCATTGAACTCTACCTGATCCCTTCTAAACCCTTCGTTCCATGGGTGCTACTGAGCCTCTTTTCTTTTAATGTTTTTGATGTTCCACCAATCAAGCTATCTTTGTTTCTGTAATTCTCCTGTTACCTGCTCCTGGTAATGGCACTCCTATTTCACAGTCCTGCAGATTATTTTTAACTCATTCCAATGAGGTTATATTTGTTTTTGTTCCAATCTTAAACTGAATAATACAGCCCTAGGTCTCTAGCATATTAGTAAAGCTTCTAGTTTATTTTTAACTTGAGAAAAATATGTGTTGCTTTATATGTAGTGATGCACCTCGCCATCTGCACCTCCTTTTAAAAATTCTAGATCTGCTTCTGATATGCAGTATCTAGCAAACAACGATCCCGTGGACTAAATAGAAGTTGCAAGCCTGCAGCCAGTTTCCCCTAGCAACAGCTGCTCTTCCTCCCAGCCTGCCCTGGTTTCAGAATGGGAGGGAGGAAAGGGAGGAGAGACAGCCTGCTCTAGGGTTTCCCCAGCCAGTACTAGAGAGTGGGGTGGATGAATTGGAGCCCCACCCCCCTCCTGAGGGGGGCTCCAATACACCCTCCTCACTCACCAGTGGGGGCTGAAAATACCCCAAACCAAACTCCCTCCATTCCCTTTCCCCCTTCCCATTCTGAAAACAGCTCAAGACTGGGAGGCAGTGCAGACAGAAATTACAAAAGGCTCTCTGTTTTGAAACATCTTCATCTGATCCTTCATGCAATGAGGGTTCAGATTTTCACCCAATTGGCCATTTTTGCAGCCATGCACTTGTGTTTGATCATGGCTATAGACCACTTTCTGTGGCCAGATCTGGTGAAAATTGTCAGTGCCCTTTAATCTATTTTCCTTTGAGGGAGTTGATGACTTTTACTGACCTATTTTTTGTGAAGCTACTGCTAAAAATCCATCCTTTCATAGAACGATAAGGAAATAAACATCTGGATCCAAACAGCAAACAATGGATCTTGGATTTTGCAATAAATAGTGCTTTTTATTCTTAGGTATACTGTGTAGCATCAACTGATTGCTGGGGAGAAAGGCAGCAGATCATCAGTTTCTGGAACTGAAGAATAAGAATGCCACATACAAAATGTACAGGGAATTTGGAGCCCTGCACTCTCCCACGGACATTTGCAAGGACAATTGAGTTAATTTCTCTTGTGAATTGTGTCACAAAAATCTCAGTTGATCACAGGAGACCAAGCCAAATTCTGTCCCCAGTTTTCCCTGCCCAGACTCACTGATGGTGATGAGAATGGGCACAGATGTTCTGGAGATCAGTGTTTGGCTTGGATCTTTGGAGGCAATAGGAAGCTAATTAGGGAGTGCACCACATGAATTGTTTGCTTTCAAGACAAACTGTGCAGCTTTGCTTTTGAGTGAAAACTGCCTACAATCTTCATCTGCCTCCCAAGAGGTGCCAGTGGTCAGGGGTTTGGGCTACAACAGTTATTGAAAAGCACTTTATGAAGTTTCAGAAAAAGCTGGTGATGTCCTGTCATACCAAGGGTATAATTAGGGCTGGACCACAGATGTCAACTTGCAGTAGAAATCTTGCACAAGCAATGCATGTACACTTTTTAGCTGTGGACAGGAACCTCATTCATATTCCTGTTCCCCAACCCACAACAGCCTCAAATCAGCTCTGCTGTCAATTGCCTTGGTGCCTGATTTAAAGTCTAGAGACTCCAAAGCTTCTGTTACATCCACAGTGATTTCAGATCTGGAGAGACAGAAGCTCAGAAAGGAGTCTTCAGGTCCTTAGGCTGCCTGGGCACTGTGGATCCAATTTAACCTTGTGGAGCACATCCTCATGAGCAGAAACTTGCATTTCCTGGGGGACAAATAGCAGCAGCACAAATGTCATGGGCATGCCCTGCATGTGCACTTTGGTACATGGCAAATTGCCCCATGTGGGGTAGGGGAGGTTGGAACCAGCATCTGGGATGGCCCCAACAGCTTTATCTGCTGTTGTGGGGGCCCCCTAGGCCAGGAGTGGTGGGGATCCAGATGCTTGAAGCCTGGCTGGGAGCCAGAGCTTGGCTTTGCCTGTCCAGGCTCTAGTTTCTGATGGTGCAAGTTGCTGCCACACATGCTGTGCCACATTTGTTTTTTGCTGCAGCTTTTTTCACTAGGGTCACTATTTATTACCTATTACCTGGATCCTGAGGGTATGTACCTTAATGTTAATACTTATTCAGCTGTGCCTCTCCTTTTCTCCCTAGTCCATTGATTTGTAACCCTAATTCCCGGCATCCCCTATATAAAAGTAGGAATTTCCCTTGTCAGTTCCCTCTGTGAGTTCCTGGGGTTGTGAAGTTTGGTGCAGGGTGTTGATCGTCAATGGGATTATATTAGGAATTGAGAGTGTTCTGCACTCTTAAGGTTGGGCTCCAAAACTCTGTGCACTGTGCACTTTGGAATAATGATGAGCTGAGCTATGTCAAATGTTACACATGACAAAGTTTTTACTATCCAAACAAAACTATCTGCTAGTCAAGAGGAACAGACACGTTTGCTCTGTTGCCAGCAGTTGCCACATAACTTTAGGATGTCAATATTTTTGCTATGAAGAAGACAAAAATCTTTCTATTTGACCAGTTGGCTATTCTGTTTTTAGCTGGAGCCAGACTGTGCTTTGTAACCAATGTGATTTGGAAACCGTCTGTCCTCTTCACTGTTCTGACCACTTAGAATCACAGAAAGGAGTCCAGTTTTTTTCACTAAGAATATTCATAGGCATAAAAATAAAAGCTATCATTTATACATTCTTTCTATCCTATGTGCAAAGCCAGTGACTGGATTTGTAAAAATAGATAATTCCTCCCTCCACCAAGGAAAAAGAAGAGATAATGCCACAAATTAGCCCTTTGGGAAAAGCTTCCCAATAAGTAGTCTTTGTCCTGGTGCTTTGCCAGAATCAGAATTTGCAACACAATTGCTAAATTGTCCTGTTCTCCACTAGTATCTGGTCCACAGAAAATAAAAGCCTTGTAGTGCTATATGGTAAATTGCTCCTCTAGCTGAAGTGATACAAACCGGGGCTGCCAACCTATGGTGTGTCCAGAGAAGTCATTACCCATGATTTGCCAAGAATGTGTAATCATGTAACAGTGAGAGAGAATAAATACAGCAAAGGTAAAATTTCTCTCTGGCTTCACCTGCAATAAACAGCTTATGTATGAAAGAGCATTTCAACAGCAGCAGTAAGTTGGTTTCCCCTGGGAAGCCTGTCATGTTTGAAAAGGTTCTTTCTCATCTTGCTTTCAGTGCCCTCCTATAGATTACTCCATCAGCGGTGCTGCTCAATGCGACGGTACTTCAGGATCAGCACAAAACTAATGCCCTGCACTTGCAATTTTTTTTGGCAAGGGAATCTTTTTTAAATCTGCTGATTTGAGAACTCATGGTAGCAGAACAATTATTTGTGAAACAGGAAGGGTTCCCTATTGATCATAGGGGCAGGGTAGGGATTCATAGATTTTAGGTTCAGAAGGGACTCAGTGGGACATCTAGTCTGACTCCCTGCCCTAGCAGGCAAGAAAAGGATCACCAAACCTGGGGTCATGTGATCCCAACCAGCCTGTCCAGTCTCCTCTTGAACACCCCCAAGGATGGGGCAAGTACCACCTCCCACCTCTTTATGAATTTGTACGCTGCCACAAGGTCCCCTCTCAGCCTTCTCTTGGAGAGGGTCCCTTAGCCTTTCCTCAAAGGGCCTTGCCTGCAGGCCTCTACTCAGATGAGTGGCTCTTGTTTGGACCCTCTCCAGGTTGTTTGCATCCCACTTGAACTGAGGCATCTAGAACTGGACACAGTACTCCAGCTGTGGCCTGACCAGTGCCACATACAGAGGGAGAATCACTTCCCTGGACCTGTTTGTAAAGCACCTACAGACACACGACAAGGTGAGATTGGCTCTGTCGACTGCTTCATCACATTGACAACTCATGTTCCTCTTGGAGTCAACAGTGACTCCAAGATCTCTTTCTGCCTCAGTGGTGCTGAGAAGCTCTCCCCCCAGCCTATAGGCATGGTGGCAGTTCTTTCTCCCTAGTTGTAGCCCTTGCACTTGTCCTTATTGAATTGCATCCTGTTGCTCTCTGCCCACTTCCCCAACCTATCTAGGTCAGCCTGGATCTGGTTCCTTGTCTCAGGGGTGTTAGCTTTACACCAGACTTTTGTGTCATCTGCAAATTTGGACAGGGTGCTTCCCACCCCTTCATCCAGTTCACTGATGAAGATGTTGAACAGCACCAGCCCCAGAACTGAGAGAGACCTGAGGGACTCTACTGCACACATCTTTCCAGGTTGACACCGACCCATCCACCACCACTCTCTGAGTGTGACCCCTGAGCCAGTTTGGTACCCAATCTACTGTATAATCATCGAAGGCAAATCTCCTCAGTTTATTTATAAGGATGGTAAGGGATACCGTGTCAAAGGCCTTCTTGAAGTCCAGATAGACAACATCCACCTCAACCCCTGCATCTAAACATTTGGTGGCCTTGTTGTAAAAAGAAACTAGGTTAGTCAGGCAGGACCTGCCTGCTATAAACCCATGTTGGTTACCCCTCTGCATCACATTAGCCAGTGGGCTCCCACAGATGTGTCCCTTGATAATTTTTTCTAGGATTTTCCCAGGGATAGAGGTAAGGCTGACTGGTCTATAGTTCCCCAGCTCCTCCTTCCTCTCCTTCTTAAAGATTGGGCTGGGATTGGCCCTCTTCCAATCCTTCAGGACCTGACCCAAGCACCATGAGTGCTCACATATCCTTGCCAGAGGTTCAGCTATGACACTCGCTAATTCCTTCATTACCCATGGGTGGAGTCCCTCCAGTCCCAGTGATCTGAACACATCCAGTCCCTCCAAGTGCCTCTTTACTGTATCACCATTGGGGTACACGGTTGATGTTCCCCTTGTTGGTGTCCATGATCCATATTGAGGGTTAATCTAGATTCTTATTTAAGAAGACAGAGGCAAAAAATTCATTGAAGAGCTCTGCCTTGTCCCTGCTATCCATCACTAAGCCCTCCCTGCCTGTTCTGTAGGAGTCCTATGATACTCTGCACTCTCTTTTTGCTCCCAACATACCAAAAGAAGGACTTTTATTGTCCTTAATCCCTGCCGCTAGCCTGAATTCTAGAACTGCCTTGGCCTTCCTGACTGACTCCCTGCAGGCACAGGCCAATGAAGTGTACTCCTCTTTGCTAACTACCCCCTGCTTCCATTTCCTGTATGCTTCTTTTTTTGCCTTTAAGGTATCCTGGATGACCCTGGGCCCCTTTGCCCCTAAAATTCTTTCAATAAGTTCAGCTCTTGATTTCACCAAAACAGCTCATATGAGCCTACAGCTGTTCAGCTACAGGCATTTGAAAGGAAAAACAAGTGTCAGAAAATGCCTCTCCAGAACCCCTTGTGGGTAGTAATTACTACAGATACCAGCCTCTGTGGTGGAGGAATAATTATTTTCACTCATTAGCTCAGTAAACATAGCCTAAACATTATTCTACTTTCCACAGTTAAAGTAATGTATGTGACAGTGAACAAATGGTGAGGATGGACGGGCAGAAAGCTTTGGGCTTCTGCAGTGATCCGAATATGCCTTGAAACATGAGACTGAATTTGTCTTGGATATATAGCAACAAATGTTATAGTTAACCTGAAAGACTAGGGACAAAAGTTATATATAAGCTGGTTTAGGGGATCCAAAACTGGTTTAAATCTAGAACAGAACAGAAGCTCAGTGCACATAAACCAGTTTCAAAATGGCTGAAACTAGTTTAACATAAACCTGGTTGAATGTAATATCAGACTTAACTGACTTGGGTCAAACCAGTTTATGAAACTTCTGTCCCAGACCCCTTCCTGATTCAGGTTAAATCAGAGTCTCCAGCATGCTTTGCAGTGCTGGGTTGGGCTCTTTGTTCCAGAGAGCAGGGCTGGCCCCACCCCTCAACTCCCTACCTGGAGCAGTGAGGATTGCTTGACAACGGAGGGCAAGCCCAGTTGGGGATGCAGCCCAGTCTTGGTGGAGGGGAGAACTGCACCCCAAACCCCCTCTCAGCAAACCCAGGGTGGGATCTGGGGCCAGCGAGTGCGGGGTTAAACACCCCATCCCCAGCTCAGACTTACTGCTGGCTGCAACTGTAGACTACAAATCCCAGGAGCACCTGGAAGCAGGAAGAGATGAGCAACCCTGCAGAGTCCTGCTTCTGTGTGTCTGGACTGCATATCCCAGTGACATCAGGAGCAGCAGAAAGAGGAAGTGAACACACTGCCAGAGAGTTGTGCGCTAGCTAGCACCTCCCAGCTTCTGGCCTGAGCCATTTCAGACATGTGGCTGCATTTCCTGAACTAAAGGTAAATGTCTGTTCACTTCTGTTTGAATTTAATCTGTGCAGTTTAGACTAGCCTGAAAAGACTAATTGATTCAGCCTCGGGCTTTTTGACTATCTTTACTTAGCCAAAATGATTTACTCCCTTTTAGATCCAGTTGCAGTATTTATATAGGATAGTGAATTCCTCAGGTTGGCTTCATGCTGTAGAAGGAAGGATTCACTTTCTCTATTTTTAATTATTTTGCCTCCCAGACATGGAATAAGGACACTCCCCACCTCTTGAGAGGAGACAGAGTAAAAAGGAATAGTTGAGTTCTAATTAGACTCATCAAATCAACAAATCCATTCTTCACTTTCCTCTTCTGTAGGCAGTAGAATCCCCATTTATCTGCTCTGTATTCAGTACCTTTCTCCTTGGTTCCCCATGTCTCCCTGATGATGGGATCCCAAGCCCTCTGCTGAACATATGCCTTCTCTTCCTGTCCCTTCAGCCAAGGCTTAGCAATTGAGTGGAACCCTGCTTAGCTTGGAGAAGCCAGCTAATATCATCTCCAGCTTTCAGCTGTACTAGAGTGGAAGGAGTGGGGGCAGAGGGCAGGCAAATCTTTCATTTGCTGTAATAACAAACTGTGTGTGAACCTTCTCAGGAGCAGCCAGCACTGTGAGTGATTCATGGATCAGTGCTAATTGCACTGGCCAGTCAGTGATAAGCTGTGTTGGTGATACCCTTGCTGAGAGATTAGCCCATAAATCACTGTAGGAAGGTCATTTGTTTGATTTTATCATTTGGGCCTGCCCATTCTGGCAGCCTCCCACTTTTATTTTTTTACATGAACCTCATCAGAGGAAAGAGCCAGCTGATTGGCTCCTTTTGCTACCTTCTCCAAGACTACACATCTCACAGTCACTAGTATGGCCTTGATTTTCTATCCCCTTTTGCTTCTTCTTGCCTAGAGCATTCATATCTTGCCCTCCACCAAAGATTTTAATGCACTTAGCATAGAAATATGAATTATACTGCCAAAGACTCCTGTTGACATTGAGAAACCAAGGTGTAAAATGGTTCATGAAGTTATTTGTCCATGATTAGGAGACACAAGGTACAGAGGCACTGACTTTTGTTTTTGCCAGGGACATGTGGAAAGTTTTACACATTTCAGGTGAGAGCCTGCTTCCAAAGTAGGGCCAGGGCCCTTGGGTCCATGCATACGCAGCACTTCTGACAGTGTATGTCTTTACCACCTCCCCAATGATGCTGGGGGTGCTTGCTCTTGAGAAGGCCCAGCCCATCTATTCCCATGTGTGTACCAATCACAGATATTCACCGATGATGTTACTCCTGGAAAGTCCCCCACAGCACAGAGTGGTTTCAAAAGCTGTCTCAGGGGGTTGATCTTAGAGCAACTGCACTGCTGCTAGTTTGAATTTGGCAAGTGTAAGTGAGAACAGGAGGAGATAGGGTATATTAAGGAGTGGGCATGCCCAGAAGTGCTGCAGATAGGGTATAGACCTAGCCAGAGGGTATTATACTATACTGTACTATAGCAAAAAGTATGAATGTAGACATGCACAAGCTCTCTTTAGAATAAATAGCTTGGATACTAAAAAGAGTCTAGCTGGGGCAGCATGGATCTCAGCACAGGCTGAAAAATCTGTTCAGGACCCAGTCTAATGCTTGGATAGCTAGGCATGCTGTGCTTAGTGCTGTCATTACTCTGGGTGACAGCTGCTCATTACACACAGACTAACCAGAATGGGTTGCATTCAAATCCTGTGCAAGCCACTCACTCATGTAGCCGTAGGGGCAAACTACTGGTATATAATGTTTTGGTCTCTTTTTCAGACAGCTGGAAAACTGGAATAATACTATCATTGTGGGAGTTTGGGATGAATAAATTACACCATAAGGATTAATGAGTGTAGGTGTATATATACATACATGTGCATGCACACACACAAATGTATGTATGTACACATACATATGCACACACACACACACACTTACACACAATCTTATGTATTAATGAAAGCTTAAATCTTATAAACATTACTGGTCCTCCTGAATGAATCATGGTATGGTGTAGAACTTCCTACCTGTTTAGTCAACTTTCTGTCTGCAGCACAGTTGAGGTTTTCTGAGAAACAAATAACTCCTTGTCTTCCAATCCTTAAAAAAAAAAATCTGTAGCAGTTAGGCTAAATTTTCAAACATAGGTGTGTGTTCCTGAAACATGTCTTTGTGCAGACACACCTAGGAAAATATGGATGCATCTACATGAGATGTATTAATGTGCCTTAGCTTAGTTTACTGCTCAGTATGGGCACACATCTACATGTGCACATTTTTACTGTGCTGTAAACTAGGCTAATCATGACTAAATTTGATACCTGCAATTGATGCCTAAATTTGGTCACCTTTCCTACCCGGGGTTGGGCTGCCTCTGTGGCAGCACCTGGCTGCAAGCTATAGAATTCTGTAGACATTTTGTGCCCTGGGGCACCCTGCACAGAAGCCTGGACAAGCCTGCCCTGTGCACAGGAGCACTGCAGGCCCTGTGTGCACCCCAGGACAGGATACAGACTTCTGCCTGTGTTGTGCATTAGCCAGAGTTGCTTCTTATTCACAGGTGTGTGTTGTAAAGGGCTACAGCCTGCTACACCCCTGTCTAGCCCTGAGATCTTCCCAGGCTGCTCCCTGACTGTCTCTGACAGCAGGGCCAGCTCCTGCTCCATGCTTCAGCTCACCCCCAGCAGTCTGTCCTGTGTTTGCAGGTCCTGTGAGCTATTGCCTCTGCCACATGCCTCCCAATCCTTGACCATGCCCCTAAGCTGAGTACTGCTGCCTACTGTCCAAGGATAGCCACATGGGAACAGCCATGCAGGAGCCCAGAGAGCCAGCATGGGATGCAGCACAACCATATCCTCCCTGTTGAGGCCTTTCCCTGCGCACTTGCGCACACTCAAACCTTCCATCTGGGGCCCAACTGAAGCTAGGAGGAGATTGGAGACCCCATGGAGCTCTGGGGTGATGCAGAGGTGCAGAAGCAGCTCGCATGGGGGAGGCACTCGAACACCCATATTTATGAGGCCCTGTCAGGCGGCACGTGGGAGAAAGGTTACTTCTGGTTGGCACAGCAATGCTGCATAAAGATCAAAGACTTGTGGGCACATGGGTGGTCATGACTAACCACAATCATTGGTTCAGTTGTGTCCACAAGACCATGCTGTTTATACGGCAGTTGACCAATATTTTGGCATCCTGGGACCCAGGCTGCAACCCTGCAGTTTACACCAACAAGGTAGCCTGCCCAAGTCCTCCACCCTGATTCCTCTGGTGATATGTCTCCAGAGGAGGGAGCCTTGGGTGTTCAGCACCCTGTCCTGCCCATGCTCCAGCTGCTGCATCCACCAGCAGCTTGGGGAGCCCAGGCCAGCAGCTGCCTCAACAGCTTCAGAGTCTCAGACCCCGACCCTGAGGAGCAGCCAGCCATGACATTACTGACTGTCAGCAGTGTCAGCTCCTCCTCAAGGGAGACCCCTGCCTGGGTACAGGCCCACCATGGGCCATGGACACCTGGTGCAACCAAATGCCATCACTGATGGGTGGCATGCACCCAGACACCAGCTTCACCAACCCTGGGCAAGTGGTAAGTCTTGCACTGGGGGCAGGGCCCTCCCAGCCCTAGCCTCTGGCCCCAGCCCCCAGCCTTGTCTGTGGCTCTTGCCCCTGCCCTGCCTCCTCACCTGGCCTGCCTGCACTCTCCTGGCTCCAGGTTGTCCCCCCCACTCCCCTCCCCCACACAGCACACAGAGAGGTGGGACACAGTTAAAATCTTTATTGAGCAGCGCATGTCCCAGCAGCTGGGTGGGCGTGGGCCTCACACACGATGGGGATGCTAGTGGTGATGTCCTCCTTGGCAGCGGGGGGTAGGGACGTGTAATGCTGCCACAGTTTCACCTCTAGGTGGTGGTGGAGGCTGCAGGGCAGCCTGGGCTTGCCTTCATGCCTTTGTAGCTCAGGGTCCCAAACCAGGAGTGCAAGTGTGCCTGTGGCACTAGGAGAATTAGCAGCATAGGGCATAGTGGCTCAGACATCCCTCAGTCTACACAAATAGTTCATCATACACTGTCTGGAACACACTCAGCAGGGGCACACTTGGGGCACAATGGCAGCACAGGGGGAAGCTGGCCCTGAGGCACCTCCCTGGAGTGTCCCCAAGTGGGGAGGGTGGGGGCGTGGCCAGCCCCTCACCCCAGTTGTCTGAGAGCCCTGCATACCCCAAGCCCACATGCTGTGGTCTGGGTGGCAGTGTAGTAGAGTGGTGAGTTTGCAAGGGGAGAATGAGGGAACTAGGGTCTGGAGCCATGCGGGTGCTGCCAGAACCCTGACCTGTCCCACCCTGGGAAAGAGGCAGGGGAGGCAGGCTGTCTGTGGCCAGCACTCAGCAGCTTGCTGACCCCAAGGGGAGCAAGCAGGGACTGGGGGCTCAGCTGGTGGCCACTTGGGCCCAGGCCTGCCCAGTTAGACTTACCATGCTCCCTGGGAACCCATGTATGTCTGACCCCAGATCTGAGGCTAGGCACCACATGGCCCCTGGTGCAGAGCATCATATCTCTGAAGAACTGCAGACTCTCACAAAAAGCTTCTGTCTCTTGCTTCTGCAGGACCAACATCTGGATGTGGGGGAGAGGCCCATAGGCCCCAGCAGGGATGCAGGCTCCAGGTCACTACCACCCAGTGCTGTAACCCGCTACTTATGCCGGCTGCATCAACAGTGGACTCAAGACCACACCCTCCTGCTCCAGCGCGTGGTGGATGGGGGGGAGGGGGAATGGGCTCTGTGTGTAGAGGGAGGAATGGGGGTGGGGGTTGTGAGGAGAAAATGTTTTTTCTTTCAAACAAGTGCGTGTCCTGAGAGTGGTGCTGGGAGTGGGCAGGGGGTCGGGGTGTGTGAGCAGTGGGGCAGGTGGGCTAGACAGGCAACTGCTGTAATATGTGGTATGCCAGGGTCTTCTGCACCCGGTGCCCTGGCCCCAAGTGTGCCCCGCTGGCAGGTGAATGGCTTTTCTGGGGCCTTGCTGGAAGGGATCCACTGCTGGCACTGCTGCTTCAGCTCGTGTTCTCACTGCCAGGCTATCTCCACCTGGCATGCTTCGTCTACCCAGCGCTCCCTGAATGCCTCTCCTTGGGCCTTACAAATATTGTCCAGCATGTATGCTGTGATGATGACCCAGGGGAGGATTCTCTTGGCCATCTTGAGGCAGGCCATGAGGGACCACCAGCAGTCTTCAAGGCAGCCAAAGGCACACTCGATAAGGATAAGGGTTCACCCAAGGCACTGGTTAAAATGGACTGGATGCCCAGTGTAAGGCATCATCAACCATGGGAGTAGCGGGCAGGCTGCGTCCCCAATTAGGGGATGGCAGCGGACCAGCAGGATGACTGAGGTGGCCAGGAGGATCTGTGGACTCTTTTTCTGGGTGCCATAGCTGAGAAGCATAGCTGGGGCAGGAGCAGAGCTGCCACATGCAGCCTTTTTTAAAGATGGCTGCTAAATACGGGCAGCTGGGTCTGGCTCCATCATGGCTGCCATGCCAAGTGCTGGAAGTGGGGTCCAGAAGCTGAAGCTCCCCCTGGTGGCCCCAGGGGGACATAACAGGGCTGGAAGGAACTTTTACTAAATTTAGTGCCAATTCCCTGCACATGTAGACACCTGTCAAAAATCGATTACTGCGCATTAAGCTAATGCACAGCAAATTTAATTGTGACTAACTGTGCATATAGACATGCCTTATATGTACAAATAGATTGCACATAAAATCTTACATATGCAAAAAAGACATTTGTGCATTTTTTTGTTTATATGTTTGTGCAATTAATCATGTACACAAAAGTTGCAAGCTTAATTGAAGTAGCCTGTCTAGCATTCCACTTACAGCTGTTTATCTACGCATTTTTCTTTAGAATTTTATTTTATATATATTTATGAATGGCTATCTTTCTTTTCTCATGTCCTTGTGACAATGTATTTATCAGAATTCACAGATTTCATTGGAAGCTGACAGGGCTTTGCCATAAGCACTTGGGTTTAGGTTTCAAACTGATGACCTCTGGGCTGCCATCTGTGTGCCTTAGCATCCACATTGTTCCAGTCCCCATGAATGGTGATACTAATACCAGATGTGAATGAACAACATACAGCACAGCAGGTTCAAATGTAGAAATCCAGCTGGCATGACAGCAACCAGTCTTTCAAATAGGAGACATATATGCCTTATAGTGGAAACACGTGACATTTAAGAACAAAATCAATAGAAAGGGAGGATAAATGAGCAGTAAATTAACTGGAGAGTTGGAAGAAAGGTGGGGAAAAGGCACTGTAAGGACCAAAAGAAATGCAAAACTCTAGAACTCTTGGTTTAGAGATGGTACCTTTTACTAGATCAACTGAGAAATTGCAAAAAATTTAATCTTTCTCTGCAAGCTTTCAGGCACAGATGCCCTTCCTCAGGTTCAGGTAAAATTAAAGATGGTAAAGAGTCTCTGTAAGTAGAAAATAAACTTCATTTTTTGCACAGAGGAAGCTGAATGTGGAAATCTGTTCCTTTGAGCCCATGAGAGTACATCCCTGTAAGGACCAAAATATCAGATCATCATCCTTAATACATCCCCTTTGCACTACACAGGTTTGCAGAGCCAGCTGTGCCATGCTCTTTTAGACCATTTACTGTTGACAGATGTGTTGGGACTAGACATAACTAGAGGGTACCCTTACCCTTGGTGACCCTTGCTATTATAATGAGGCCTGGGGATCTTTAGGAGCCAGCAGAAGTTGAAGCAAATTTGAGACTAACTTATTCCAGACAGTCAACTAACCTGAAGACTGGGGTAAAGTAAATATGCCATAAAGCTGCATTTGCCTTCCTCACCTCAAGTCCTCAGTTAAGCAGAACTTGTCTCAGCCCAAGGGTCAGATCTATACTATTACAGTTTAATTGTTATTTGGATTTCTGTCAGTCAGCAATCTTCTCTCTAAGTCAGTACTGGAACTAACTTGGCTTCAAGCAGTACTCCTAGATTTCTCTTGATTGGCACATGAATACAATGTTGTTATTCTTATACTGTCTAAAGAACACTAGTATCTGTTGAAAAAATGTTCTAAATCACACAATTGAGTTTTGTTTTCATTGTAACTTTTACCTGGGAGCTGTATTGGTCTGATACCTCTAATACATCAGGCTTATTAACTGCTCGAACAGCTGATAGCACTGGGGACCAGGACTGGGAAACACACTAAATCAGCGGTCAAGCTTGTAGCTCGTACTGCACCAATCCCTTTCCAGAAAACCAATACTAGTGGCTAAATCCTGTGTTTTGTTTTACATGCCAAAATGATGCATGTGCTGCCTCATACCTGTAGTAGGGCTGCAGGCTGGCTACACAGCTACAGAACAAAATAATATCTTCCAGCTATTCGTGCAAGACCAAGTAAGCCCTAAAATTGTAGCTATGGAAAAGTCACAATGAGCGGGAGAGTTGTCCAGATTTTACCCTAATGATTTCATTTGTTCATGGTTCCCGCCTGACTAGCTAACTCGCATTAGCGCATGTGCAGATGCGCTAGTGCACATTAACACTGTACTGGTCGGGACAATGGATAGACACTGTGTTAATCTGCATTACTACATTTGCACATATGCTAATGTGACAGCTATTCATGCCTAAATGTAATGTGCCTTAATGTACACATGCAGACACTTACTGCACAGTAATTAGCTCTAATCACATGTAAATTTTCTATATGCAAATGCAGGTAGCTAATTTTACTCATTAGCAACTGCAGTAGTGCACATGTAGACCCGTGACTGGGAGCAAATGTGCTCCTGGTCAGCCGGGCAGCAGGGGATGGGAGATTGCTCGCTGACCTCTAGAGCTGCCTGCTGCCAGGGCGCAGAGACAATATCTTTATCTCCCAGCGCCAGCTGCACAATCACTCACCCAATCACTCTGCTATTGTGGGGTCGGTGCTGGGAGATACGGATATCCCAATTGCAGAGCTGGGGCTGGGAGGTCCCTGCTGGTGGGAGTTCCAAGCCTGTCCCCACCCACCTCCACTATTATGGAGTTAGGCAGGGAACAAGCTGTCCAGCACGCTTCCCCGCAATTGCGGAGTGGGGGTTGGCAGCTGTTCTGTGCCCTGATTAGATGATTGAAGCATGGGGTTTGGAAAGAGCTCCAGGGGTGGAACAGATCCAAGCCCCCTTCCCCATCTGCCAGTGAAGCAGCTCACTACTACCTACCCCACTGGCAGATGGGGTAGGGGACTAGGACCTGCCTCTACACTGTAGTGCTTTCAAAGTTCCTTACTTCTGGTCTGGGAAGTGAGTCCAGGAGCTCTCTGCTGCCAGGGCAAGGGGACATTTTCCTCACCTGGAGCCCACTAGCAGAGCAGAAGCCAGCAGCAGGCAGCTCCCTAAGGGCAGAGAGCAACATCCTAGCCCCCACAAGGATACAGCTGTCTCCTCGCCCCGTGCTGCCTGCCAGCCCCTGGGCCTGCATCCAGCAGGAGCCTAGAGCTCCCGCTGGCTCATGCAGGGGGCTGGTGAAGAGCCAGCTGGCGGTAAGAGCAGATTGTTGCCATGAGCAACAAATCTGCTCCTGAGACCCTGCATGTGTAGACACCTACCCAGGTCAGCTTATTCTAGAGTAATTTACACTAAAGTAAACTAATCCCACATTATTGGCATGTGTAGATGTGTCCACTGTCTACCACTGTCTACATGTGTCCTAATGTGAGGGAAGTGTACTGTCTCCCAGGAGCCAAGACTGGGGACGTCACAAAGAAGATCACTGATCTCATCTAGCCTTCCAACTACTATCCTATGGTCCTCTTCCATGTGGGAACCAATGATGCAGCCCAGAGCAGTCCGGACCAGATCATGGATGACTACATGGTTCTGGGGGCCAAGGTTAGAGAGTTGGGGGCCCAGGTGGTCTTTTCGTCCCTCCTCCCAGTTAGCGGAGGCTATCAGTGGCAGAGCACCTGTATCCGTGAGGTGAACTGGTGCCTCCAGAGTTGGTGTCGTCACTCTGGATTTGGCTTCCTGGACCACGACCTGCACTTCAGAGCAGAGGGCATCTTGGAGCATGATGGTCTCCATCTCTCCCCCAAAGGTAAGTGTTTGTTTTCTTACAGGCTAGTTGACCTCCTCCGGCAGGGTTTAAACTAAGTTCATCGGGGGTTGGGGATCCACAGGAGCAAGAGGCAACTCAACCAGGTGTAGGACCTGCCCAGGTAAGAGCTCAGGTATATATCAAGGAACCAGTTGTCTCTCAGGTAGGGGGGTGCCCAGGGCTCCCACAGGGGGACTAAGGTGTCTCTTCACTAATGCAAGAAGCATGGGGAACAAGCAGGAGGAGCTTGCTCTCCTGCTTGCAAGTAGTAAAATCAACCTGATTGGCCTAGTGGAGACATGGTGGGATGAAACTTTTGACTGGGCAGTAGACATAGAGGGCTATAGGTTGTTTAGAGGAGATAGGAAGGGGAAAAAAGATGGGGGGGTTGCACTCTATGTTAGGGAACAGTATACCAGTTCTACCTTCCAAATGGGACCAGAGGAAGGCTTAACTGAGACCTGTGGGTCAAGCTCCAAGGAGGGCGGGGGGAGAGGGATCTGGTGGTAGGGTTTTACTACAGGCCATAGGGAGGAAGAGCTGGATCTGGAATTCTCCAGGCAGCTGGGGGAGGCCATGCCTACAAAGAATGTGGTCATGGGTGATACAAATTACCCTGACATCAACTGGGAGGAGCAGTTGGCCAGGTCTAGCCACTCACAAAGGTTCCTGATGTGCGTACAGGACCTACACCTCATGCAGGAGGTGCTCATACCCACTAGAGGAAATGCCACATTGGATCTGGTGTTAGCCTCTGGGGATGACCTGGTGGGGGAGCTGCTAGTACAAGGGAGGCTAGGGGACAGTGATAATGAAATGATCCAGTTTGCTATTCAGAGAAAAGTGTGGAGGGTAATTAGTACAGTGCAAATGCTTGACTTCAGGAAAGCCAACTTCGATGTGCTCAGGGCAGTAGTCAAGGAGGCACTCGGAGCCCAGGGGGTAGCTAGTATGGGGGTCCAGGAAAGGTGGTCCTTCCTCAAGGAGGCTATCCTTGGGGTGCAGCAGGATGCAATTTCTCTGCGCCGGAAGGTGGGAAAAGGGTCCAAGAAACCTTCGTGGCTGAGCGTGGATATCCAGCCTGGCCTGAGGGCAAAGAAAAAAGCATACTGGTGGTGGAAGCAGGGGGCAGGGACAAAGGAGGAGTACACCTGCCTGACCCAGGCTTGTAGGGATTTGGTGAGGAAGGCTAAAGCAGCACTGGAGCTTAGATTAGCTTCTGGGATTAAGGATAACAAAAAGTCCTTCTTCAAGTATATAGGTAGCAAGAAGAAGTCTCGGGGCAACATTGGACCCCTACGAGGAAGGCCAGGGCAGGGTAGTTGGTGACGGACGTGCAAGAGAAGGCAGAACTCTTCAACAAGTTCTTTGGCTCCGTATTCCTGTCTGCTGACAATGGGGTGCTCTCGGGTGATAGCGTAGAGAGGCCCAGGACGGATGCGAGTCCCCCGACTGTTAGTTCAGACCTAGTTAAGGATTACCTGGAAGGCTTAGATGTGTCCAAGTCGGCGAGCCCGGATGATCTTCATCCACGGGTGCTGAGGGAATTGACTGGTGTCATTGCAGAGACATTGGCACGGCTGTTCGAGGACTCCTGGTGCTCAGGCCAAGTCCCTGAGGACTGGAAAAGGGCCAATGTGGTCCCTATTTTCAAGAAGGGGAGGAAGAAAGAGCCTGCCAACTACAGGCCAGTCAGCGTCTCTTTTATCCTGGGGAAGGTCTTTGAAAAAATTATCAAGGGCCACATTTGTGAGAGTCCTGCAGGGGAAGTGATGTTGAGGGGTAACCAGCATGGGTTCCTGCAAGGCCAATCCTGCCTGACTAACCTGGTTTCTTTCTATGACCAGTTAACAAAGAACTTAGATGGGAAGGAAGAAGTTGATGTCATCTTGGATTTCCAGAAGGCCTTTGACACAGTGTCCCACCCAATTCTGGTGGGCAAGCTGAGGGACTGCGGCATTGATGAATGCACAGTCACATGGGTGGCAAACTGGTTCCAGGGGCGCACCCAGAGGGTGGTGGTGGACAGGTCGATGTCGACCTGGGAGGGTGTGGGCAGTGGAGTCCCCCAGGACTCGGTCCTTGGGTCGATGCTGTTCAACATCTTCATTAGCAACCTGGACGAGGGTGTGGAGGGCACCCTGTTCAAGTTCACTGAACCAGCTGTGGGGTAAAGTGAATACACCGGCAGGCAGGGACCACATCCAGGCAGACCTGGATAGGTTAGAGATGTGGGCGGATTTGAACAGGATGTGGTTCAACAAGGACAAGTGCAGGGTGCTGCACCTGGGGAGAGGAAACCAGCATTATGGGTATAGGTTAGGGGCTGACCCTCTCGGCAGCACAGAGGCAGAGAGGGATCTTAGAGTCAGGATTGACTCCAGGATTAATTTGAATCACCAATGTGATGAAGCAATAGGCAGAGCCAACCGCACCCTGTCCTGCATCAACAGCGGCATCACTAACAGGTCCAGAGAGGTCTTGCTCTCCCTCTATGCAGTGCTGGTCAGACCACAGCTGGAGTACTGTGTCCAGTTCTGGGCGCTGCACTTCAAGAAGGACGTGGAGAACATGGAGAGGGTCCAGAGGAGGCCACTCATATGGTTGGGGGCCTCTGTGGCCAGCCCTGTGAGGAAAGGCTGAGGGACCGGAATCTCTTCAGTCTCTGCAAGAGGAGACTGAGGGGGGATCTTGTGGCTGCCTACAACCTTATCAGGAGCCAGCAACAGGGACTCGGGGAAAGTCTGTTCACCAGGGCCCCCCTTGGAGTCACCAGGAACAATGGCCACAAGCTGAGGGAGGATAGGTTTAGGTTAGATATTAGAAAGAACTACTTCAATGTAAGGGTGGCCAGAGCCTGGAATAGGCTTCCCAGAGAGGTGGTGCTCTTACCTTCCCTGGAGATCTTCAAGAGGAGATTGGATAGGCACCTGGCTTGGGTCTTATGAACCCTGCCACCCCCAGTGTTCCTTCCTGCCCATGGCAGGGGGTCGGACTAGACGATCTGTCTAGGTCCCTTCTGACTCATTGATTCTATGATTCTATGTGCAGGTACTTACTACGCAGTAAATTAGCCTACTGTGTGGTTATTTTAAATTAACTGTGCAGTAATTGCTGCACAATAGCTCACGTGTAGACATTTACCAGGAGCAAATTTGTTCCTGGTTCAGCGCCCCCCGCCCCTACCAGGGACCACCCTCAGGCTTGCTCCAGGACCACAGGGCTCAGAGCTTCTCCAGCTCTGGGGCTGGGGTGGCTCTTTGCCTGTCCTAGCCTGGCCTTTAAAACTATGCTGTAACCCCAGGGCTTGTGCCATCTGCTGTCTGCCTCTGGCCATTGGGTTCCTGCAGCAGTGGCCCCATGCCAGCAGCAGCAGCCTGCACAGATCCTAGTGCTTGCCCCTGGGCCAGCTCCACTATTTGCCTGCCTGCCACACACTGTGCCCCTGCACTGCAGGCATCTGCCCAGGCCCAGCAGCACCTGGACTCTTGCCTACAGCCTTTGAGAGCCATAGAGGGAGCCATGCTGGTGTCATCCTCAATGCCACACACCATGTCCCAGGATTCCAACTTGTCCCAGGATGAGACCTTGTGGCCCCCTTACCTCTGGCCCCACCTCCCCACCCAGTCTGGCTGAGGTCCCTTCATGGCCCCCAAAGTTTCCCCACATTGCATGCAATGGGAAGGCAGTGAAATACTTTTTGAACAGCCAGTACCCCCTCAGCTAGGCAGCCATGTACCTTGTAGAAGCCTCCACCCCACTGTTCTCCACCATGGAAGGGCACACAGAATACAATGTACATTGTTTGCATGGGGAGAGGGTGCTCTATTGGTCATGGGTGGCGTGTTTGGAGGTGTGGCTCTGTTGTTCGGGGGGGCAGGGCTCTGTTGTTTGGGGGAGAAGGTGGAAAAGGGTCCAGGTTTGTGGAGGGAAATAAAGTGCTTTCTAGAAAACTGCAATGAGTGTGGTGCTGTGGGTGAGTGGTGGGCCTGGGTTCTGTGGCTGGCTGTCCAAGTGGCCTACAGAGGCGGTGCAAGAGTAGGAGTTCCCCCAACATTTCTCACACCCAGTGCCCTGGCCCCTATTCTATGTGTGTGGTTCTCCTGGCACCTTGGTGGGGCAAACCTGTTGCTGTCACTTCCAGTGCCAGGCATCCTCCACCCCCTGCACCTCTTCCATCCAGACCTTGCAGAAGACCTCTCCCCAGGCCTCACCAATGTTATGCAGCACACAGGCTGGAATGATGACCTGGAGGAATATTGGCATCCATGCTCTCAAAACAGGCAGTGAAGGTGTGCTAGCATCCCTTCAGGCAGCTGAAGGCACACTCCACCAGAATGTGAGTTCAGCCCAGGTGCCTGTTGCAGTGTGTCTGGTGGGGGTCCAGCTGGCCACTGTAGGACTTCATGAGCCAGGGGAGGAGTGGGTAGGTGGGGTCATTGATGAGGAGGGGTGGGACCACTGCTGCACCAAACTGGAGGTCTGGCACCTCTGGCATGAAGCACCCACTCTCCACCAGGGCTGACAGAGTGAGTTACAGAAGACATGGGCATCATGGGCACTGCCAGCCCAGCTGGTGCTGATGTTGATTAAGTCACCCCAGTGGTCAACAGCCTGCAGCATGTCTGAATAAAAGCCTTGGCAGCAGTAGTAGGGGTGGTCACCACAGGGCAGGCAGGTGATGGGGACAAGGGTCCCATACAGGGCCCAATGCACTGGGGGAAGCCCAGGTCCTGGAACACTACCACCACCTCCAGGGGTCATGCACCCAGAGCCCAGTCTGCCCTAGCACATCCTGGAGGGTGCCACAGACTTCCAGGATGGCTTCCCCAGTAGTCGCCTTGCCCACGCTGAAGAGGTGGCTGACATAGGAAGGCACTGGAAAATGTGGGGCCCCTGCAAGATACCCTGGGCAATCTGGTGGTTGCGCCAAAGGGCAAAGCAGACCTCTTTAACCAATCCTTCACCTCCGTTTTCTTGTGCAGGGGCCAGGACTTCCCCACTGTGATGTCAGATGGACTCGAGGGGAACGCCTCCAGACTCAGGTTGGGGAGAGCCGGTTTAGAGAGGTTCAGGAGGGGCTGGACGTATTCAAATCAGCAGGTCCAGATGCTCTCCACCCCAGGGTGTTGAGGGAGCTAGCAAGGGTTATTGCAGGGCCTTTGGCACAGCTTTATGAGCACTCGTGGTGCTTGGGCCAGGTGCCAGTTGATTGGAAGATAGCCAACATGGTCCCCATCTTTAAAAAAGGGAGGAGGCAGGATCCAGGCAACTATAGGCCAGCCAGTCTTAACTCAATCCTAGGCAAACCCTTTGAGAAGATCATCAAGGAGCACATCTGCGATGGGCCAGCTTCAGGGATGATGCTCAAGGGCAAGCAGCACGGTTTCACTAGGGGCAGATCATGTCAGACCAACCTGATTGCCTTTTATGATCAGGTCACAAAAGCATTGGATGCAGGTGTCGCCATGGACGTAGTCTTTCTGGACTTCAGCAAGGCCTTTGACACTGTCTCCCACCCCATCCTCATTAAAAAACTAGGCAACTGCGGCATTGATGCCTACACAGTCAAATGGATTGCAGATTGGCTGAAGGGTTGTACTCAGAGGGTGGTGGTGGATAGGTCATATTCGACCTGGGGAGAAGTGGGCAGCGGAGTCCCCCAGGGCTCAGTCCTTGGGCCCGCACTCTTCAATTTCTTTATCAGTGATTTGGATGACAGGGTGAAAAGCAACCTGTTTAAATTTGCTGTTGATGCCAAAATTTGGGGTGAGGTGAGCACACTAGTAGGAAAGGAAAGACTGCAGCAAGACCTGGATAGATTGCAGAGGTGGGCTAACAAAAACAGGATGCATTTCAATACTGACAAGTACAGGGTGCTGCACTTGGGCAGTAGTAACCATCAGTACACTTATGAAATGGGAAACTCCCTTCTTGAGAGCACGGAGGCAGAAAGGGATCTTGGAGTCATTATAGACTACAAGATGAACATGGGCCGACAATGCGAGGTCATGGTTAGCAAGGCTAACCAGACCTTGTCGTGCATCCTCGGGTGCATCTCAAGTAGGGCCAAGGAAGTGATCCTCCCCCTCTATGCATCACTAGTTAGGCCACAGCTGGAGTACTGTGTCCAGTTCTGTGCACCCCACTTCAGGAGGGATGTGGACAACACGGAGAGGGTCCAAAGGAGAGCCACCCACATGATCTGGGGACAACAGGGCAGACCCTACAATGAGAGACTGCAGGACCTGAACCTGTTCAGCCTTCACAAGAGAAGGCTGAGGGGGGACCTAGTGACAATCTATAAACTCACTAGGGGGGACCAGAAGGGTTTGGGAGAGACCTTGTTTCCCCTAGCACCCTCTGGCATAACAAGGAATAACGGCCACAAGTTGTTGGAGAGTAGGTTTAGATTAGACCATAAGAAGTACTTCACAGTTAGGGCAGCTAGGATCTGGAACCAACTTCCAAGGGAAGTGGTACTGGCTCCTACCCTGGGGGTCTTTAAAAAGAGGCTTGATGCCTACCTGGCTGGAGTCATTTGAGCTCAGTTTTTCTCCTGCCCAGGCAGGGGGTCGGACTTGAAGATCTACAAGGCCCCTTCCAACCCTACTTCTATGATTCTATGATAGTTCAGGCTGGCGGGTGTAGCCACTTGAGTAGGGCAATGGCCAGCCATATCTCTATGAGGAGGGGCAGCCTCATGGTGTTGGCCTTCCATTCCAGGTGTGGGCTGAGCTTGTTGAAGAGTTTCTGGAAAGTGGCCTGAGTCATTCAGAATAAATCAAGCCACTGCTCATCATCTCAGGTGTGCTGGATCATGTGCCAGTCACTAGTCCTGGCTGGCCAGGCAGGCCCATAGGTGGCAGGGCCAGAGTACCAGAAGCATGTTAACAGCACCAATGGTGGGATCCATGTCCACGTCATCAGCATCCCTGCTGGGATCTAGGTGATAGGCCAAGGGTTTGTTGGCATCAGTCCAGGAGCAGGGGGCCTCAGGAGGAGTGGTCAGGCTGGGCACACAGCCCTACAACACAGGGGGAAGACAGAGCCGAGACTGACCGGGGCCAGGCAGCAGTCACCAGTGGCAAAATACAGCAGGCAGGGTGGCAAGCAGAAGCCCAGAGCACCAGTTGTCACTGCTGGGGCCTGGGGGTGGAGCAGCCATCACACCATGAGCACAGGGTTGCGGAAGTGCGTTGCAGATTGCTTTGGGCCAGAAATGTAGATGGGCATGGAGCACCATGCAGGGCTGTCTTTTAAAAAGTGCCCCTGGCCCCCAGGCAGCTGTGGCTGGAGTGTCCAGCTCCCCATGGCTGCTGCAGGGGGGCAGAGCAGAGCTAGTGGAGGCCTGGAACAGGATACTGCCATAAGGAGCAAATCTGCTCCAAACGGCTTCATGTGTAGATGTCAGCCCAGGGCTGGTCTACTGCACAGTAAATTACTGCTTGAATTTCTGAGAAAGGTGCTGTTACAGCTCCTTGAAAATAAGTCCTTCTATTTATATATTTTTAAATGTGCTTGGATGTCTAAGCTGTAGCCACCAAAGTTTGCAAACTTTGGGTAGAATTCTATTTCACCTCATGGATGACCAAAGTATAGCTTGCAGCCAGCTCTGATTAAAGTGTAGGAGAGCTTCTATTACCACCTGTTGATGTGTAAGTGCCTCCTTTATATGACTAGGAAAATCCCTTTACATCTCCTGGGGATGGTCCTTTTCCTATAATGGGAGGCACTTATCCTTCCAGAGGGGATAACAGGTACATTTCAGTTAACTTGGTCATAAGCTGCACTTCAGTCATCAGCTTGGTAAAATAGAATTCTGCCTCATGCTTTTAGTTCTTGAGAGAGGTTTCCTCCCAAAATATTCCACTTCACCTTAAAAAATTAACACTTGTAATTTAAATCCTATTTACTTATGTAATATGGTGGGACAATAATACAGTGGCTTAATAAGACTGAAAATCTTGCTCTCGATATCATCTATCTCATTCACTTTTGGAAACACAAACCCACAAACAGACATTCTCAGGCTCCCAGTGGGAATTCTGTTCTCTTGCAGAGGTGTCTCTAATAGTTTTCAGTAAGTTAAACTTCCTTGTAAATTGTCTTACACTATTACTGAAATAGCCTGATGCAAAGTGCACCCTAACTGATAAATTAGGATTGTGTTCTTGGCTGAGCTGATTTCCTTTCTAAATGGGCACGTGATGTGGCAGTTAAAAGCTTTTTATCAGGTTATTACAATGAGGGATTATATGGTTTCAAAATAATTGAATTTTGACAAGGATGACTCTTAAGCAAATACACCCCCAGCACTGATACTATGCTAGAAAACAGAAGAGGACAATTCAGTGGAGCCAGCTGGACTTAAGTGAGTATTTAAGATCTTAATTAAAAACAGCATCTGCTTCATATAATTTTGAGCCCAGTCTCCCTTTCTGGCACTGCCACAGAACCAGGTGTGTCTAAAGAAAGTTATCATTTCTGTAATCCCAGTCATCTGATACTGGTTCACTGTAATGTTCTGCTATGAAAGCATGACCTAGCATGGTGGTTCTCAACATTCTTTTTGGACCGGAAGTGCCCTTTGGAAAATGCTAACTCTGAGCTTTCACTCATTTTTTGACTACAGAAAAATAATAAAGGAATTTTTTTTGTTGCCAAAAAACCCAACTAACAAAAACCTCAGCAGGCCAAAATGTTTTTGACGCTCTGAATTCCTATGTGAAATCTATGGGCTTATTTTGTCAGTTGTGTGTAAGTGTTTGCATACCTAACAATGCTAATATTGTCCAGCACCCTTTACTGTATTTCCTAGCACCAGAGGGTACTATGGTACCCTGGCTGAGACTCAGTGACCTAGACAATATTTATTTCCTCTGGAGGTGCACTTACTTTTTGCTATGTGCTTCAGTGGGTACATCAACACTTTCATTAATGTGCCATAATTACTGTGCATTAAGTTTTGTACTTGTAATAACAGATACTAACTTAACGTGTCATAATCAGCACTCCTGTGCATTAGCGCAGATGAATACTTTTTGGGTGATGCTTAATGCCTATTGGGCTAATCTACTGTGTATTAGCACATTAACAAGGTTTTTGCCAGCTGTAACTAATGCTCAGTAAAATTAGTCCAATGGGCACTAAGCATCTCATGTAGATGCACCCAGTAAAAGTTATCAACGTCTGGCAGTACAAATGGTTTCAAGCAAGGGATGAAAAAAATGGTACCACTGAGCATGGCCTATACCTATCTATATAGATACGTATACCTGTATGTCTCTCGAGTTCCTAATGTGCACAATGGGCACATCTACATATGCAAATAATCTGGGAGTAGTTTACTCTGGGTTGGGAGATCCCTGCTTTGAGTTGGGGGACTTTGTTCTCGCCCAGGCTCTGGTGACAGAGCGCTCCCTAGCAGCAGGAAGCTCCTGGGGGCAGGGAGCAATGTCCCACCCCCTGTTGCCTAGCTGACTGGTCAAGTTTCTACACGTGTGCTACTGTGCAGTAAGTAATCTTGAGTAAATTTGCTACTTGCATTTGCAGGTAGCAAATTTACTCATGATAAGAGCCAATTACTTTGCAGTAAGCATCTGCACATGTAGATACAGACACTTACTGTGCAGTCACTAGCTCTACTGTGCAGTAAAGCATGTTGTGTAGATGCACTCACCCAATGAGTTCTAATCGTTCTTCAGAAATGAAAATCTGAATCCCAGCCAATGGTATAGGGGAATCATCTAAGAATGAACAAAAATCTCGCTTACCAACAACCTTGTCCAGGGTAGTTCCCTTCCCAATTTACCTGCCTTTCAAACATTGGTATATTTGCAGGGCTAAGTTTCAGATCCTAAACATTTCCAGAAGGAGATACAACAATGATTTCTCTGTGTGGTGGCACAATTGCCCTAATTTTTAACAACATTAACACTAGTTACATTTCACACTGTAACACTTTCAGTCTTTCCTGCAGTGACATAGACATTGTGTCTGTCCTCTGGCCCTACAGTGTGGACTGTAACTAGGAATCAATCTGCCCCTACCACATGAACACCAGTTAGGCTGCTGAGGGTGGGAGACATTTGTCACTGAATATGTTGCCACAACAAGCCCTTGATAAGATCTCAGTGGCCTCAGAAATATGTTGTACAGTAGGGCACTGAGTTTACATTTGCTTTATTCAGCCACCATGTTGCTTCACCAGAGATGACAACTGTAGTGCAGAAAATGACAAAGGATTAGTTTCTGATGGGAAGAGGCATGCATCATGGATGAGAGATTGTAAAGCAGAAGGCAGATTATTACTACATAGCCAAAGTGTGAGAACAGTTTGGGAAAATCCACACCAGGGCAAAGATTAATAAATGCCTTAGATGCCTTGTCAATATGTGCCAACATATAACACAGTCATTTTTTGATCAAAATATAGAACAGAATGGTGAGTTCTAATGCTATTGTGTGATAACCGCTAGTAAATGATTACTGTTTTAGTGGCATTCACTGTCTACCTGGGTATACTCACTGCAATGCAGAGGGCTAATGACTCAAATGCTGGGGGCTGGCTTGAAGCCACTGCAGATGTTCACCTTAACAAGGCTCCCAAGGGGAGGCAGGTGCTCATAGAGAAAGGGTTCTGAGACTGCAGAAGGATTGGATTGGAGGGGATAGAGCACTAAGAGTGACTGAATCCAAATGAGGACACAATTAAATTTTAAATGTGTATGTGATAATTTTTGCCTCAGATGCACATATTTAAAGTGCTGCTAATACTATGATACACTCCTATCCAAAAACACACTGGGAAACATTAATCATAATGACTTCATTATGCACAATTAACTGCATCCATGTAAGATGACTCAGACCTGATTCAATAAACCAAAGTGCAACAAAAATGTTTAGGGGGTTGGGGGATATGATTTATGAGGAAAGGCCAAGGAAACTGGGCTTATTTAGTCTGGAGAAGAGAAGGATTTAATAGCAGCCTTCAAAGGTGCTTGAAGGGTGGTTCCAAAGAGGATGGAGGTGGACTGTTCTCAGTGGTAGCAGATGACAGAACAAGGAGCAATGGTCTCAAGTTGCAACAAGGGGAGTTTAGTTTACATATATGAAAAAAAACAAACATTCTTCCTAGAAGGGTAGTAAAGCAGTGGAACAGCTTACCCAGAGAGATTGTGGAACCTCTGTCCTTGGAGGTTTTTAAGACCTGGCTAGACAAAGCCTTGGCTGGAACAATATGGTTGGGGATGGTCCTGCTTTGATCAGAGAGTTGGGCTAGATGATCTCTGAGGTCCCTTTCACCCCGAATTTTCTATGATTCTATGAATTCAGCAACAGACCACTGACAATGGAGAAAGCATGCTGATGGTATCAGCTTTTATCCTTATAATTTCCATCGCATCTAGAACTGGGAGTAAAGAATTTCCTACCTCCTTCCACCACTCCCCTTACCCCTTCAAATGGATCTTGGAGCTCCTCAGAACCATGGAATAGTTAATGTCTAGGAAGGGATGAAAGAACTGATGTGTAGAAAAATAAGAATTTGTCACCCCCTTTGCTGCCTATAACACATATTATTCAACATATGGTAAAAGATTGGAAGTCCAACAGTCTATATGTGCTATATTGTTAATATATTTCCTGAATGAATTGGGAAAGTGGTAGGGAGAAGAATGAAGAGCAACATATCCAGATGATGCAAAAGTATTTAGTACAGTGAAGATAAAAGAAGACTGTGAAGAATTTCAGAGGTTTTCTAACAAAATACATAATAGGGAAACATGATGGTAAACGGTTCTGTAGAAAAGGGCAATCTATAGTGTGAGGAATAATTTGAACCAGTGCTGCATATTAATATGTTCTGAGGGAGAGGTCAAGAGACACTTTAAGCATGCAAGATGGTACTTGGGTGGATTTTAAACAAACAAACAAAAATTCTCAAGAAACACCCATTCAGAAACAGCTTAACCTGGGTAGCACCTAAACCTTAGCTACCAATGTGCATAAGCACCCCAGTCTGAGTTAAGCATCTTAGGTTAACTCCACCTAAGCCCTACTGCAATTCAAATATAAGGCAGAGAAGCCCCTAAGTCAGGGTTGGGCAAAATACGGCCTGTAGGCTGCATCTGGCCCATGAGGCCATTCTATTTGGCCCGTGGGGCCACTAAAACAATTTGGAAAATTAATATTTTTCTTGCCTTGGTTCCTGTAAAAAGTGATAGGAATCAAGGGCAGTAGGACCCAGGGGAAGCCCAGTGGGCTCCCACAACAGTGGGGCTTGCCTGGCCCTGGCCCTCAGCCAGAAACCCCAACTTGGCGCCCCAGCACAGGAAGCTCAGGTAAGTGGGGGGGGGGGGGATCCCAAGCAAGGAAGGAGCATGGTGAGGGGGAAGCAGCCCCTCCGCACCCCAGCCCACCTACGCCTGGTGCCTTGCACTACAGCTGCTTGCAGCCTGCATGGGGCTGCCTGTGCCCACTCCGGACAGCTCCATGTGGGCTGTGCCTGCAGCATGGGGTACCGGGTGTGGGGTGGAGGAGGGGCCCCAACCCCCCCGCTCTGAGCTTTTCCCTGGGCTCCTTCCCTGTGTAGAGAAAAGTGGCCCCTTGCCTACACCATGGCCGGCGCCCCACGCTGCAGGAGCTCGCAGCCTGTGCGAGCCTGTCTGGAGCAGGCAGAGGCAGCCCCAGGCTGCCTGCAAGTGGCTGCAGCGTGGGGCAGTGGTCATGGGGTGGGGAGGGGCTGCTTTCTCCCCCCCCACGCACTCAGCGCCATCTTGTAACCTGGCCCCACTGCCAGGCTGGCAGTGGGTTACAAGCTGGTGCTGAGTGTGGGGAAAAGTGTCCCCTCACTCACCCCATGGCCAGTGTCCCATGCTGCAACCACTCGCAGCCTGCCTGGGGCTGCCTGTGCCTGCTCCAGACAGCCCCACGTGGGCTGCAAGCACCTGCAGCACGAGGCACCAGCCATGGGGAAGGCGAGGGGACATTTTTCCCCATGCTCAGCACCAGCTTCTTCCCTGCTGGCAATGGTGGGGAGCCAGTGGGTGCGTAGAGCCTGCATCACTGTCCTGTGCCACTGCACTGGTGGCCAGTGCTGGAGGGGCCCAAAGCAGGGTGGCAGGAGCACGGGGTCCCAGCTGGCAGAGGCTCTATGGAGCCAGGCCAGCTCCCTGCTCCCTGCTGGTGCAGCGCAGCCCTGCTCCACAGACCCCTGCCAGCCTGTGCCTCGGTCTGG
Source organism: Crocodylus siamensis (assembly GCF_052110815.1). Classification (NCBI taxonomy): domain Eukaryota; kingdom Metazoa; phylum Chordata; order Crocodylia; family Crocodylidae; genus Crocodylus; species Crocodylus siamensis. The sequence continues at coordinate 158,046,581 of NC_143395.1, forward strand.
GCCCCACTGGTGCTGGCCCTGGGACATTGGTCCCAAGACATTGGGACGTTGGTCCCAAGATGGTGACCAGGGGGTGGGGCACCTGTTAAGCGGGGGGGCTACCCATGCAGCCCTTGACAGCCTGGCAAAACAGGGTAAGCGGCCCTCCACTCAAAATAATTGCCCACCCCTGCCCTAAGCTTTGCCCAAGTTGCCTGAGGGAAGAGCTCTCGGGTCTTGTAACAGGGTGGTATGCCTAAAGGGAAACAGTGAGCCCTGTTAAAATAGCTCAGCTGTGGGTCATTTGGGTAAGCAGGGAATTTTCCCACTAAGAGCTTCAACCATTCCTAGAAAAAGGAAGAGGAATTAAGTTGTGAAAAGAACAGCTTTATGGAAGAAAGGATCAGGTTGTTGTGCTAGGGCCAGAACAAAAGAGGCTCTTCTCCTACTACGCAGGACTGGGAACAGGTATTTTGTTGTGTTTGTTTAAAAGATTCAAGTTTGCTTTAGAAGGATGGCTGAAGAACTTCTCAAGGAATGAATTCCCCCATAAAGCCAGAAGGCTAAGCAACCTGCTTACAGACCTGCTTGAAGCACACTTAATGCACATAGGCACCTGAGTTCAGGACAAAGCACAACTGCTACAATCAGCTTTTCTCCAACCCCCCCCCCCGCAAAAACAAACAAACAAACAAAGAGGTAGTGCCCACCTTTTGGATAATGGCCTATAAATGGATTATAAAGATGGGAGAAGACTTCTAATACTCTTGTCTCAGGGCTCTTTTGGTTGACAGTTGGGGCCAGGATTTTCCTTTCATGAATATTACTGGTTTCTGTTTCTCTGAGCTTTATTTTATTTTTATTTTTGCCTTCCTCTGAGGCACAGAGATGTTGGCCACAGCTAAGGCTGGGGGTTTCTGACTGTTGTGCACTGATGCTCTTGCCAGCAATAGAAAACCCAAAGGTTCCTGGATAGAGGCTCTTGTACATTCATTCAGCCATGCCAATTGTCAAATTTGGGTTCAGAAAGGAAATTTCCTTCTAGGTTTGATTGACAAACACTCTGGAGATTTTTGCTTTTCTCTATAATGTGGGGCATGGGTCTTGTCCAAAGAGCTTACATTATCAAACTACTTCTCTGTTGTTGCTGTGGCGGGGTACTAGCAACATATTTCTTTTCCTTGGCTTTTACTTGTTGACATTATAAGGTGCTCTTAAAGTTTGGGATATTATTTATTATGGTTATGGGTATGGATTTGAAGTGGTAATTCTGGGATTCTTTTGGTAAGTGGTAGCCTGTAAGCCCAGGTTAATGGGCTTGATGGCCAGGAGGCCCCTTCCAGTTACCCAACCACAGGTACCTCAGTCTGGTGCTACAGAAGCATCTAATGAGTGTGGCCTGTTCAGGGCCTTCAGCTTTGTGAGGTGGGGTACTTTCACCCTTCTGTTAATGCTGGGTCACTGGGGACCCAAGAATGGAGGATCATAAGGGGCCAGAAATTAGGAAGCAAGGAAGGGCCTGCCTCTGTGGCTAAGTGAGTAGCTCATTTATTTGCAAGAGTAGGGACCTTCTGATCCCACTGCTATTCATGCATTTGGATGGCCATTGGATGAAAACCAGAAATAAAGCTGGCAGCAAATACTTGGCATCACTGTAAGCAACTCAGTAAAGTCCTCTGCTCATTGTTCTCTAGTGGTCAATTCTGGTATGAAGCATTGGGGGATGAAGAGATGGGGCCCAGAAACAAATGATCATTGTTATTAGGATCCTAAACCTGTTTATTCAAATTCTGTAAACTGTGGCATTAGATTTAATGGTAACAGAATCAATGCCAAGACTGACATCTGAGGAGAGGTTGTGTTTGCACAGTTTAGACAGTGATTCTCAGACCTAGTATATGTATACCTCTTGAGGTATGTGGTGAAGCTGAGGTTGAGTAAGAGAGATGGTTTGGAAAACAGAAGCGGAGGAGGGGAAATATAAATGGTGGAAAATGAAGAGAAAGAAAAATGAAAACATTATATTATTGGAGAGGTTACATTACAGTTGTAGTGACAAAATGTTATATTTTTTTAAATCAACCATTAAATGCAATCATAAGGGTATATGGCAGCATAATAGGTTTGATGAAAGCCTGATGACCCTTCGTCTGCACCATGTAGAGGCATCTGAGGTCAGAGCACTGGCACCTCTTGGACTACATCATCATCTGAGGTACAGACCTGAGTGATGTGCTTGTCACGAGGACTATGAAGGGATCTGAAAACTGCTTTACAGACCACCAACTTGTGTGCTCAGTGATGAACACCTGCCTGGTGTCAAGACACCAGAAAACCCAGAAGGCCACCCAGAGATGGCTGAACATCACAGCTCTGAAGGAGCCTGGACAGCAGGAGCAGTTCCAGGCCCAGTTGTATAGTGCACTGGAGCAAGTCCCTACTGTTGATGACATCTCCATCCAGGCACACTGGGAGCAATTCAATTCCACTGTCCAAGATGCCCATGCCCAGACTATTGGATTTGCATCGCAACAGAACCAGGACTGGTTCAACATCAATCATGCTCAGATTTATGATCTCCTCGAGCAGAAGTGTGTAGCCTTCATTGCCTGGCAAAGCCACCCACAAAGTCGGCAAAAGGTGGCAGTGTACCACCAGCTGAAGGCTGAGGTCCAGCAATCCCTTGCTGGGATCCTATTTATCTTGCTGGAATCCTATGATCCCTGCTGATTTCCTGCCCCTGGGCAGGGGGCTGGACGCGATGATCCCCTGGGGTCCCTTCCAGCCCAAATATCTATGACATCTATGCAAGGAAAAATGCATCCATAACATGAAGAACAACTGGTGGGTGGAGAAGGCACGCATGATCCCAGGCTACGCTGACCAGTGTGACATGCATAACTTCTTCCAGGCTACCAAGACAATCTACGGACCCTGCTCCATTGTACAAAAGCCGCTCCAATCACTGAATGGCTCCTGGCTCCTCAGGGATGATGACACCATCTGTCCACATTGGAAGGAGCATTTTGAACTCCTTAACTGAGAGTCCACTGTATCAGAGGAGACCCTCCAAGCCATCTCACAATGCCCTGTGGTGGATTCCCTTGGTGATCCACCAACCATTGGAGAGCTGAAGCAGGCCATGCAACAGATGAAAACCAACAAAGTCTGCAGGCCAGATGGTATACCCACAGAGGTCTACCATCCTGGTGGCTTCCGGCTCACATCACAACTCCATCAGCTTATCCTCAGCCTTTGGGATGAAGAGGTCATCCTTGGGGATTTCAAGAATGCAACCATTGTGACCATCAATTAGAAGGGGGACAAATCTGACTGTGGGAACTACAGAGTGATTTCCCTCCTGTCTATTGCGGGTAAAATCCTGGCCCGCATCCTCCTGAACTGCCTTCATTCCATCACTGAGGAGATCCTTCTGGAAACCCAGTGCAGCTTCTGACCATCCCGGGGCACTGCAGACATGGTTTTCATTGCCAGGTAGATCTAAGAAACATGTTGGAAGCAAAATTGGGAACTATTTCTCGCTTTCATTGATGTGACCAAGGCATTTGATTCCTTAAATCGTGGAGCTCTGTGTACCATCCTCCAATGCCTTGGCTGCCTGCTGAAGTTTGTCACCATTCTAAGGCTCCTTCATGATGATATGACTGCCACTGTCCTGAGTGGAAGATCAGAAACCGATGCCTTCCACATCCGGATCAGGATCAAACAAGGTTGCATGATCTCCCCCACCCTGTTCACCATCTACCTGACCATCATCATCCACCTCATCTGAGATGATCTACCATCTAGCATCAGTATACAGTATCAACTGGGTGGGAAGCTTTTCAATCTTGGGTGCTTATGGGCAAAAATGAAACTCACCACCAAGGACACCCACAGTTTGCAGACAATTGCTGCACAATGGCTTACTCTGCACAGGTTGTGCAAGAGACCCTAGATCTTTTCAATGCTTTGTATAAGAGACTCAGCTCACCCCTGAACATCAAAAAGATGGAGGTTCTCCACTAACCCTCCCCAGGTCAGCTGAAAATCCTTCATGCTATATACGTAGACAGGGAGGCTGTGGGATACTTGGAGCACTTTCTGTATCTTGGCAGCCACCTCTCTCAATGGGCTATCATCAATGAAGAAGTCCAGCACCAGGTCAACTGTGCCAGTGCTACCTTCTTCAAGCTGTGACAACGTGTCTCCAAAACTAGAGACCTTCAGAGGTCAACGAAGGTCCTGGTTTACAAGGCTATCATGCTGACCACCTTCCTCTACTTCAGTGAAACCTGGACCATCTACCAATGCCACATTAAGACTTTTGAGAGCTTTCACAAGTGGTGCTTGCGTTGAATCCTGGATATCAAATGGGAGGACCACTGGACCAGTGCAAGTACCCTCCATGAACCTGTGTCCACCAGCATCGGAGCCTTGCTCTTGAGAAATCAACTCCGATGGATGGGCCACTGCATCCAGATATCTGAGAACCACCTCTCTCACCAGATTTTCTTTTCCCAGCTGTCCATTGGCCAACGGTGAAAGGGCAGCCAAAGGAAATGGTACAAAGACACACTCAAAGTTGCCCTCAAGCACTGGCACCAATGGCTGGGAGGAGCAAGCTGCTGACCGTTAGGTGTGGCACCACCCAGTCCACCAAGGCGCATATCACTTTGAGGCCCAATGACTTGATACTGAGGTAGAACAGTGTTGGTGGAGGAAGGAGACCGACCTGGAGCTGTGAATCGCACTTCCCTGCACAACAAAAGGCCCCCATTGCCAAAGGATGTCTGTATCCAGAATTGGGCTCCTCAGTCATCCTAGGAAACATTGAGCCTGACGGACACCATCCTCAACTTTGAGGAACTGCCAGTGATGGTGAGACTTAAATAGGGTATGAAATTCAAGCAGGTCTGGGAACCATTGGAGTAGAAAATTAAAGGGAGACATGACAAAAATCTACAAAATATAGATGGAATAGGGGAGCTGAACAGGTCTTCTCATTAATCCTTTCACCTGGTATGAAGACAAGGCACCCCACAATGACACAGAAAAGAACCAAATATTAATAAACAAACAGTTCTACTTCTCAAGCAATGGAAGAACAGAGATGTTCTACATCCTGGCTGTAGCCCTTTATATTATAAAAAAAGAAAGGATCTTTGTAGATTTGTAGAGCTGGGCCCTAGATAACAGAATGAAATTCAGCAAAGATAAAGTAAGGTGCTACACTTAGTGAGAAAAATCCATAGGCAGCGACACAGAATGGGAGATAATTCGTTAAGTAGTAATGTTTCTGGGAGTTCAGGTGGATCAAAGATTCAAAGTGAGCCAGCAATGTGAGGCAGTCATAAAAAAGCAAAAGCAATTTGGGGCTGCACTAACAGCAACATAGTATGTAAAACACAGACAATGATAATACCACTCTACCCATTGCTGGTTAAGCATTAATTGGAATGTTATATACAATTCTGGGGTCTGTAGTTTAAGAAGGATGTGGAGAACCTGGAGAGGATCAGGGGTGAGTGATGGAGAATAAAGGAGGTGGAATGCAAACTGTATAAGGAAAGGTTGAGAGAAATAGGTATAGTTAATTTTGAGAAAAGGAGATTAAGGGGAAACATTAAACTAATTTTCAAATAGTTGAAAGTGTATCATTAAGACAGAGAGAGCAATTGGTTTCCCTTGCCACAGTAGGCAGAAAATAAAGCAGTGGGTATAAAGCGTGGCAAAGCAGATTTAGATTCCATCTCAAGAAAAAAAATCGTAACTGTGAGAACAGCAGGATGGTGAAATAAGCTGTCAAACCTCCTTCAGTGAAGGTTTTCAAGAAGGGGCTGGATAAGACTGCAAAAGGCATCTGGACTAACATAGGAATAACACTTCCTCCATGCATGCTGGGAACTATTTGGTGAACCTCAAAATCACTTCCAACTCTATGGGTACATCCACACATGCAGGCATGTGCTGTTTGTAACACCATACACCTCTTTGTGGTGCCACAAGCCACATGTGTTGCACATTAAAGCATGTGTGGCAGTGATAATTTGCAGTGCAAGAGAAAAATTTCCTACCAGAATTTCCTGGTAGCAAAAAAAAAAAAACCCTGGGAAAAAGTGGTGCAAAATATGCCAAAATAGTGTGTTCCAGGACAGATGTGGAGACAGGGGAGCAGGAAGCCCTGGGCTGCCTGCTCCCCCATCTCTAAGTGTTGTGGCTGGCTGGGGAGCAGCTGGCTGGGGTGCAGTGTGCCTCAAGATGGTGGGGGGAAGGCAGCCCCTACCTGCTCCCCCATGTCCATGTGCTGCTCCCTGGCTGGCTGGGATGCCGGGTGTCTCAGTGTGGGGGCTGCCTGTCAGCTAGCCCTGTGCTGAGGCACCCTGTGCCCCAGCCAGTCCTCCTTCTGCCATAGTGAATAGAGCCCGGCAACAAATGTGTCCTGCAAAAAAATGTCCTGTGGCAAATGTCCTAAGACAATGTATCCTGCAACAAAGCGCAGTGCTGCTGCAAGTGCACACCTCTGCTCATTATGGCCAATAATTTCATAATATTATTATTGGGGAGAAGTGGGGAGAGGGGGCAGAAATTATTTCAAAGCACCTCTGGATGGTGATTTTGGAGAAATATTTAGCCTGAGAACTGAAATAAATAATTGCACTCTATCAGAAGCATGGTCAATGTCATAGTCCCTTAGTCCAAATTATTCTCTAAATAGGCTAGTGTAAATTATTATCTGATTCTTTTGTGAGTAATGAACCAGGTATGGGAAAGAGCCTTGAATGATAACTCTTGCTTCAGATTATAATGCCTTTACAACAGTTTTCATGAGAGTCAGATATGTTATACTTCTTTAATAGATGGGAAAATGAGGAATGCAGAGGTTAACAGTATCAGAAATGTGAACTTTGCTTGTACTTGGTCAGTTTCCAAGGAGTTCTGCTACCTTGTCAACTTCCCGTCTTTCCTGGTTATTTCAGTGCAGTCCCAGGACACCACTGGGACTTGCCAGTCTTGACACTGGAGAAAAACTGGAGAAAAACAGTTAACATGCAACAGATCTTACTGTTTGCATACATGCTTGTGTTGAAGCTGTTGGCATGCATGATTAAACTGTGGTTGATTTTAATTGTGGTTGATTTAATTTAATTACCCTAAAGGTGATGGAAAGAAATAACAACTTTCTGTCTGTCACCAAGACACTTAAAATTCCATTTTCTAAATTTCCTTCTCCTCTTACATTTAAAGGATCTGAGACAATGACATGTTTTAACTATGTAAACCAAATGCCAAGTAACTTCCTATCAGTCCCCTAGATGGAATTCATACTACAGTAAAAGCTCGGTTATCCGGCATTCCCCGGGAATGGGGGATGCTGGATAACAAAATGTGCCTATTAATTGAGTGGCCCAGGCTGCCACTTCTCTCGTCGCTTCTGGAGTGTCCTGCCACCCCTTCTGCTGCATTACCACCCCTCCTGCAGGCCCTGCAGGCCCCACAGGACAGGGAGGCAGGCCCCACATAGCCTCACGCAGCTTGTTATGCCCCCAGGAAGTGGGGGCCTGGCAGCGCAGGCTGCTTTACCCCGGGCCATGGGGGCTCGGAGAAACCAGAAGTGCCAGCTTGTAAGGTGCTGGTTACCAGAGGTACTTCCTTCAGTCCTTCATCTTTGTGTTCTGCTATCACCCTTAGATCACTTTACCATCTGTGTTCATCCTTGCCTGCTCCTAATATTTAATGTAGCAAGAACTGTAATTTCTGGATTTCTAGACCTCTAGGAGGCTTGTTTATCTTTGTTCCTAGACACCTAGGGAGAATTAAACACACTCTGGGCAAAAGACCATTTGAATGTGAGTAAGCTAAATATGGCTGGTCTCAGCTCCTTTGTAGTTCTGTTTTGGTCCCTATTTCTGATTAAATCTGACTCCCCCAAATTGATATTCAGCACGGCATTTATAATTGTATAAGCAAAAGGCAAAATAGAAGGTAGCATGGTCCACCTCTGCCTCAGTCTCTCTCTAAGGTATCAGTTTAGATCCAGATCAATTTAGTAGTTCATGAAATACATATAATTTCCTGAATTTTCAGTGATATGAGGTGGCATTTATTTAATTGTCCAGAAGATGTCTGTAACGGCCCAACAACATGGTTATCAGGTTTTGAACCTGGGACCTTCAGTGTCAAAACATGGCCTGCTACCAGACAAATTAAAGAAGGAGCTCCAGTAGCTTCCAGCTATAGATTGTTAACCTCTAGATGAGTTAGCCACTGAAGGGCCCATGATACATATTTTGTAGATGTGTTATATATCCACTCTACTACCATCCAATTAGATCCATCTCTAGCAATCTCAGCAGAGATTCCAAGGACTGAATGTTCATGGAATCATCCCTAGCAAAGCTTCCTTTAGAGGAAAACCAGGCAGGTTGATTTGAGGATTTCTGAGAGAAGCTTTCATTTCGCCTCTTTGTGGATAAATATAAAGCTTTCAATATCTAGAACTGTCAAGTCAATACTCCTAACAAATGGAGATATAATGGCTAGTAACATCACAGCTATCTCCTGCTTAGTCATTAAAACTACAGTCAGTCCCAGAAGCACACATGCCTCTCACCTTTTTTCCTGCATTGTAAAATACTGCTGCCTTGAACGTGTTATCTGTATTTTGTAGCAATGGAAATATGTTGCCTTCTGTTTTGACAATTCGATTACATACACATTTACTGTTGGATATAATTCTTAAACTGTCTTGCTGCAGGAGGGACCAGCTGAGCTATACAAAACCACATTGTCTTGTTCTTCTTAGTGAACTGAATCTACGGGGGCTTTTTTTCTATATTCACTGGTTGGTTGGGATAGTAATCCAAGTAATACCTTCAATAGATATGATGATATACGCTGTACCATCCCATCCCTTAGTCCAGTGCCTTCCTAGATGGACTCTATGGCTGCATCCCCATAGGCAGGGGAATAATGTTGCCACCGGAAAAAAAGCAGCTGCATGAATTCGTGCCACTGCTTTTTGTCTCAGCACATGGCCCTGCATGTGGGGTTAGTGTGTGGAAAAATGCTCCTGGTCGGGTAGAGGAGACCGAAGCCAACACCTGGGCTGATCCCAGCAGCCTTACCTAAGGTCCTGGGGGCCTCCTGGGGCTCCAGCGGCAATGATCCAGATGCACAGAGCCTGGCTGGCAGCCAAAGCATGGCTCTGGCTGGCTAGGCTCTGGTTTTGGGTGGCACATGCTCCTGCCATGTGCTCTGACCTGCTTCTTTTCTGGCACTGTGGGTTTTTTTTTACATTGGGATCTCCTGGTGTCAAAAAACTTGCCGCTCTACCAATTAGCAGTGAGGCGAATGCCTGCACATGCACACTCATCTGGACGTGCCCTGTGCCCTCTTTAGGTTCACTGTTCATCTTGTACTCCATAGACTCATTTGTGCAGTATTATCTAACAACCGGGATGATTGTGTACTCACCTCATTACTCAGCATTTTCAGTATGATTTCAGCAAAATTTCCAATGCAAGTAAATGTAGTTGAAAGCCAGGTTGCTTTATGGATTTGGCTGTTGTATGGTTCATTCTTGGCCCATGGAAACCTGGGCACACTTTTGCATCAACAAAACCTCGTCTCTTCTGAAAGAACCCTTCCCTGATGCTAGGCCTTAGAGTGATCAAGCATTGATTATGGCACTGCACGCAGCTAAAGCTGTGGAATTCAAATGAGGTTTTAAATTGTTTCTTATTCAGTGTAATCAAACTTCAGGAAAACAAACACATCACTGGGGCATGTAGTCCATGGCACTAGGTACAAGATTAACCTTTCCTCGCTCCCCTGGCCCATGGAGAAACAGATCTTTGGCTTTGACTAAAAGGTGTGAGTGTGTAAGGCTGAAATTGAACAGCTCACACCTGGGTGAACATCACCAAGAAACAAAGAGAGAGCATTTCAATCCTAGACTACTAAGAGTGTCACAGATGCAGATCACAGGTTCAGTCTGTCATATACATCTGCCCTTCATATAGCCCAGGTCATGATCCCTCAACAACCCCCCCCCACACACATTATTTTCTATAAAATGCTAACAGACTGCACAATGCAGACAAGGCTGCTTGCTTGCTCCTGTGTATCCCCTTCCATAATACAAGAACAAATAAGCAACTATAAAACAAATAATGGATATGAGAAAGCATTCTTTGATGCAATATACAGGATTATTAATGTAAGGAGCTCATTTCTTGAGGATATTTTTGAGGCAAAGTGTGTAGTACATTTCAAAAAGATATGGGCACTTAATAAGTAAAAATAATGTGATGCTATTATTATTTTTGTTATTATTTACAAAGTGTGGTAGGTGTTACTAGCAGCTAGGGTAATATTAAAAGGGTTATTGATCTTTGTGCTTCAAGGCATGAATAGTTCACCTGCTGTTGAGCAAAACACCCCAAGATTAATTGTTTGTTTTCCCTGTGTCTTCCTGATAAGAAAAGTCTAATATTGGTATAGCATTACTTTTAGCTCGTTGTGTTGTCCATATATAAAAAGCAAGATTCCTGTGTGAATGACTTTTCATTTGTATTTAGTGAAAGAAACACACAAACAATCAAACAAAAATAAGAAAAAACAAAAGTTCTAGGTTAGAGTAAAGTATCTCATCTTAAACATGCTGTATGAACATTTCATCACAAATTGGCAGCTAGCAGTGTTCATGGGCAGAGTCTTTGGAAATGTAAAGGTGCATTACAGGGAAAATAAAATTTTAATGACTTAATACCTACTAGTACCAAAGCACAAAGCTCATGATGATTTGTAGTCAGAGAAGTAATGCTGCCTTCCTGGGAATTACCTACTGAAGTGATCAGTGGTGTCTCAGGCCAGGGCAGCAGGCTGCCACCAGCTAACCTAGTTACCTGAGTTGGCCTGTTTGTCCACGGTCTAACTATAATGTGACTATCTGTCTCAGTTATTTTTTAGTTAAGCTAACTAAATCCACTTGGCCCAAGATGGGCCAGATCTGAATCCTTTGGCCAGCTTCACTTTAATACATTACTATTATTTTTATATTGTGCATCTCGGGTGGTGCCCCCTCTTCAACTGAAGGGATGTCAGTGGGTGTGTCTATACTGTGGAAGCATGATGGCCTAGCTGCAGGCCAGCTCACCTCCTTTCCCTACAAAGCAAAGCAGAGACCAATGACATCCAGTGATACTTAATTATTTACAAGTTTAATTATACAACATTATATACAAACCTACATACATACACACACATGCATTCATATGCATACATACACAGACATGCATGTTATTTACAAATATAGGTTTACAAAGACAATAAGTCTTGTCAACCCTGAACTCAGGCACAGGCCTCGATCCTCTGTGACCTTCCACTTAGTGTGCAGTCCCTGCCCTCAACAGAGCCCTCCAGGCAGCAAGCATGAGGATACTCAATGCTAAAACACAAGTTAGACAGCAAATCAACAAAGGAGAATCTGGCAGCGATAGAACAATAACAGAACATGCACAGTGATATTACATCAAATGGGATACCAATACATAACGATAACCAATAAAATAAATTCAGATATAGAGTTAGGGTTGCGCTAGCAGACTCTGCTAGCAGGCTAAATAGAGCAGCTTACAATCCTCTCATAACGCAACATTAAAGATGCAAGTTTACAATGAAAATCCCAACAACATGAGGAACCGGAACACAACAATGGCACAGCAGCTGGGCCCAAATAAGAAATGGTCCTGGGGGAAAGAACTGGCTACCTTAAATGAACACTATCACCCTCCCCTAGACCATAGCTAGGAGGGGCCCCATAACCATGGAAACAACCCTTAATAAACAGGAGTGGGAGGTGCTAGGTTTCTCTCTACTCCCAAAGGGAAGGGGGGTTTGCCTTTGATCACTCCAGTGGGGAAGAGCCCTTCCCTCACTGTGGAAATCCCCTTCCTGGGTAACTCATGACTCGCAACAGCTTTGGAGGGCTCGGCTTATCTCTATCTGTGGGTTGGATGCAGGGTGGTCACCAGTTGCCTATCCAGATGTGGGGTGGCCACCGATCACCTGTCCAGTCCATCACTCACTGCAGGAAGGCCTGAGCTGCCTTATGCAGGTGCTAAGTCCTGTCAGCCCTCTTTCATCCCTCTGTGCACCACTCTGTGCACTGAAGGGGTGCCTGCCTCATGCAGGGCAGGGGACTGAAACAGGAGTATCGCTACCGGAGCCTTTCTATTGGTGACTCCGCCCTCCTGTTATGGGCCAACCGCCCACTTACTTTCCTGCCATGTCTTGATCTTAATTGATTGCTGTAATTAGTGGAAGTCTACCCACTTTACGTGCGTCAGTGCCAGGGAGCGCTATCTGTGGCTCCTTTTCCTCCCCTGCACCACAGCCCAAGCCTCGCAGATGGTACGGATGTCGTTTTGACCTGGGCCGTGCTGTGATTTGGCCCTCTCCTTGCTTTCTCTCAGGGGCTTCTCACTGCCTCCCCCCTTGCTCTGGGGCGTCTCACTGTCCCCCCCCACTTACTCTGGGGCTCCTCACTGCCCCCCTTGCTCTAGGGCTTCTCGCTGCCCCCTTGCTCTGGGGCTGAAGTCAATGCACCCCAAATGCCGTGCCCTCTCTGGTGCCAGGGAGCCCCTATAAGGCCTCCTCCAACCCCCAATAGCCTCACCTGGTCCTCCAGTTAAAACAGCGAACAAAAACACAAAGCCCTGGGCTATAACATAAAAAGCTAAACCATCTGGCCAAACAACATTCAATCCCTACCGGGAAATACTCCAACCCATAGCAGCAATCAGGGGATGCTCATGCAGTTGGGCTTCTCTCCTCTGTCTGCACTGGCCAAGCTCCTCCTCCCTTGGCCGCCAGACGGTAACTGCCCTCCTGGTCTCATGCCTGGGGCTTAAGAAAGTCCAGGCCCTGCCCCTTCTTGTCATCTGGCTCCCTAGCGGTTGTCTTGGCAACCAGCACCTGTTACTCTGGCTGCCCTGGTAACTGACAGCTGGGCCTCTCCCTTTCTTGCCACTGGGGGTCTCCCCTGAGCTGTTTCTGCTCTCAGGTGCAGGGCACCCAAGTGCTCTGCGACAGGGACCCATGCTGCTTCATGCAAGCAGCAAAGTCCCATATACTCCTGGACCCTCTTTAGCCCTGTGTACAGATCTGTGTACCGAGGCAGCTGACCTAGTGCAGGGCTGTGAACCCGCACTGCCTCATGAAGCCTACAGCGATCCCTTCAGCTCCACAACCTTGTGCACTGATCCACGCACTGTGGGCTCCTGCCTTGTGCAGGGTTGGGGACCTGCACTGTCTTGTGCAACCACTGAGGTCCAGTCCACTCCCCGACCCTCTGCACCGGTGCCATGGCTCCCTCCATGGTGGGACTGGGACACAAATGCTTGCTGCTTCCCACTTGTCAGAGGCATCTTTTGGGCATTTCTGGGGCAACTGCTCCGCCCTGATGGTCAGCTCCACCAGCTTTTCTGCAGCCTTCTTCATCATTCCTTGTTGAAATCACCTGTGTGCTGGGCATGCAGGTGTTTATCCCCTCTGGAGGCTCCACCTCCAGATTGGAAACAGACCAGTGAGAAAGCCTGAGGGGTTAGTTCCCCCTCAGGTCCTCTTCTTTACCTCACCCCTTGGTCAGGGTGGGGCAAGCCTTCCTCCTGCCTTCTTCTGATTGGTGGGGAATGGAAATGCCCCACCAACTGGAATGAGTCATCTGGCTTAAGCCATCAAGCTGGACTGCCACCAGCCATCCTGCCACATCTGCATGCAGCAGGTGAACCACAGAACTACTGAGAACCTGGGTTCAGCTCAAGGATTTGGATGACTTTTTCACTGAAGCCCATTCCCCTCCAGTAGGGCAATAACCTTCTGACTGGGTCCTGACTGGGTCCAGGTCTTACTTTTTTGGTGGTATATTAATAGCTAGGGAAGGAGTAGCTGCTTCTGGTAGTTGCATAGTTGCTTCTGGTGATAGAAATTCTTGGTGGAGAGAAGCCAGAAAGCATAGCCTACCCACCAATTTTGGTGAAGGTCTATAAATGTGATGCAGTGCTTATAGAGCCCTTCAATATTTTATATAAGGCCTTAGAAAATGGCTTGTGAGAGAATGATGATGGTTTTAATAAGGCTCAAAAGCATCCCTTTAAATGTTGTGGGGATGTTTAAAGGGAGGCTTTAAAAGTTTAAAGGGATGTAATAAATGATGTTGTCCATATAAGCTTGTTATAGCTGGACCTGTTCACTGTGGACTCAGAAGACAGATGATGCTCTTATCCAGGGGCTTCTTGGATTTCCCAACATACAGTCTTTGCTGACACAGAAGAAGAAATAAATCCTCTGAGTGCAGCACCCAGCCACCACCGTGATTAAGGAGTAGCAATAACCAAGCCCAATTAGGGCATCTAGCTTGACCTATAGTGAGGCTGCTGTTGAACTGGAGCTACATCCTCCAGATAGAAGCTTGGGATAGAGAAGGTACAGTGCTTCTGGCAGCACTAAAACAAACCCTCAAATCCCTCATTAAATATTGTTTGCATACATAGTTCCTCATGGTCGGCTGCCAGGAAACAAAAAACATGTGGAAGACAGTGCTCTCATCTGAGTCTATACAGCTTGGCTCAAATAATAAAAGGTGACTACAAGTTTTGAAGCAATAAACATCATATTGTAATGAATGCTTTTTTGAAATAACAGAACATGGAGTCATTATGAGGGTTATCTATTTGCATCAGCAATCTGTCGTGTTTGCAAAAGCAGCCGTAGCCTGTTTTTGTTTAAATTATTTCCACGCTGGGGATCTTTGATAGAGCTACTCCAGTTTGTAGTTCAAATGTGTCGGGAAAGTATGAACTTGTTTGCTGAGGGCCTGGATTCTTCACAGACATATATCAAATGTAAATCTGCAGTAACTCTACTTTTAAACTGAGGTGAGGGAAGTACTACTGGATCCTAAGCTTCTCACAGCCCTTTGCAGAATGAAATAGGTTCAAATACCCATGGAAATGGTCCTGAGAGTTTTTATACCTGTCTTTTATGCTTTACTTAGAGCTACAAAATTAGATCTGGATTTCAGCCCTCTTCAAATTCAGAGAATCTGATGAGTCCAGAAACAGGGAGTCGAAGTGACCGATTGGTGGTGAGCAGGTCTGAAAAGTACCTTCACATCCACATTCAGATTACAAACTCCTTTTGAAATTCAAGACTGCTGAGATATGACATTTGGTTCAGGACCTATCTCTAGTACTAAGCATTTTCCTGTTCAGCCAAGTAATACTTCCAATTAATATAGTATCTTTGATTTAATGGTCTCAAAGGACCTTTGGAACTATTACTTTAGTAAGCGCCAAAATGACCTGTAAAGTTGGTAAGCATTAGTATCTCCACTTTGTAGAGCAGGGAATTGAGAGACACAGAGAACTTTAAATGACTTCTCAGTGATTGCACAATGAGCCAACAGCAGAGCTGAGAGCCAGATGGACATCATCGGAGCTTTCAACAATAACTTCAATGAGGGCTGGATTAGATTTACCCTGGGGAATTATGCGATTATGCACCCACACAGTTTTGCACACAATAGGCATGCCTGTGCATAATTTCATACTTATGCATAATTTAACCATGGCAGACTCAGTGCCTCCACCTTCTCAGGGCTCCTGTCACTTCAACTGGGAGCCCCATGATGTGGAGGCACAGAGCTGTGAGACTGGACAGCTGGGTAAGTGGGGAGAGGAAGCCCTGCCCACAGGAAGGGGTGTTGGGTGTGGGGTTTGTATGGGGGATATGGAAGTATGTGTTGGTGCGTGTGGGGTTTGTGGGCAGTATGGGTTGCATGCCTTCAGGCCTGGCTACTGGCTCTATGCCTCTACAAGGGGATTCCAGCACTCCAGTGGGAAGCCACATGCAGAGGCAAGCAGGAGCCCACCAGCCTGATGGTGCATGACTTCATGCCTCCATGTGCAGCTTCCTGCTGGAGTGTTGGGAGCCCCATATGGATGGTCAGCCCAGTTTGATGGTGCTGCACACCATTGGGCCAGGCGGGAAGGTGCACGTGGAGGCACAGATTTGCATGCTATTGGGCCGTGTGGGCTCGTGCTTTCTGCCTCATGCAGCTTGCCACTGGAGTGCTGGAAGACCCACGTGGAGACATGGAGTCCATCCAGCCTGATGGTGCACAGCTCCCAGTCCCTGCGCTATCAGGGCAGGCTGGCCAGTTCCATGCTTCCATATGGGGCTTCCAGCACTCTATCGGGAAGCTGCCCATGGAGGCTTGAAGCCTGCCTGGCCTAGTGGCATATGGCTCCTGCCTGCAGTGCTGTGGGCCCCACAAAGCCAGCCTGGTCTGGTGCGAAGGTGCATGCCAGCAGGCTGGGCCAGCTCCATGACAGCACATGCAGGTCCTAGGACTCAGCCAGAAGTGTGCGTGGCTGCCTCCATAAGCACCCCGAAGTCCTGCTGCCTGCTGCTGCTGAGCCACCAGTGTTGGGGCTATTTACCATAGGCAGGGGTGTGGTGGGGAGGTTCACACCCACCAACAACCCTTCCCCCAACGCATACACTCCTTCGCACACCCCCATAGATCACACACAAAGTAATTAATTTGGTATAAATTTGAGTTTTCCTGCACATAATTTTGAATTTTTCTGTACATAATTATCTGGGGTGTAATTAGACTACAAGAGTCATTTGTGCTAACTGGTATAAAACAGAGATTTCCATTGCTTGGGTGACAGCAATTCTGCTTTCACTACAGAGCAGTCAGCTTTCAAAGGGGATAGGAGGAAAAGGGAGAAGCTGTACAAAAAGACATGGAAGTTAAAGAGAAACAAAGATAGGAAGGTAAGGAAAGAGGAGGTAAGAAGGAAAGGGCCTGAAGGGAAAGCTCTTCTCCAAATGAATGATTGCACTATTTAGGCTTGGGATGGACTGCTGGCTGGTTTTTGTCCTTGCTAAAAGCATATCTGCGTTATGTTTCAGGTATGTTCAGAGAGGGATGCTCTCAAGCCTGCCCTGCCCAACCACTCACATTCTCCAACTCAGAAAATCAGAAGTGAAGTTACTCTGGGTTATTCTCAATGACATCAGTGTGTTAGCAGGTTACCTTAAATTTACACAAAGTTTGAAATAAAAAAATAGAATATGAGCTTCATAACTCTCCTTTCCCTTCCCACCCCACATAATCTCTCTCGCTTACACCACAGAGAAACTGCGTGGTCCATCGTCTGTCCTGCTTCCTAATCTTGCTACAACACAAAATATAATGGTGGAAGGCCTTACATTTGCAGAGGTCTCTGGGGTGATGTATAAATTGAAAACACTTGGGAATCAATGCTGGAGGAACACTGGAGGAAGGAATAAGCTCCCTATTATTCAGCTGTTGAAGGCTCAATGCTTGTCCACCAAGCATACATGATTATTTCTATACAAATAGGAGAAAAGTGAAGGTGATGAAGAGTGGAACTATTTTATGACATTGAAGGACAGTCTATTCTTTTGCTTCCCCTGGATGTGTAAGCTCTAAATCCACCCTGAGCCAAGGTATGATAATGGGAAGCTTTCACATGCAAATATATCAATTTATTTCCACAATGACAAACCACTGAAGGCTAAAAGGGAATCCACCGTAACACAGAAAACTAAATCAGTCCCAAAACACAGTTCTCTTGAAATTCAGGAAAGGAAGAAGAATAGAGGGCCAATCATATCTAAAAAATACATGTGGTTAGAAGGGGAAAAACATGTTAACTTGTGCTTCTAGACCTATTTTCAGTTTCCTACTTCTTTCTTAAGTCTCCTTTTGCTACAACATTCCTTGATCTTCTGGCACACATGTTCTGTTTTTTCCATATCATGTAAGTTTTGCTGAGAATACATGATGACTTCTCTCATGGTACTAGCATACATTTTTCTCTCTCCCTGTAAAATCACGGTGGCTCAAAACCAAAGGAAGCTGGAAAACATGGTTATGCAGTTGACTACACAGGCTGTGTATCTTTTTAGCTGCTGGAAGCTTCCATTTACAAAAGCAGCCAAGCCTTGAGAGAGCCAGTTTCCTAACATCTATCACTCCAGTGCTAATGGCATCTCTGAGGCAAAGTGAATGAAGCTCCTACCCTTCACCATACGTAAATACACAGAAATAGAAAGATATATTATGGCATTTCATATGAATGGACTGAAAAAATAGTGTTTGAACTTTTTCTTGTAGCAAACACTGTCTCTTTTTTTAAAAAAAGACACAATTATAGGAAAGACCATTGAAAGTTGGGGGTCATAATATATGACTTATAGTTATGCTCTGTGTGACACTACACAAAGAGAATAAAGATGATCAGATAATAATGATTCTTTGCACCTAATACTGTCGTCTTTATTTGTTTATTTGAAAATGCTTTACAAAGGTAGGTAAGTGCCCCATGTTACGGTTTGGGGCTCTGGTGGCCAACCTTCTGGCCCCATGGGCCAGACCAGTGGCATGGGGTCAGTCTGTGATCCAGATCCCACCTGGGGTCAGTATGTGGAGTTGGCCTGCAGGTGTGATTCAGGGTGCCAGCCTTGACATATTATACAACCTGACCCTGCAGACTCTATCCAGCTGGGTACTGGCCCGAACCCACATGCTGGATTTGGCCAGGTGCCAGACTGACCTTATGCTCCAGTTTCAGCTCTGCATCAGCTAAACCCTGTGCACCAAATCTAGCTGCATGCCAGTCCAACCCTGTGTGTCAGATCCAGTTATGCACTGGCCTGACCTAAAGCATGGTCTGATCCTGAATGCTAGTGCAATCCAGCACTCAGGGTCATGTTATCCAGCCCATGGAGCTCCCCACAGTTTTAGAAGTTTGGAAACAGAGGAATGGCAATTAACCTTGGCACTCCACTCCCACCGCCAAATTTCTGGACCCAAGGGAAGACCCATGATAACACAATTCTGTGGGACATATCTGGGCCCATGGGCCAGAGGTTGAGCACCACTGGATTAGGGTAACCAAGTGTCACAAATTCACCCTATTTTGAAGTGTCTGTAGAATGTCCCACATGTTTCCTTCTACTGGGTTTACTGATATGGAGCATTTAGTGTCTATAAGCAGCTAAAAATAAGCTATGTCTAATTTTGTTGTTTGTGTATTTGCATGAGTTACAAAGTTTGATATGGGTGTAGCTCTATGCCTTTTTTACAATAACCAGTCAAAAAGGGCAGATAAAGCTTTAGAAAGGACAAAGGCTATTCGTACCTAAAGGCTCAAAACCCAACTGGTTGGAAAAAATAAATACTGAGATTTTACATTTATATAGCTATGCATATTGGGTGCTGAGGTGAGGCTGCAAAGCCTGATGCAGGCAGCAGAATTGCTTTTCAGAGAAGTAATCTACTCATATAGAATTTGATTAAAACTGGAAGACTGAACTAGCAATCTTTATGCCTATCAGGATGGAAATATACCTCCAGTCACAAATGGGTCATAAAGATGCCTGACAAATCAAATGGGGGGTACGTTATATGAGTGGGAAATTATGAGCAAAATATTTGAGCTTCAAGAATTGTATAGAAGAATGGAATTGGCCAAATAAGGATAAGTACTTAAGCCTGGCCATTGAAGCAAGGATTTGTCTAAAGTTTCCTTAGGATAAGGTACCTTAGTTGCCCTGTGGTTTAGCTGGGCAAGGGAAGCTAAGTCTGGGAGCGGATTTTGCTTGGGGAAAAGGCAAGCTATCTTCTAAGAATATGGGGCTAAGATGCAGGAAAAAGGTAAAACGGTTTTTCTGATATTTTCTTTTGTTTGTTTATTCTTACATCTCTGTCTATATATTAGCATATAGTCATTGATTCCTTATGCCTGTTCTTGTTTTTCCTAATCCTTTCATTGTCTTTTTAACTCACTGATTGTCAGAGATTATTGTGACCTCAGAGTATTTGATCCTACAGGCAAGCCTTTTTTATAGATACAGTGGGATCCACCTTTTCTGAGCCCATGATGGGCTTGCAAAATCCCCTTCCCTCTGTCAAGACCTGGGTGAGTCAGGCAAAGCTGATGCACCATAGGTCAGGAAGTGACCTTTGGAGAGCCTTGAGTGGTTCTGGAGGTTTGGAGCTGAAGGGTACCTGGAAAGATGTGCAAACACCCTAGGAGAATGTCTCAGAGGCATACCCAGCCCATCTGGGTCACACTGAGATACAATTATCCAATGAAGGTCATACAATTTGTTACTAGTGAAACCAACTGAAGAAAAAGCTAGGTTTCCTGAGTCCTTGTTCACTTGCCTATCTTGATAGCTTTTGTTACTGACAAACTGATAGGAAAACAATTGGACTGTATAGAAAAGCAAATACTATTCAATTAATCTATTAAGAAACAAACTAGTGTGAACAAACACTATAATTCTAAGATTTATATTATGCTAATATATTGCGAATGTGATGGTACTATTTTCCTTTAGTTCATATAACTTTGGCCTTTGTTTTGGTACCAGTCTTGAGTTCAAAATCAGCTAGTGACGATGGTCTCACTTCCCAGCCCCAACATACCCCTCGTGTCTATATTATCTGTATCTGTCTATGGAACACATAACAAATGTGACCAACATAAAATGCTCTTAATCTACTAACATTATTCTAACCCAAACTCTCCAGCTTTCTTGTATTTGCTCTCTCATGCACCTGGCTCACAGTCTGCTGTAGAGATCAAGAATGCTTATGGATGTGCAAGGAAGCCAAGAGCCAGACACATTTGAGTGCTCCTATTATATTTAGAGCCAAATAAACACTCACTGAGTCCCTGATGAGGTCCTCTCCTTCTGGAGGATTCCTTGTGTCCAGTTCAGAATCAGCAGTAGAATTGTTCCAAATCTGGCTCTCTCTTTTTAAATAAAAATAGTGTGCTATTTAAAAAGAAATGTTTCAGCTCCAGTTAATTACTAGGAAATGGAGAGCCATGTGCTTCCTGCCACAATTAATTAGTCCACCGGCTGTTTCCAAACACACATTAGCCTGAATTCTAATTACGTAGAGTGACGTTCCTGCCGTGAAGAATTAGCATCCAAGCAAAAAGGTGTGCACACATCGCCACAGATCCTGTCTGTTGGGTCAGCTGAGGCATCCACAGAAACAAAGAAAATACCTATGAGTTCATCTTGTCCCACCCTCCCTATGACTATTGTTCTCAGCATATTTAAGAGAGCTTTATTCACTCTGGCTTAACTGATTCAAACATCAGAGTTTCCAGAGACATACTTTTTCAATTTGTGTGTCCTGACCTGTGAGTAGGGTCAATGAAAGACAATCGGGGGTTGAGATCTTGAGGCATTTAAAATGTTAAAATGGAATACACTGATTAAATATTAATGGAAAATGGAAAATCTTAAAGGAAAGAAAATAAAATCTTTAGAAAATGAGTTCAAACTTTCAGTGTCTGTGAAGACACATGTTGGGTTTTTTATATAGTTGTATCATTGTTATAATTTATATATATATTTTACTTTTAATCTTATAATAGTCAAAGTGGTTATTATTTTTCTTCTTCAACTGGATGCCTATATGAAAAGAATGAGCAATATTGTCTTAGAGGAATGTTCCAGAGATTCTTAGCACTTACATTTCTATTTGCCCAAATTCTTCCAGTATTTCTTAGACAAGAAGAGGTACATGTAATGAGTACATAAGGGGGTTTTAGAACCCTAGAGTTGGAAGGGGTCTCAAGGGCCATCTGGTCCAGCCCCTTCCACAAATATAGGAATGCTTATTCCTAAACTATCACAATTAAATGCTTATCAAACTTCCTCTTGAAAACCCCAGAATCTGTAACTTCTCTGGGTAGTATAGTTCATTGTCTTACTGTTTAACAGTAAGGAAATTTTTTCTTGGATCTAATCTAAATCTGCTTTGCTGCACTTTAACCCATTCGTTTCCTTTCCTGTGCAGTGAAAGAGAACAGTTGTGCCTTTATGGCAGCCTTTCAAATACTTGAAAACTGCTGTCACAGGTCTGAACCAAATCGGATTCCAAACACTCCTAAACTTCAGTTAAGTCGTGTTGAATATACATATTAATTACTCTCTGAACTACTAATTCCAGCTACTAATTTCCCTACAGGTCTGGGGAATAGTTTCTTTAAGAGGTTCTCTTAAGAGTCATTTGGAGCTAGTGTTCTGTTGTGTATGTTATGCAATGGGAGTCTCTACACATTCATTAATGCACAGTAGTTACTGAGCATTTAATTTAGTACTTCCTTAATGAAGTATTAACTAAATATGCAGAGCTAGAGTTACTGTGCAGTGGTGCTGGCAAATGCCTTTTTTGTTGACGCTACTACACAGTAGCCTAATAATACTGTGCAGTAGTGTATTAGCACTGTCAGTGCTGTGATGTGCTACTGCACAGTCTTATTAGGCTACGGCGCATTAAGCATCTCATGTAGATGTACCCACTGTTGATTAGTTTGGACCCAGGCAATGACTGAAGTAGGGCTCTGTCAGACTCCAGTTCCGAATAATTGCTGCCCCTCAAGTGAAGCTTACAGGCCTCAGGAGACTGTCCTTTCTCTAGAGCTTGCCCATAATTATGGACCTTCTTTCTTAGGGAGCTAACCATTACACGAAGGGCCACATACTTCACACTTGCTATCAGATTGCAGAATAAAATTAACTTATTTTCCCTTGCTTTTCCTCACAGTCACATTGTCATACTAGGTTTACACTATTAAAGGCAGAAAAAAATACTAAGCAACCAACAGAACAACTCTCTCCCTCCATATAGCTAATGGAGCATGCATTTTTTCGTTTTGCTGTGCAGTCAACTATAGGCAGTACTGTACTAATATTAAAAAGAAACTCAGCCAACAGCCTCAATTCAGGCATCCGGGATGGGGACTGCTTTCTCCTGATATGCATAATGAAAAAAAAAACAAGCAGCAAGTTCTTCATCACACTATACACATTATATTTTCCTGTACCATAATTTTATTTATCCAGACTTCAATTAACATTCCTCCCCTTGTCAGGAGTCTCATGAAGCAACCCTCTCATAGAAGATGTTAAGAATTTCTGTGATTATCCCTGAGAGGCTACATGGTCCACTGATTAAGGAATAGGATAGAGAGCAGGAAACCAGGCTCCATGCCACAGAATGCTAAAGCCATCATTCAGCAAAGTATTCAAGCATGTACTTAACTCTAAATCTTTTCATCAAAGTACTTAATCTCATGTGTCCTAGTCAGTCCCCAACTGTAAAATGGGGATAATAAAACTTCCTTTCTAATATCTTTGTCTGTCTTCTCTATTTAGTATACAAAGTTCTCAGGGCAGGAAATGTCTCATCCTGTATTATTGTGTTGGGGCTCCTGGCTGCTCAAAACCCTGAAGGCAAGGGAAAAGGAACCAAAATTATTTATTTTAGAACTCTCATGGTCTTTAACCCAACCTAATAATTTCTGGCTCCAAACACTAACACACACACACACACACACACACACACACACACTTTTACGCTAGAGACAGAAGTTACGCATAAACCAGTTTAAGTGATCAGAAACTAGTTTAAACCTGTAACAGAACAGAAATTCAGTGCACACAAACCAGTTTCAAAATGGCCCAAACTAGTTTAACATAAACCTGGTTGAATGTAGTATTAGACATAATTGATTTAGGTCAAACCTGTTTATGAAACTTTTGTCCCAGCCTCCTTGCTGGTTCAAGTTAAATCAGAGTCCCCCAGTATCCCAGCCTTGAGCTGGGCTGTGTTGTCTCTTTCAGAGAGCAGGGCTGGCCCCACCCCTCTGCTCCCTTGCTGGAGCAGCAAGGGGTAGCTCACTGCCCTCTCCCCCGCCAGGCAAACCCTAGCTGGAGGCTGGGGGCTGGAGCCAAGGACAGGGGTTAAATTCACCTTCCCCAGAGTACAGAGCTGGCTTGCCCTGCTGGCTTACCTAGTGCTGGCTGTGACTGTGGACTACAAAACCCAGAAGCACCTGGAAGCAGGAAGAGGAAGTGATGACAAACCCTGCAGAGTCCTGCAGCCGTGATTGTGGAAGAGGAAATGAACAAACAGTCCATCCTGGCTATGTGCCAGAACTGAGCTTTAGCACCTCCTGGCTTCTGGCTTGAGCCACTACAGGAATGTGGCTGCATTTCGTGAATCAAAAGTGAATGCCTATTCATTTGCTTTTTGGTTCAATCTTTGCAGCTAGCCTAACCTGCAAAGGCTGAACCAATTCAGCCTCAGGCTTTTTGACTGTCTGTACTTAGCCCAAATGCCTGGGATCGTCAATCCTGAGAACAAAGAGTAGAAAAAAGTTAAAGCTAGAAAGGTAAGCAAGTAAGTTGAAACCCTTAAAATGATCTAAGTTTTTATTTGAATTTTTGGTGAAGTTGCAACACTTTTGTTTCTTCTTACTTCAGCTACTTGACCCATCCCTTCTGGCCGAGTACTGAAATCAGGTTCCTATAAGCATTTTCTGAGCTAGTACAATAATGCAATCAGCTAAAGGAATTCCAGAATGGATGTCAGAATCAAAGGCTGATCAACTGCTGTCTAGGGACCCAGATTCTTTCCCACACAGCAAAACAAACCAATGTGATTTTTTACGTAAGAAAACATTATGTGGTCTCTTGTCCATACTGAAGTCATATGTCATTTGCACATGTCTAATTTAACTAAATTCATGGGATTTCCTACCTGTGAATCAGCTCTCCCAGTACTGAAGAATGTATATAACAACAGCAAGGATGCAGGAGAGGTTGCATTACCTGACCAGAGTTAGTATTCTCTTCTTCCCACCCACCTCAAGCCTTTCCCCACCCCACAATGACTGTATTCAAAAGAGCTCTTGTTCAGCAAAAGGAAGGGTTACAGGGTCCCAGCTAAAATTCTGACAGCTGGTAGTATGGCTCAGGAAGGAGGGGAATGTAAACTGGAACAAGGTTAGAGCTTAAGCTGATCTATTGGTGTTGTACACAGATCCTATGGAGATTTGAAAAGCAGAACTCTGGGAAGCTTTGTTCACAATCCCACTAATTTGCCTCTTCATGGTTCCAAGCAGTCCATGTGGCTGGCTTACAGCATGCTGAGCATTATTACTACAGGCACAGCATCCACAAAGAAAAGCTGCAGTTGGTATAATAGATAACAGGTCCCATAAAGCTCTCTTAGGTCATCTGCTTTGAGCCCTGTGCATTTTAAAGGGCTGTTTTCTTTATGTCATTTCCATTAATGTCTTATATAAACTATCCCTACAGTGATAGTGCTTCAGCCCCCTCCCTTGGGGGTGTAATCTGCTGTATTTTTGTTCTGACTCTTACGAGCTTTTTCTTAATGTCTAGACTAAACTTTCTCTTCCTTAGCTTCTGGCTATTTCTTTCTCTCTTTCCATCTTACAAAGTTTTAAATTAATTTTCTTCCTTGATTTGTATTGTTACCTTGAAGGTATGTGACTCTGATCTAATTCCCCATTTTGTCTTCCTTTCCAAGATTCCTTCAGTCTTTCCTCTAGTGACTTATCCTCTGGTCCTTGAATAATTGGCTTTGTTTTCTTTTCTGTTGTTTCTTTATAGTCATTCTTCCTGCTTCCTAAACTTTAAGGACCAGAGGTGCTCACAGATCTTCAATTCTCTATTGCACTGTGACTATGTAGATTGGCATTTCTCCCTTCCTCATTTTATGTGTGCTCTTCCTTTTGACACATTTGAGAATTGTGGCGGGCCAGTAGGGGGTGCTCCTGCGTTGAGCTGCCCACCTCCCTGCGCCCGACCACCTTCCAGGCCCCGAATGCCTCCCTAGGGGCACCTTATGTCTGGCCGACCCCCTTCCTGGAGCATACTCGCCAGCCTGGGGGTAACATAGCTGCCACCACCCCAAGAATGGACTCACTTTTGGCCCTGTGTCCATGGGGAAACACAGGCCTAATGTCCTATGGGTACTCGACCCAGTACACGCACTTGGGGCAATTCCCCAAGTCAAGGGGGCAAAAAGTAAAGTCTCCCTTAGTCCTCAGACATAAGGGGTCTCTTAGGCATAATTTAGACCCACCCCTCAATAAGTCTCCCACACCAGTCACAAAGGAAGACTTTATTGGTTACAGGGGTAGGGTGAAAATAGGATACAAGATTGAGCAATATCCTAGAAATCCTAAATAGCAAACAGTCTGGCTGAGGTAGCCTTTTGATAATGCATCTGAGTTACTGCCAGCTAGATAGCTAATCAGATCTCGAGTAGCTTACTCACAAGCATCTTCCAAAGGCAGGTGAAGTTTCCCCTCTGGAGGTAGGTGGTTCCTTGCTCATGAATTTTGGGGGAGAGACAGCCAGTTTTAGATGGTAAAGCTTCTCTGTGTCCCCCACATGTCTGCTGCCTCACCTCATGGCCGAAGAGACCACCTCCTGCCCGTCCTAACTTATATAGCCCCTGTGACCTCATTCACCTGGTCCAGTGGAGGCCAGCCCCGGTTGGCTGTCCGCCAACCAATTTGAAATATATCACCAGTTACTGGGCAGACTCCAGCCCACCAGGTTGATGCCCCTCACCCAGGTAGCTGATACCAGTCACATAGGCAGAGGGAGCAGGTTTCCCCCCTCCATCAGGAATGCAGCCAGCTCAGGTTACCTACAGAGACAGGCTGTGGTGTGAATCCTCTGTGCTGGCCCATCTAATCACACTGTCACAGGGCAGAGGTTTTGGGGAGAAACCAAGGTGGCTTTCTGCTACAAGAATAATATAGGCTTAGAGAATAATGGCCCTCAGCCATGTCAAGAAAGATGAGGAGTGAATGAAAATAAAACCTGTTAAAGTCTCCAGGGTCTACTTTATTTCTATTCTGAAAACTGTTAAAAGGGGGGAAAGCACAGAAGAAATCTCTAAGGCCAATCAGGGAAAGATGTACTGTATATGGTACGATGCTCCCTTAAAGTTGCACTCTGGTGGTTGGTTCCAGATGGTCTACTGGCTGATGACATTCAGATTTTCCTAGCTTTGATAAAGCCATTGAAATATTGGTCAATTTTGCTCATAGTATCTCTAAGCAGCTCAGCAAATTATAGCTAACATCCTTAGGTCTTTGATGTCAGTTCAGATGTATGGAACCAGCTGCTCTAATGTCAACCATACTTAATAAATACCATTATAAAATAAAATTCCACCAAATATATATTGTCTTACTGTATTACTATACCTCCTATAACAATTCATTATTATTTATGAAGTTCTGAGACAGTGCTTGGTTCTCTTTGAAATATAAAGGTTCTTCCTTTTATTAATGGATTTAGTTCTATGGTCACTGCAGTGGGATATGTGTGGGTGAATATCTTCTCCTGTGCAATGCTCCATCTTCATCAAGGTGACTCTTCATGAGTATAAAGATTCATTTGGATGATGAGGGGATCAAAACCCGAAGTTCTCCTGCTTTCAGTTGTACAGGTATGACTTGGGAACAGCTCCCTTATTTAAGAATGAGTCATAGTGGCTGCATCTATACAAGACTCTGACTGCACAATGGCTGGTGACTACTGCACAGTAGCATTACATGGCAGGGCAGTAGTTTCAGGCTACTGTTCAGGCAGCATCATGAAAAGGCTGTTCAACAATGCTACTGTGCATTAATTTTGGTTACCATGCAGTCATTTAATACTTGTTTATACAAGCATTAAATGACTGTGCAGTATTGACTGAGCAGTCAGCGTCTCATATAGACACGGCCAGTAGCATCTAGACTATAATGGATGAGCAACAGATGGACCAATGCACAGAGGGTTTAAACTACATTGCTAATGTGGAGATGACAGTTTTCTGCTGGTATAAATTAAGATTTCTGGGCTTAGTGGAAGAACTGAATACAGACTGTGCATGTGTGCACTTAGGATAAAGTTCTGGAGTGCACTTGAGCACCTGTCTGACTTCAAGCAGGTGAACAGCCTCAGTGAAATCTACAGGATTATTAATGTAATTATTGACTTTTGCTTTGGTTTATTGATAAGGTCCTAATTTGGGAAGGTGTCTCTGTATTACACAGGGCATCCTCACCTGCATTCATATGCTTCAGTCCTACTGAAGTTGATGGGACTGGAACACATACATAAAACTAAGCACATGCAATTACTTTTCAAAATTACAGATTGATCAAAAGTCCATTTACTTTTTAAAGGAACCTCTCACATGCGCATACCAGAAATAAAACAATTTAAGCCTGGATCATCTTGGCATAGTCACTGGTGGGCATTTGGCCATGTGGGGGTGATTATGAAACATGTTATGAAACATGATGTTAGCTGTCATTAATATCCCTGCTTTCCTTTCATCTCATTCGGTGCTTAAACTTTGGAACGATTTGGCAGGGCTAATTAAAAACTCATCAGCAAGTAATTTACCTGACATCAAGAGCTCTTTCATGCCTGCATGGAAGAGTCTCACTGACTGTGAAGAGCTGCTGCTACTAGCAAGGGTGTAACACTAATCAAATGTTGATCTGTTAGGGGAAAATAGCAGACTGGTGGAGATAAAACAACATTCAATTGAAATGTTGCGAGGTCATTCATGCTGATCTCTAGACAGCTTACACGTATTTTGTGTACCTAGTTCATCTTCTAGTTTTGTAGACATTAGGAATAGAAATTATCTAAGTCTTCCAATCTATCCCCAGTGTAGATTTGGAGATAGACTCATTTGTAATTCTGGAGTCTCAAGTCCTTCCCCAAAACAGTAAACTATTCTGTTTCTATCAAATTGGAGGAACTGGGGAGAAAAATAAAATCAAGTTGTACCTCAGAATATCAATGGGACTGTTCCTAGAGTGAAATGCTGTTCACTGTAAGTAAGAATTGTACCATCTGGCTCTGAACATAGTATTTTTGACTATGACCTTCTATTAATGACCATTATGGGGACTTTTGCTACTTCAAGCTTTGGTGTGTTAAAAAAAAAATCAGCAGAGATTTTTTCAGTTCCATGTAAATAACGAGCCCCTGGAAGCCAGGCGCACACACTCATCCCTAAAACAAAAAATGTTTCAAGTAAGATTGGAAATAACCTTAAAAAGGGGTTCTTTGTAATTGAACCTCCCCAGAAGCCCTTGTGTCAGCTAGCACAGCTACCAGCATTACTAGAGTTTCACACTGGCTCCAGTCTTGAGATGGAAGCCAAATTAGAATTGTGTTTTTAGAGCTGTGTTTTCTAAAGAGACTCATTCTGGAGCAATAATGACATGACTCAGTTAACTATGAAATACTACTGGTATGAGAAACACATCCGAATTTAGGCTGAAGAGCTTTCAGGATAAATCGTTTGGTTGTAGGATTACAGTGACGAGTGGAGTCAGTGTTCTAAAAAATATTTCTCCCAACTCAATCTAATGGTTGTTTTCACTTAGAGTGGGCATTAACAGTAGTGGCACTTTATGAGGACTGTGGGGTGATGGGCCATGGTATCTTGCCTTAAAAGTGGGTGAAGAAATTGTGTAGATCATCCATAGATTAGACCTTGGGGACTTGGATTTAGACAAGATGAAAGACAATTGAAATTTCATAGTAACACACATTCTGATTTGATGCCAGGCAAGTGAAGCATATTGTGTGGTAACAAATGTTGAATTTAGCTACTTGTGAGTAGTAACAGGATGATAAAGCAATGATGCTTATCAATGCTGGTGTCAAAGGTCACTCTGCTCCTTCCTCCATACTTCTCCATCTCTGTCAGCTTTTTCAGGATGTCTTTTTGCAGTGATTAAGGTGACCGACATCTTATTTGCAGCTTCTTTGCACATACAATATTTATACCCTTTAAACTAGAACAAAAATGCTATCACACAGCTCAACAGTGTGCAAATCTATTCCCAATGTCAGGTATCCATTTTATCCATGCAAAATAAGTTTTGGCCACAAAGGCTGGAAGCCAGGACCCTCTCTTCCTGGGAGATGCCATAGTCACTAAGCTACAGAGTTACACTGCCTCACTTGCTCACATTGCCTTACTTGCTGTTAGTCTGGCTCATGTCTTTCATTCCTTTCCATCCATTGTAGCTCAGCTTCCAAAAGTGGCATGCAGTATGCTTTTGGGTTTTCCATTTTTTAGGCCAGTGCCTTAATCAGTAAGCTACTGGGAAAAAGTGGAGGTCAGGGGGAACACCAAATCTGGCTGTCCCACCTTACTCTACATTGCAGTAAGAACTGATGTATGTCAGGTGCAGTGGCAGATGTCTCTTCAGAGTGAGTTAGGTTACAGCAGGAAATTTCCCCTCTTAGCAAGTAGCATCAAGCTGGATCCTGGCATTATGGAAGCATGTTAGGTTGCCCATAACTCTGCCCACTGGAAAAATAAAAGAGATATATATTCCCTGGATGAAACAGATTTGGCTTCTGTGGATGCCTTAGTTGTGCTTTGAGAAGATCTGAGTTTCAGTTGTCTTAGATGCAGGATGGAATCACTTTCCTGAGCCTTGATACAGCAGTTTGAGGCAAGCAGCAGCTAAGTAGTAATTGCCTTAGAGCAGGGGTGGGCAATTATTTCAGGTGGAGGGCTGCTTACCAAGTTTTGGTAAGCTGTTAAGAGCTGCATGGATAGCCCCACACTTTGACAGGTGCCCTGCCCACTGGTCACCATCTTGTGACCCAAAGTCCTGCCCCCTAACCCCTGACCTTTGCCACAAGAAATCCATTCCCTTGCCCCTAGGAGTACTCCCTTCAGCAAGGAGTTTTGCCATCTTGGAACCAGAAAATACCAAATTATATTCTAAAAAACAAACATCTACAACATTCATTAATTTGATTTCAAAAAATATTTTGTCCTGATTTCCATATGTTTGCATAATGTACATAGAGATGATTGCACAATAGCTTAAAATGAAGTCTTACTCTTGTATATTTGGAGGGGATGTGAGGGGGTGGGTGTGGATATGGATATGTGGGGTGTGGGTAGATATGGTATGGCAGCTGAAAAGTATGTCTGTGTGATAAAAGTGCTTGCTGAAGGCTCTATGAAGATTAGACCAAGTGTTTTTCTGTATTTGTTTAGATATTAAGCTATAAGTTGTTGCTAAAAGCCTAATTATAGTTCAAGATGTAGTAAGGCCTTGTATAAAGTAAGGCCCAGTAAATCTAGGAAAGCCTAAAAGTAGTAAGGCCCTGTGGTGCAGTTAAAATTACCTTATCAAAGGAATGCAAGGCTTGTACTGCTATTGGTCAGTCTAAGGACAGTTGAAGAAAAAGGAATCTAAGTGGTTGTATGTTATCAGTGTCTTTCAGAAGCTATAAATTAGCTGAAATATCTGGAAACCAGTCAGAAGGAAGATGTAGCTCTGTGAAAAGGATTAGTTAGCTGTTGCCTGGATCAGTGGGCCTGTGGACCTCGAGGAACCCAAGAACTGCATTCCAGGGTCCTTCCCAGAACCCCTCGGACAGCGTTGTCCAGGGATGCCTGACTTCGCTGAACTTTGTGGAAAGAGAAGCTTGCTGTATACTGGGCATCAGAGGAACTGTCAATAAGTTGCAGATGCAAATTGCTTTTTTCTGTCATCGTTTGTCTTGTTACTACGCATAGTTTCATAGTTTCATAGTTTCTAGGGTCGGAAGGGACCTGAGCAGATCATCTATTCCGACCCCCTGCCATGGCACGGAAGAGTACTGGGGTCAAATAACCCCAGCAAGATGTTCATCTAACCTCCTCTTAAACACCCCCAGGGTAGGAGCCTGCACCACTTCTCTTGGAAGCTGGTTCCAGACCCTAGCCACCCTGACAGTGAAGTAGCACCTCCTGATATCTAACCTAAACCTACCCTCTGCCAGCTTGTGACCGTTATTCCTGGTCAGTCCTGGCGGTGCTCGGGGGAACAAGGACTCCCCCAATGCCTGCTGATCCCCTCTGACTAGTTTATAACAGGCCACAAGATCCCCCCTCAGCCTTCTTTTTTGGAGGCTGAACAGGTTCAGGTCCCGTAGCCTCTCCTCATAGGGCCTGCCCTGCTGTCCCCTGAACATACGAGTGGCCCGCCTCTGGACCCTCTCCATGTTGTCCACATCCCTCTTGAAGTGTGGTGACCAGAACTGGACACAATACTCCAGCTGCAGCCTGACCAGTGCCGCATAAAGGGGGAGGATCATCTCCTTGGACCTGCTCGAGATGCATCTGTGGATTAGCATGACAAGGTGTGGTTGGCCTTCCTTACTGCTTCTCCACACTGCCAGCCCATGTTCATCTTGGAGTCAATGATGACCCCAGATCCCTTTCCGCCTCCGTGCTGACAACAGGGGAGTTCCCTAACCTGTAGGTATGGTGCCGGTTGTTCCTCCCAAGGTGCATCACCTTGCACTTGTCTGTGTTGAAGCCCATCCTATTCTCGTCCGCCCACCCTTGTAACTTGTCTAGGTCTGATTGTAGCCTATTCTTTCCTTCTAACATGCCCACATCCCCCCACATCTTAGTGTCATCAGCACATTTGAACAGGGTGCTTTTTACCCCCTCGTCCAAGTCACTGATGAAGATGTTGAACAGTGTGGGCCCGAGGACCAAGCCCTGTGGAACCCCACTGCCCACGTCCTTCCAGGTTGAGAAGGACCCATCCACTACCACCCTCTGGGTGCGGCCCTCCAGCCAGTTGGTGACCCATTTGACTGTGTGGGTGTCTACACCACAGTCCCCCAGTTTCTTAATGAGAACAGGGTGAGAGACAGTGTCAAAAGCCTTCCGGAAGTCCAGGAAATTTATATCCACTGCTACCCCTGCATCTAATGATCTGGTGATCTGATCGTAGAAGGCCACCAGGCTGGTCTGACAGGACCTGCCACTGATGAACCCATGTTGGTTGCCCCTAAGCATGTAGTCTCCTGCTGGCCCCTCCTGGATGTGTGCCAGCATAATTTTCTCGAACAGCTTGCCTAGGATCGAGGTGAGACTAACCGGCCTATAGTTTCCCGGGTCCTCCTTCCTGCCTTTTTTGAAGATGGGGACCACGTTGGCCTTCTTCCAGTCCTCTGGTACCTCACCAGAGCACCAGGAGTGCTCATAAAGTTGTGCCAGGGGACTTGCAATGACCTCGGCCAGTTCCTTTAGAACTCTAGGGTGGAGATCGTCCGGGCCAGCTGACTTGAATACGTCCAACCCCTCCAGAAGCTCCCTAACTAAATCCTCACTAACCCGTGGCCCAGGTGTGCCTCCCCCAGGGCCCGAGGGGGACCCAGCAGGGAGGTGGCTGTTCTGGTCCCTACTTAGGAAGACAGAGGCAAAAAAATCATTAAACATGTTAGCTTTGCCGTCTGGTGTGATGACCAAGTTTCCCATGGCGTCCTGCAAGGGCCCAACATTACCTAGGACCTTCTTTTTACCCCCTACGTATTTAAAAAAGGACTTCTTATTGTCCTTAATCTGGGAAGCTAGCCCCAGTTCCATCTCTGCTTTGGCCTTCCTAACTACCCCCCTACATCCCCGAGCAACTACAGAATAGTCCTCCCTGGTGATGACGCCTTCTTTCCATTGGGTGTAAGCCTCCTTTTTAGCAAGGAGACATTCCCGGATGCTTTTGGTGAGCCACGGAGGCTTGTGTGCTCTCCTGCTCCCTTTGATCCTTGTTGGGATTACCTTCCTTTGGGCTTGGAGGATCGTCTCCTTAAGGAGTGACCACTCTCC
Source organism: Crocodylus siamensis (assembly GCF_052110815.1). NCBI lineage: Eukaryota > Metazoa > Chordata > Crocodylia > Crocodylidae > Crocodylus > Crocodylus siamensis. The sequence goes on from NC_143395.1 coordinate 158,080,164, forward strand.
TTGGACACCTGGCTCCCCTCCCTTCCGGGACCTCAGCACTTCTCCAACTATCCTCCTTAGATCGTTGAAGTTCTGTTTTTCTTAAGTCAATAAATCTTTCTTACCTTTCTACCCCTGACCACACTCTCAATCTAAACCCTCCACAGGTGGCTGTGGCATATGGGTTTTGTAGTGGGGCTCTGCTGGGGACAGGGTGAGTAGGTGTGGGGGTCTGTGTGTATGCAAGTGGGATGTGGGTGCCTGTGTCTGGTGGGGTGTGTGTGGGATTTGCCCTATGAACAGACACACACACACACACTCCTTCTCCTGGCCCCAGGGTACTGGTGCAGGACCTGTGCTCCTGCGGTCCAGTCATGCAGCCAGGAAAGCAGGTCCTGCTCTGGGCACTGCTGCCCCAGGACACTGGTATGGGCCCCATACTCCTGTCCAGCTGTCCCTGCACTCCCACTCACTACCACTCAACCCTGCCTGTACCTGCCTTTTCCCTGCTTTCCTGCCAGCTAACAGCCACTCCAGCAGCATATGGCTCCCAGCTGCATGGCCAGACTGCAGGACTCAGCAGTAGCTGGTCCGGCCCAGCCCCAAGGACTGAAGCAATCCCCATGGCTCTCCCCTGCCTTCTTCCTCCACTCCCCACACTGTCCACATTCTTATCTGAATTTCCCTTTGGCGCAGGAGCCAGGAACAGCTCCAGAGGCCCAAGACAGAAGGCTCTGCTAAGCATGGGGCTTTCGGTTGTGGGGGGACAGGTTTTGGGGGGGCTGGGAGTGGGGTGAGGCCTGACAGGCCTTGCTTCTGGGCTCCTGAGTCCTGCTAGCTTCCACTGGGTCCTACTGCTCCTATCTTCTGTCATCTTTCACAGGCAGCCAAGAGTAGATAAATATTAATTTTCTACATTTTTTAGGGGCCCTGTGGACCAGATAGAATAGATTGTCCCACGGGCCATATTTTGCCCACCCCTGACTTAGAAACATAATTGGATTGAAGCCTTATTATCCCTCTCTGATCTAAGGCAGGTCACTTTTCCCAGGCTTGTATCCCTGTCATTCCTCTAGTGATATATTTTGCCACTTTCACTTGAATCAGAGTGACTTTGCTTCTGACAGATGAAAGTTGGATGGAGGTCTCCCCACAGCTTCTCCTTGTGTCAATCAGAAGGGCTAGGAATTAGATGTTGCTAGAGGAGGATGCAAGACAGCCCCTGCCCCCTCCTATCCATAATGCTTCCAGCCTCTGAACCCTGTGTCAGAAATGAGGACATCTTATTTTTACAGATGGTTGATGCATGTGTGTGGCACTACCCTTCCCCACTAGATGTCCTTGGGCATTCTTGTACGGATGCCTCAGTGTCTCGGCTTGCTGGGCTCACATAGTCTATCACTGTCTCACAGCTACCTGCCCATTGTGGAGATAAAGGCACTGATTTCTAGACTCTCATACTGCATTGTGAGCTGACGGCCATAGAATCTGTGTTGGAATTGCAGATCATTACAAACCCATGACTGTGATAGATCCGCTTTTTCATTATCATGTTGTTTCTGCTGAGACTGGAGGAAATTGGCAATTTATCAGTACATCTTAAAGAGAGGAGTTTGTACTTAACAGGCTTGTGGCAGGATAATTGCTTTCCCTACTGATAACTGACGTGATTTTGTCTGATCTCTTTCTCTCTTCCTCTTTTTGCATCATACCTGTGTATTCATCCTGACTCTGCTTACCTGCCTCTCAGCAACTGTGCCACATGGGAAAAGGAGGGACAGTTTTTAGCAGATACATCAAATGCACAGACTTGATTTACACATCTCTGCTGAAAAGAGAGAGCCAAAGAAGAGCTATTAAATAATTTATTGAACAGAGCCTGTAAGGGCAGACTGGCCAGCCACCCTATCTACATTCAAAGCAAACTGTTGGGTTTTTTTGTTTTTTTTTTTAACTTAACAGGACCACTGCAGGCCTTTCCATAATTAAATAGATAAGGCATTTCTTTGGAAAACAGCCTCTTTGGAACCAGAGGTGGTTGTTAAGTGGAGTACAGGCTACCTGAAACTTATGTTCTTGAGCTCCCAAGCGTACGCAGTGCTATGTGGACTGGCTTTAGGGGAAGCAAGAGGGAGAACATATGATGTTTGGTAGCTTCAGGAACAGTCAGGATCATGGACAAATTTAGAGTTAAATTGTGCAAATTTGGCATTTTGCTTGACAATAGATTTGCTTACAGGTGCTGTGTTTTCTCTGGATTCTGCTGAATGGCTTTACCATGAATTTAGATAACCCTGGTGAAATCAGCTTAGCCCTCTCTATGCCTCATTTTTCCTCATCTTTATAACTGACACTCTAATACTGTCATGTTCCTTGAAGTCTATTTATTAGTGGGCTTCTATACAGGCAGAATCCCCAGAATAAAAAGGAGCTTGACATCAGCAAAGAAATAATGCCATTTTATTAACGGGACAGGGTACATATGGTTTTTAAATGCCTGCGTAGGCTGCTGCAGTGTTGCATCCATTTTCCCCTGTTTCCAGTAGGAAGGAAAGTCAAGAAATTGTAGGGGTTAGGAAGACACATGTCCTTGGCAAGAATCACTTTTCTATCTTGGGGGACTCGTGAGTTGCCTGGGAAGGGGATTACCATAGGGGAGGAGGGTCTTCCCCCCATGATGAGTAGTCGGGATATTTAAGTTGGTTAAAGGGGCAGCTGGGATATCTTGGGCTCCCCACTCCCCTACATTCATCTAGGGCTACTGCCTTTCCTGGGACATTACTTTTGTTTATTTATTTCCCCCTGAGCTCTTCACCTCATATTTTGTGAGCCCTGCGCCTCAAGATTGGTAGATTCATGTTTCATTAGAGTATCAGATTGCATGATGTTTACTGAGATCTTTGCTTCCCAGATCCCTCACCTGCATCCAGAGTATTTGCATAGAGTTGTGTGTGTGCGCGTGCGCGCACACACACACACACACATTTCACATAGTTCCATGTCTTTTATATATATATGTTCCATTTTAACTTTTCTTGTATATTAATAAATTTGTATATAGTTAAGTCTTAAGCTGTATCCTGGCTTCACTCTAAAGGAGAAGGAGGAAACTGTATTTAGTAGGCAGTTTCACCCCACAGCACACCTGCCCTGCTAACATTCCCTTCAACAGGAGAGGGGACTACATACTTGGGTACTACCCAGGCTACAAACATAGTAAAACCAGGAATTAGTTGCCATTGGCAGATTCAACAAAGAAAGATTGTCAAGTATACCTTCAACACATATATTCAAATATCCCCTAGAGGACACTGGGGAGAGGTCCACAGATGACACTATCCACTGCCCCCTTTGAGAGTGTTAACCTTTGAAAAAGTTCCAAAAAGTTAGGGAACCATTGCCATATGGTGTTCCAATGAACTTCTGATTTGGGTCTGTGCTGTTCTGTTTCTTCAAAGTCAGTGGGCTCCCTAATTCACATGTCTGAGTCATGAATTAGGATGATTGTGTCCCACATGAGTTGGTGCAGGAGGCCACTGTGTTTGGTTGATCAGAGCCTCTATGTAGGATTCCAGGTGCTGAATATGCTTTAAAACATAGGCAAAATTCATCTTACCCCTGCCCACTCCAACTCACTCATAACCTGAGAAACTATCTCCTTGCAGAACCTTTGCTGATGTGCAACTTGAAAGCCGTCTAATCTGGATTTACAAGAAGTAAGGTTGGAGGTGAAGTCTAGGAGGTGAAGTCTAAGAATTGAGGGGTCTTCACTAGAAATGCTCGGTCACTGTCCCCAAACCCTTCTTTATATGGGGGTGTCCATATATATATACATCTCCCCTGGACTCTGACTGCACAGTCTCTCATAAGGGGGCAGATGATTTGGCAGCTAGGCAGGACCCAGACCATAGTATGGAATCCTTGCATCTCACAGATGGCAAACTTCTGAATAAGGAATACAGAACAAGAAACCCAATCCCCCTTAGCCATGGGCCCATGCTCCCTGAAGCATCCTGTCCTTAGAGTCCAAGAGGCCCATAGGCCTCTGCTGATCCAGTCAAATGCTGACTCAACTTCTTGTGATCTGTCCCAGGGGATAGCTTACATACCACTCAGTTTTACATGTTTAGAGAGTCAAGGAAGAATAATCAGTCTTTTCAATTTACATGGTGAAATGGCAAAGCTTTGCATGCTGAAGGAGGAAATGCACTCTGGCGTTTCCATTTGAATTTGTAATGTCTCTTAACCTAATACTGCTCAGCTTTCATCCATGCATTAGACTCTTCCACATTACACTCTGATGCCTTTCTGGCCAGGTAGGGTGATTCCCCTGTCACATACATATACATGTATCATACAAATTAAAGAAGAGGGTTAAGAAAAAAAAGTGTGAATGATCTACAAGCCAAAAGAAGAGTATTTCAGATACATGCAGGGCATTTTTTAAATTAATCTAGTGAAAATCTCTCTTTATGGGGAGAAATTTGATTCAAGTCAAGGGAGGGAAAGAAGCAGGACTTCCCCTGCCCCACTTCCCCAGGACTGGAAGTGATAAGCATAACCAATGAAATATAATGAGGCTGCTGCATTGTCTGCTAACTGACAGCTAGACTCAAGAACAGACTTAAGCAATTAGTCAAGTTCCAAGCTTCCTTCCAACTCCTTGCCCCTAGTGACTGGAGTCATTGGGTTTGCTTGCATATTACTGAAGCCAAGATCAGAAGAGTCAGAAAGTAGTTTTGTCTTTGCTAAGGCTGTAAGGAGAAGAATTGAATTTTTCTTTCATGAAAGTCGATTTTTGAGCAAATTAACTTCACCTCTTTAACTAAAGTAAGTGTAGATACATGGCACAATATATGTCTTTCATCTTAAAAATGTTAGGCAGGTATTTGCTTAGACTACTGTGAGATCCTGCACACTAGCACCTACAGACTACTTAAACTCTGGCTTCAACAGCATCCCAAGATAAGCAAATGGTTCTCTGAGAGTTGCAGAAAGTAGAGATGGAAAATAACTTGAGGCTGTCTCATCTGTATGGAAATTTACCAGCATAGGATTAATTCCCAAGACATCAGTGATGATTTTGGCTACTCTAGAAGTAAAATTCTCAGCTCTGTTTAAATCTGTGACAGTGCTGATGATTCACCCCATTTGAAGATCTGACCCTAGACTTAGACACTAAGGGTACCTATACATTTGTGTCCTGGGAGAGAATGGGAGGAAGGACCCCATACCCAAAAGGGGGAACCCTGGGAAGGAAATCCCTGTGAAGCTGGGAAGAAGAAAAGAAGAAAAGAAAATGAGCATAAAAAGAAAATACTTACCTGCAGCAGGAACAGTGGCGCAGCTGGAATGAGGAGGGAAACCCACACGGCTTGTCAGCTGCGTCTTCATACAGCTGAGGTCAGCTGGTGATGTCACCGACAATTACCGGCCGGTAAGAATAAAACAAACCACCCGTGGAGAAAATGAGAGAGGGGAAATGGACCCAAGGGAGGCACCACCACAGTGTGCCCCTTGGGAGTCCCACAGGGAAACACAAGGACAGCCCGCTTAGGTAAACAAGGAGCCAGAGGGAGTTCCTGATGCCAACTGGGACAACAGTAGTGGGGAACAGCTTGCCGGAGGGAAGGATGAGCCAGAGAAAGCTCCTGCAGCTGGCAAAGACAGCAAAAGTGGAGGGAGCAGAGAGAGGGACATGGCGTTCGACACCCTAACAGGTGGGAGCAGCAGGGACATTTGGGAGGTGGAAGAAAACCTCTCTTCAAAAGGCTTCAAGGAGGAGCAGTGGGAAGGGCTGCGAAAAGGCGGAGTGTTGCTCTTGAGGATGAGGAGCAACCGGTCATGCACAGAGGGGCCACAAGGCACCTGAGTAATGACGCCACTAAAGAAAGGGAAGAGGAGTGGAGCCATAACCGGGGAAGAGCTGGAAAGAGGGGGAGAGGTGACCTGAGCAAGGGGTCACAGATATCCAGCCTCAGGTGAGGATCATCCCCTGGAGAGATTAAGGGAGTAAAGCACCCGGCACCCCGAAGTAGGAGCCAGGGAGGGGCTACACAGGCCCCCCTTTGTAACACAGTAGATTGTTAGTTTGTGTTTTTCTTTGTGTCTCCCCGTTTGGAGGGGTTGAGAGGCAGGAGTAAATGCTACAGCTGAGATAACCACCACAGAGCCATTATGGGCTCTGCTATTTTTGTTTAAAGTACTAGCCAGAAGTCATACCCTGGAAGGAATAGGTCACGAGGCTGAGGAATACTGACTGCAAGTGACCCTAGGCTGAACTAGCGAGTCTGCCCTGAGAACCAGTTACCCAGGATGGGAAGGGGTGTGCAAGGCCTCCATGACTTGACAAGAGTGGAAGCGTGGCCAGGAAGACCCGGTGACCCATCAAGGTGGTGTAAGATTGGGGTGTAGGGGTGGTGGAGCCCCGCAGGTGACCACCGAACAGATCTCACACTGCCAAGGAACTCTGAGTAGTCACCCCACCACTAGGGAACATTCAAACTCATGGCAGGAGAGATTGGGGAAGGCCGCTTGAAGAGCAGACACCTACTTGGAGGCATACTGGAGACTGTGGAGCCTATAACATCAGCCACTTGAACCAAGGCCCCATGTGACCGTATGTTCGAGGCCCGGTGGTCACAATGTGCTTGAAGTGGGGTGTTTTACTTAGAGTGGTTTCCAGAAAGCCACTCTAATTAAAACACCACAGTGTTATGTGTATTAAGCCCCATGCACTTAAACATGGTTGTGGGATGCTTTAACTAAAGCTCATTCATAAAGTGGTCTGTAGATGCTAGTATGCAGGATCTCATTGTATAATCAAATACCTGCCTAGCATTTTTAAGCTCATTCAATGAACTTTAGTTAAAGCACCCCAGTGGTCATTTTTAAACCCATGGGGGCTTATACACATGATGCTGTGGTGATGATAGAGCATTCTAATTAGAACACAGAGCAAACTCGATTCTGTGCCATGTTCTTATTAGAATGCATAGGAGCACATATATAGGCACCTGAAATTTTGAAGCAACAAGGTCCAGAGAGATTTTCCTGCCTATTTTTTTGCACCCAGTTTTGATGATAACATATGCCAGTGGATCATTGAACACCTATTTCCATTCAAAATTATGACAACCGTTAGTACAGTTTCAGAAAATGGACCTGCAAGTAAATGCAGATCCTTACTTTTAAGAAAGATGATAGCCATTGCCAGTTTATAATTAAATGTCCACTGACCAAGAGACCAAAATGTATTAGGGTGTGAAATAATCTCCCAAGGAAGATGGTGGGAGCAACATGTCTGGCTTACCTTTGTTCAGTCTCTTTCATCACTGCTTTTGCTTTCCATATGGTCAGCCTAAATGACTCCTCCTGCTTTATTTTACATCTATAGGTTATTGTCACAGTCTGCCCTTAGTTGCAATGCCAGACTTAAGACCCAGGCACTTCAAATCCCTTCTAAAATCAGTTGTGTAAAGCCATTTTTGGTGATTCAGTATGCAGCTATGTCTAAGTAAAACTGTACAAAAGGCATCATTGCTATGCTAAAATATACTTGCAGTTGCTTTGAATGCCTGTGAAGTTCAGGGCCCCTTTCATAATGTCCATTTCACACATGCTTATGGTACCCATCAGCCCCTGTTAGCTATGGATGCTGGACTGGAAGGAATGCATTTGACTTCACCCCTCATCTCTTATCGAAGTAGTAGGAATTTAAAGGCCATCCTTTTACTATGTTCAGGGTCCAGTAGACATGTAGTGAGAATAAAAATCAGTTTTTAAACAATCTAATCCTCCACCTGATTGCTCTTTGTGCTTGATTTGTGCCCACAGCATAATAACATTATTAAGGGTAATCAGTACTGCCAGCCTTATTCAGATAAAGAGAGAATGCTGCAAAATGAAACCTGACTTGTAATTCTGTACACGTGGGCCAATGTTGCTCATAAGTCCCTTGTAGCATTACATACAATGGAGACAATCCAAGGTCAAGACCTTTTTAGGGTCTTAGAGCATAGTAAATACAACTTGGCTAAGAGGCAAGCATCTTAATAAGACAGGCTGTTCCCTCTGTCCAGATCAAACTTTCAAATAATTGGTATTGTACATCCCTGATAGGCCAGAAACTGGAATTGATTGAATATATAAGACTAAAAGCACTATATCACTAAGAGTTGCAGTGGGAAAGTAAAACTTCTGAGAATGAAAAATTGAGGCATCCATCTGTAGCTCAAAACTCTTGGTGAACACTGAAAATATTACTGGTAAAGAACATAAAATCAAGTGGTCAGGATGCCAATTCTTTTCCAGGGGAAATTTCCATTTTTTTCAATATAGCCCATAAATTATATTGATTAATTTAATTTTAAAAACCCCAAAGCAAAAACAAAACTTTTAAAAGAAAAATAAACAAATAAATAGAAAAGGTATCAATCTCCAGTTTATCCATCAAAATAGGACATTTCAACTAAAACGAGACCTGTCAGTGAGAAATTTTTAGTGGGATCAAAGAACTGTTTTTCAAAAAGTTGTAATGAAGAAAGAATTGACTATTTATTATCCACATTGTGTACATAAGGTAACTGAGGTAAGGCCAAAGGCATATTTATATATTGCAAGGCAAATCTAAGGTATACCACTGTGCCAACACAGCTGTCCAGCTTCTGTTTCTAGAGTAGCATATACAGTTACTGTCCATGGTTATATGAGGCAAAACAGAGCTAGCACTTGCTAAAGGCATGTGCCTGTCTGATGCAAAGAGGCCAAGGCAGCAGGACAGACTCCTTGTATTCTCAAGACACCTTGCACAGCAGCCTAAAGTCAATTCCAGTTGTCCTCTGCCCATTTCAGGTCAATGCCATTTCAATGCCTTGCATTTACAACCAGTCATGATGTAATTTTACATGTAATTGTTGGATGATTCAGTGTGAAAATAAGAACTGCTTTAGATCAAATAAGAGATCTCCCATCCCAACATCTCCTTATAAACGTTGAATTGAACCTAAATGGGACCGTCTTTGGGGTGGGTTGATTCGTTTTATAAGCATACCATTTTTTAACCTCCCATCTTTCACACTTCCTGTGTTTTCAGAAGTGCTTGTGTTAGGTAAATTTTCTGATCTTCAGTTTCTTAGTCTTCTCATACACTCAAGAGCTGCTATAGCCAAATCACTGATGCAACATCCCTTCCTACTTGGAATTGTCCTATTCCTTTCATCTCTAGGGAAGTTTTTATGCAGTCATTCATTAATAAAAATGCTACTTATCACCTTACTTTTGAATAGCAGAATGTATTAAATTTCTTGATAGGATTTAGACCATACTCCACTAGTGGGAGGTGAGGGTACCAAATATAAGGACCTTGGGCTGGATACAGACATTGAGGGTGGAAGCTAGGGGGCATGGCCTGCCACACAATTCAGGGCCCTTGGGTCCCGATGGACTTGCCTGTTGATATGGGGCAGTGAGGCAAGTGAAAGTTGTACCAGGGCCCTGCTGCAACCCCTAAATCCCCACTATAGCTGCTATTGTCCCCACAGACCTGGCCCAGGAGGAGCCCAGCTGTCCTGATTAGCTTGGGGTCTGGGGTGAGTTTGACAACCCTGCTCTACTATAATGATATTTTGTATTAAGGCTCTCTCCTAAAGCCCATGGTAATCAGTAGGAATATTTCAGTTGTCTTCAGTGGATTTTTAATCTGGCTGTAGATTATTTTCCATCCAGTCATTTCAAAGTACCGTACACACACTTATATATTTGACTTTATAGTAGCCCTTTGACAGAGATATAATTGTCCCTTTTTAGAGATAAGAAAATTGAGGCACAGAAAACTTACATAACTAATTTACAGTCAGAAATGTAAACTATGATATAGCAACATACAGCTTGAAGGGGCTTGCCAGACTATCAAGTCCAGGTCCCTGATGCAATACATCACTGCTCCAACTGAGGACAGGTTGCTCTTCTGGTGGCCAGTTTTTGGCTGTTACGCATGCAAGAAGCCAATCTTGCCCCAAGCACAAACTTAAGAACAGCAGGTAAGACAGTAACGAACTGCAGGCTGCATTGACCCTACTATGTTGACTTGAACCTGGACCCTGCTCTTTCTTCTAGTTCCTGTGTTTCTTGTATCTATGTCTGGTCTCTCACCTGTGGCTTGTTCCTGACTACAACACTTAGGTCCTGACTTCTGGTCTATTCTTCACTCTGGCCTTTGACCCTGGCTTGTCTCCTGCCTCTGGCCCTTGAGCCAAACCCAGTCCTTTAGAGATGATAGCCTATGTCCTGATTACTAACACCCATGTTTGCAGGGAACCTTGTTTTTGAATGATTTGATTGATGAGGCCATCCACCTCAAATTCCCTCACATTTCACAGCCACAAGCACTCTATGGGGAAAACAGACAAGCAAACAGGGAAATTATAGACCTGGGAATAGATCCAGATTGTTAGTCCTGTGCCTTAACCAGAAGACCATCCACTCATCATCCTTTGTTTCACCTGGGTCACAACAAATTAATGCACCAGTGTTTATCTCACTGGATTTTTACTGGTGGAAAGGACAGTTCCTAATAACTGCGTTTCATATTTGTCATACACAGACACTCTTCTGATACCTTTATTGCAAAATGGTGACATTTCACAACCTGTGCAAATTTTTCACCTTCCACTGCCCCAGGGTCTTTGCAATATGGTCATGGCAATAAGGCTGGCTGGTTAAAAAGCTGGGTTAGAATCTATCTGGTAATGTTTGGTAGTGTGAATGTAAATATAGGCCCTGTTATGTTAGATGCATATATCACAGGGCCTTAGGGCTGTTAGGATGAAACTATCCATGGAGTTTACGTGTACTACAGGGACAGAAAGTGAATGAAGGAATAATGAAATAGTTGCTAGAGTGCTCATGAATCTACTACCTGTTCTGTTCAGAGAATTTCAAGCTGAACCAAAAAATACATCACCAAAGGAAGAGGATAGCACTTTGGATAACTCCATGAAGGGAGATTTCATAATGCATTTTATACGTTCCAATGTAACTGTCTTTAATACAGATAAACATGATCAAAATGTATATGCTTATTAAATTAAGTTCTTAGAACAAGGTAGAAATAATCTGTAAAAGTCAATCCAACTGATAGGCCATGAGTTGTTTGGACTGCCCTCTGGCAGCTGGCTGTCCACCTTGATAACACTCAGGGATTTCTGTGCCGACTGTATGTACAAACATCACAGGCAAGCAGCAGGAAGATTATATGCTAATCCCAGTACCTGGAGTATCATGAGGGATTAAAGAAACTAACCTGAAGATTAAGTGATTTAAAAAAAGAAGAAGATGAAATTCCCCACTGGGCTACTCCTAACAAGCTGCAACATCTTTATACTAGATAGAAATCAATACAGCCTTCAAACAAGCGTAAACCTAATGAAAGGGAGAAAAAACACTCAATTGCTTATGTTTTTAAATTATTCATTTAAACCAACACTCCACCTTCATAGTGACAATAGTGTATTCACTGCGTGCCTTGTGCTACTCTTGTTACTGTGCTGTATGACCTAGGGTGCTCAGTGTGTTCACCAAAGTGATTAATATAATGGTTCTTAGGATCATAGAAACATGAAAATGGTTTGAGTCCCAGACAAGAAAACAAAAAACTAAAACACAAGTTTCTGACCCTGGCAACTTCCCTTTACCATCCTGGTCTTCTGTTCCTGGCGAGTGAGGGGTATATGTGTTAAAGAGTACCAAGTAAGATAAGGACTTACTAACACATAGCAATAGAGAGGCACTTTACCAAACAGCTTAGTATCTAAATATACAGACAGGAAAGTGAGACACAAAAGTTAAGTGACTTGGTTCAAAGTCATGAAGAATGTTTCCAGACCTAAACCCAAATCTCCTGAGTCCCAGGATGGTGAATTAGCCACAAGACCCTACTTTCCCCCCACTACAAATGTAGCAAACAGGTAATCTTTTTCTTGGCTCCATGTGCTAGAGGGGAAGAAAACCTTACCTAAATCCTGATCTCCAATTCTGGTTGCTTTTTTAGGAACAAATTCTTTGGTCCTGTAATTCCAGAGTCATCATTCTCCTTCATTTTTTTCTCACTGGTCATGAGACTACATACCTTTCCGTTTTCATAAGCTATGTCTTTAACATCTTTATGCTGTAAACTAATTCAGGAGCACCCAGCTAACCAGTCTTTATTCCTCACTTAGACCTGATTAAATAGTTATAGAACATTGCAGGCACCCTATTCATCTCAGCTGGCTTCATCACTGTTTTTCCGCCCTGAGACCATTCCTGCCCAAGCCAGCGGAAAGTCTGGAGGGAACCTCATTGCTCCAGCTTGGTAATGAGGAATCTCAGTGTCTAAGAACAGTGGTTAGCATTACATGGACAATGGAAGGAAGAGGCCATCACCAGGAAGGACTATACCTTGGTTGCTCGGGGCTGCAGGGGGGCGGTCAGAAACACCAAGGCAGAAATGGAACTGGGACTAGCTACCCAGATCAAGGACAACAAGAAGTCCTTTTTTAAATACATAGGGGGTAAAAAGAAGGTACCAGGTAAAGTGGGTCCTCTGCAAGACACGCTAGGAAATCTGGTCATCACATCACATGACAAAGCTAACCTATTTAACAATTTCTTTGCCTCCATTTTCCTGAGCAGCGACCGGGTCATCCTCCACACCAGGACCCCTGTAGGCCCCAGGGGAGGTGCACCCAGGCGGAGGGTCAGTGAAGATCTAGTCAGGGAACTTCTGGAGGGACTGGACATATTTAAAGCAGATGGTCCTGACAATCTCCACCCCAGAGTGCTGAGGGAATTAGCAGAGGTCATTGTGGGACCCCTGGCACGGCTGTACAAGCACTCATGGTGCTCTGGTGTGGTGCCAGAGGACTGGAAAAGGGCCAATGTGGTTCCCATCTTCAAAAAAGGGAGGAAGGAGGACCCAGGGAACTATAGGCTGGTTAGTTTTACCTTGATCCTGGGCAACCTTTTTGAGAGAAATATCATGGCGCTGTCCATGAGGGGCCAGCAGGGGAGATTATGCTTAGGGGCAACCAACACGGGTTCATCAGACCAACCTGGTGGCCTTCTATGACCAGATCACAAAATCGTTAGATGAAGGGGTAGCAGTGGATGTAGTGTTTCTGGACTTTAGGAAGGCCTCCGACACTGTCTCTCACCCCGTTCTCATTAAAAAACCAGGGGACTGTGGCGTCGACACCTACAGTCAAAAGGGTCACAAACTGGTTGGAGGGCCACACCCAGAAAGTGGTGGTGGATGGGTCATTTTTGATCTGGAGGGATGTGCGCAGCGTGGTCCCCCAGGGCTCAGTCCTCAGGCCTGCACCGTTCAACATCTTCATCAGCGACTTGGATGAGGGGGTAAAAAGCACACTGTTCAAATTTTCAGGCAACACTAAGATGTTGGGGGGATGTGGGCATGTTAGAAGGGAGGAATAGACTGCAATTGCACCTAAACAGGTTACAGGGGTGGGCGGATAAGAACAGGATGGGTTTCAACGCTGACAAGTGCAAAGTGATGCACCTGGGGAGGAAGAACCAGCACCATACCTACAGGCTGAGGAACTCCCTTCTCATCAGTGAAGAGGCAGAAAAGGATCTTGGAGTCATTATTGATTCCAGAATGAACATGGGCTGACAGTGTGGGGACACAATCAGGAAGGCCAACCGCACCTTGTCATGCATTCACAGATGCATCTCAAGCAGGTCTAAGGAGGTGATCCTCCCCCTCTATGCGGCACTGGTCAGGCCCCAGCTGGAGTACTGTGTCCAATTCTGGGCACCACACTTCAGCAGGGATGTGGACAATGTGAAGAGGGTCCAGAGGAGGGCCACTTGCATGATCAGGGGGCAGCAGGGCAGGCCCTACAAGGACAGGCTGAACTGAACCTATTCAGCCTCCACAAGAGAAGGCTGAGGGGGGATCTAGTGGCCTGTTACAAACTAGTCAGAGGGGACCAGCAGGCATTGGGTGAGTCTCTGTTCCCCCGAGCACTACCAGGAGTGACTAGAAATAATGGTTACAAGCTGGCAGAGGGTAGATTCAGATTAGACATCAGGAGGTGCTACTTCACGGTCAGGGCATCTAGGATCTGGAACCAACTTCCAAGAGAAGCGGTGCTGGCTTCTACCCTGGGGGTCTTTAAACAGAGGCTGGATGAACACCTTGCTGGGGTCCCCAGTACTCTTTCCTGCCATGACAGGGGGTCGGACTTGATGATCTGCTCAGGTCCCTTCCAACCCTACCAACTATGAAACTATGAATCTGAGTTATGAAAATTAAATGTTATTTTTAAAAGGATTACTGATCAGGCTGTAAAAAGTTCACAGCTACACATCCAAAAGTGGCACATCCAGACAGAAAAAATTGGAACCTGTTTACTCAAGATCACACAGTTCCATCAAACATTAGCTGTCTGTATTATAAACACACAGACTACTAGTCCTTTATGAATCTGCATTATTTGTAGTTATACATAATGTACTTAATTTAATTCAGGCTAAAAAGAAATCATTCTACTTGTATGAAACATGTTTGCAAACAGGAGACAGTAGAGCCACAGAGCATGTACAAGCATCCTTTCTGTACTTCCATACCTTGGATTCTGGGTAATAACTTTGAGGTTTAAATCATGCTGGTTACAAGTATATAAATACATCACCTAAAGTTCTGCCCATTGATCCAGAGGTCTCAGGTATAATCCCAATCCATCCACAACAGAGGACTTTTGTAATGGTGAAGGGTGTGGGTGGGGGACAATCCGCCATGGAAATGTGACTCTGTTTCTCAAAGCTGCTGCTGATTTCAAATTAAATGTTAATGAAACTAGATCCTTGGGCCGGTGCTGTTCAACATCTTCATTAGCGACCTGGATGAAGGTGTGGAGAGCACCCTGTTCAAGTTCGCTGATGACACCAAGCCATGGGGTAAAGTGAATACACTGGCAGGCAGGGACCGCATCCAGGCAGACCTGGATAGGTTAGAGAAGTGGGCGGATCTGAACAGGATGCGGTTCAACAAGGACAAGTGCAGGGTGCTGCACCTGGGGAGAGGGAACCAGTGTTATGGTTATAGGTTAGGGGCTGACCCTCTCGGCAGCACAGAGGCAGAGAGGGATCTTGGAGTCAGGATTGACTCCAGGATGAATACGAGTTGCCAATGCGATGAAGCAATAGGCAGAGCCAACCGCACCCTGTCATGCATCAACAGGGGCATCACTAACAGGTCCAGAGAGATCTTGCTCCCCCTCTATGCAGCGCTGGTCAGGCTGCAGCTGGAGTACTGCGCCAGTTCTGGGTGCCGCACTTCAAGAAGGACGTGGAGAACCTGGAGAGGGTCCAGAGGAGGCCACTCGCATGGTTGGGAGCCTCCGTGGCCAGCCCTATGAGGAGAGGCTGAGGGACCTGAATCTCTTCCATCTCCGCAAGAGGAGACTGAGGGGGGATCTTGTGGCTGCCTACAACCTTATCAGGGGCCACCAGCAGGGACTTGGGGAAAGTCTGTTCATCAGGGCCCCTCTTGGAGTCACCAGAAACAATGGCCACAAGCTGAGGGAGGATAGGTTTAGGTTAGATATTAGGAAGAACTACTTCACTGTAAGGGTGGCCAGAGCCTGGAATAGGCTTCCCAGAGAGGTGGTGCTCTCACTTTCCCTGGAGATCTTCAAGAGGACACTGGATAGGCACCTGGCTGGGGTCTTATGAACCCTGCCATCCCCAGTGCTCCTTCCTGCCCATGGCCGGGGGTCGGACTATATGATTTGTCTAGGTCCCTCCCGACTCATTGATTCTACGATTCTATGAAACTGTTTGGGTCTGAAAACATCCTGATTAATTTAAGTTCCTTGCATCTGGTATCGGGGCCTAGTGTGTTCCACTTGGTGAACTTTCTATTACTTTTGCAAATGAAATGGAATAGTTCTAGACTGAGCTATCTTCACTCATAGGGGTGGAGCTGTATCTCTCGGGGCTGCAGAGAAGGCTTTCCTGCCTGAGCTTTAGCAGACATAACTTGCTAATGTATTACTGAAGTTCCAGACTGATCCAAGATGCCCTTTGCTAGTAGGAAGTTATTGGTATATGTCTTAGAAAAAGCATGTGTGCTGCCAACACAGGAGTGGAGATAGAAGCATGCACCATGGTGACAGGCCTTGCAGGCGCCCTTTTCATGACCTGAAGGCCTGTCAGTCAAGTGTGACCTACTATCAGAGAAGCACAGGCTCAGTTGTAACAGAGAGCTTGTTGCTACGCATGCCCAGCATATGAGAGATATGAGGTAATCTTTCTAGAAAGTTCGGTCTTCCTAACAATCTAATTGGCCATGAGAGTTACTATAAAAGGTCTGATGACCCCTCCCTCAGGGAGAGACCCATGGAACTGGAGACAGAGCCTGGTCTGTTCAGGGACTGTCTTCCAGTTAGGCCCTTAGGCTTTTCGGTCTTCTCCTTCGCCTTGTGTTATATTATATTGATCTATCGGCTTTCGACCTACCTGGCATCAATCTCTAACCATCACCTCGGATCACCCCTTGGACTCTGACTATGGTTTCGACTACTTACCTGGTTTTGGACCTCAGCAACCATCTCGACCACCCGGCCATTCAGCTCTCAGCGGACACCAGCGAGTTACGGTTCTGTGTTGTCAGTTGTTCCTCTGTTATAAACTGTTGACCATCCCTGGGACTTATCTGACAGGCTTGCCCTGTCGGTGAACCCCGTGGGACAACAGGTTCCCCTGTTGTGAATTAATACTGTAACTGAAGACTCCATACCTGCGCTCTTCCAAGCGTAAGTCAAATAAATCCATTCTGTTGAAAAAACTCAGCTTCCGTGTCGCTTAGAACTCCATTGCCGCTAGACCCAGCCTATTTGTTCAGTCTCACCGTGACACTTGGGACCCTTCCCTGGGGGAGGATTACCCAGCAGTATAATTATTTAATTATTATATTATTTAGCAAGCCTTTTGACACTTGTCTCTCATGACATTTTCATAACTAAGCTAAGGAAATAGGGTCAAGATGCAACTTCTGTAAGATGGCTAGATGTTTGTGGCCAGAGTAATTACTGATGAACTCACATTTAACAGGAAGGAGGTATCAAGTGGGGCTCCCTTGGCGTACATTCTAGGGTTGGTATTTTTCAATATATTCTTTAACTACTTAGACTATAGAAGTGAGTATACATGTAGTAGTAAATCTGAAGATGACCCCCACTGTATGAGGTAGGAGAAACTTTAAAGAACATGATAGGAAAAATAGTCTGCAAAAATAGACTGAAATTCAGTAAGGAGATGTGCAAATACTATACTTAAAAAGAAACAATCAGATGTACAAAACCAAAATGGGAAACAACAGACTGGGCTACAGTGCTGCGGGAAAGGACCCAGGGGTTATAATGCAGTATAACTATTGTAATATGAGTCTACAGTGTAATTGTATTGGGGCAGAGAAGCTAATATACTGGGATGTGTTAAGAGAAATGTCATGTGCATGGCACAGGAAGTTATTTTTTCACTCCATTCAGCACTGCTGAGGCCCTGTACAGTATAATATGTCTGTTTTCCAAGAAAAATATGGACACATAAGAAAAAGTCCGGAAGAGAGCAGCAAAAATTATTAGGGATATAGAAAATAAGATTTATGAGTAAAGGTTGAAAAAACTGGGATTATTTAGTTTGGAGAAGAGAAGACGGGCGATTTGGTAACAGTGTTCAAATACAAAACTGGTTGCTATAAAGAGTATGTGCTCTGTGTTAACAAGGGACAGAACAAGACTAATGGCCTTAGATTGAAATGATGGAGGTTTAGGTTAGGTATTAGGGAAGTTTTCTAACTCAAAGGGTAGTTAAGGACTGGGACAGATTACTAGAGAAGCTATGGAAGCTCCCTCACTCTTGCATTTTAACTGTAGATAAGACAAATATTTGCCTGGGATAGTTAAGACATGGATGAACCTGCTTTGAGCAGAGAATTGGATTAGGTGACTTCCTGAGATCCATTCCAGCCTTGCTTTCCTCAGATTCCATGACCTATGAGTCTATGATGATATTGCTGGAGTTACTTTCTAGGAGGACAAGGTACATAAGAGGACCTTGTGTGGCTCTGTCTCAAGAAAACATGGTGGCTAGCCCCATACTGTAGCACCCTCATGCTCCAGCCAGCTCTTCTGCAGCACATTGAACAAGGGCAGCCCCAGGCTGGCAGCTTGATACCCCCTGCCCGCCTCCTGGCCCTAGATCTGTCCTGGCTCAATGTGCTGCAGTCTGGGGTGCATATGTAAACATGGTGCCCTGGAGCAATGAACTGCAGTGAAAATTGTGCCACACTTTATTGGTACATGCTATTGTAATTGCATGTATAGATGTACCCTGTAAGACTGATACTATATGTGACCCACTCCCCTGCTCTTGATTTAGGTCTCTATACTTTCTTTATAACTATCATTTGTTGCTTAACTACTCAGACAACAGAAACATTAACAGTTCACCAGGCACATGTTCAGAATGGAACTTTTCATGTAAAATTTCTGACAGACGGCTGATCTCTAGTGTAATCAGTCAAATGGATCTACCACCTTTTAGCATATTTCCAACCAAAATGAGCCTCTAAACTAGGTTGAATTTTGAACGGTTTGATTATATAAAGTTACAGGGATAGAAAAACCTTTTTTACTTTTTCCACAGCTTTCAAATGTGCGTCTACTCATCCTGGTAGAACTGGTTTCAAATTGATCTAATCATCCTAATGCAATAACTGCCTTAGCAGCCAACTTATTTGGATCAATGAAAAAAAAATCTCATGTAACATTTGTTTGATGTTTGTATGCATGTCTGTGAGAGAGGGTTGTGGGTGGGAATTTGCATATTAATGCAAATTATTTCCAGCCTTTGATTTGAAATGATGATAACTCATTAGATATAACCTGGTTAGTATTGTCAAATGCATCTGACCTAGGATTCAATCCCATAGTCACATAATAAAGAAAAAACCCCAAACAATTTAAACTCATTATTCTGCTAATCCTTTCATTCTCCCAGGCTCCCTGGAGGTGTATTAGGAGATAATTGAAAACATTTTAATACACTGAAAAGCCATTCAGAAGTAATATAGTCAGCCCCTGGTAACTTTCACTTGATATTTTTGCTATTTAATGATAAGAAAGAAGAGTTCTCTTGAAAAATAAATCCACCCAGACACAGTAAGGGGCATGTACTGTAAATAAGTAATGTGATTTTATAAAGGTCACTTCAATATTCAATATAATGAGAGTGTAACAGAGGCAAGACCTTCAGAAATGTGTGGGGACAAGGAGGTCAAGTGGTTAATGCTGGAGATTAGAAATCTGGACTCATAGGGGCCCCAGTTCCACTCACTCAGTTTGTAGCTTGGACCATGTTACCCTGGGGATTGGAGCCTCAGTTACCTTATTTGTAAAATAAGTATAATGATACTTCTCTCCATCCCAGTGCTTTCATTAATTATTGTTTGTGAAATGCTGTGAAGTCCTTAGATAAAAGTTGCTATAGAAATCGAATATGTTGTTGCTGCTCCTAAATCTTCCAGCAGGGAAGGCATTTAAATGTAAATGTTATTTCAGAGAAACAGTGCTGTGATGCCAAAGGGCCAAACTGTGCCATTTAAGCACTGGCTTATGTGAAGGACAAGTGCAGAGATTTACTGCACTAGGGAGAATTTAGGGAGGGATTATTGTGCCATTTACATCTGCTTAATAACATGTTGGATTCTTGGAAGGTGGGAGACATCTTTTTGGAACCTTTGGACACTATATTTTGTGAAAACTGTGTTTTTTTCCCAGGGTGGTGAATTTATGTTTGAAAGACACAACTTTGCCTTAACTATAAATTTGCTCCCAAGGTTGGGCTGCTGCTGCCAGTCCACAAATTGCAGCCTGGTACTAGACGTTCCCAATTCTCCTTGTTGTTAAAATAACAACTTATAAGTCAATAAACTTTCATAGTTTTGGAATGATCCAAAAACATGTACCAACTAGCACATATGGTTGATAATGGATTAAAGAGGCATTAATCTCATGTGTTGGAGTCTTGTTCTGGTTGGTTGTGCTGCTTGGTGATCTAAGTAAATGTAAAATGAATTCGTGCCTTTGGTTCAGTTGTATAAGGACACATGACAAGACCACATCTGGTACTAATTGCCCTTTTGTTTTCTGTTTTTCTTTATGGTGTGAGCCAAAAGCTGAACAAAGTACTGAACTTCCCTCACATCCTTTAAGGAGATCAGGATAGCAAAAAGTTAGTTTTGGGGATTTTCAAACCAGCATTAAGTACATGAAGAAGGCCTGTATACTTCCCAAGTCCTTTCAGTTGAGAAGTGTGTCCATCTTATGGTCAATACACTAGAGCATCTCCTAGGAGCCAAGATCGCTGGCTTTGGTAAATGGTATTCCTCACACAGATAGGTCCAGCAGGCTAGCAGATAAATGCAGTGAGTAATTTATGTCCCTATATGTCCCTTTGTCATCATCACTAACGAACTGTGATGGTTTAAAAACTCTGCCACTGAGTTTAGCCTAAGGTAAATCGACTGAGTTATATACAGTGGCAGGCCTGTAAATTTATGTATACAGGGCTCTTCCTGTGTCTCTGGTTGTCAAGAAGCTTTAATTGGTACATTAAGATTTTGGATAATCTCTCTCTCTCTCTCTCTCTCTCTCTATATATATATATATATATACACACACACATATATATATATGAAACATTGTAAGCACATGATTAAGCATCTGTATGAAAGTGGGTAAATATTCCACTGCATGCCCATCAGCTTGTGAAAGTGTGAATTCATCTTGTGATGGGTTCTTCAAGGTCTCCTTCTTTGCTTTTTTCAAAGTCCTGCATAAAACCACAGCACCAAATTCACCTCCATGATCGTGCAAATGCATAGAGAGAGGTGAAGTGACATGCATGTCCCAAATTCAGGTACTGCTGTGGCCTGACATCACATGGTATTTGTAAGAGCAGCTCTTTTAAACTTGTGCCCCCATTTCATAGGTGTAATAGCCCGGGTCTGTACAGTGGGTGGTTGGGCTTGTAGTGGCAGTGGCTATTATTCATGCACCCCCTCTAAGCATGCAGCCAGAGCTGGATTCCTCATTGCCTTCTGCTCATCATGCTACTGCCATAATTCATGGGCCTTTATGGCCTATTGTAGGGTCTCAGAATGGCAAAGGAACAAATCTGTTTTGACTGAATTCCCCTCCTGACCCACATCAATCCTCTGCCCTTCCTAGTTTATCCTTGATCTACCTCCACTGTACCCTGAAGAGTTTCCTGTTCTCAAAGGGATAGAAGGAAATGAAGGGATGAACAGCTAGCAAGCTTGGCTCTGAACTTGGCACACAGACCTCTCTCTGCTACTCTTTGTTCCAAAAGGAGTCTAATTTATACCCTGGGATCCATTTGCATCAGTTAGGTTGACATTACTGGCCACAGGACAATGATAAATAAGCTCTATGGAAGGCATGGGGAGAAGGAAGCTTTCTAAAATATTAAACCTGCCAGACAAAACAGAAATCTGGTGGCCCTGTGCCTTCCCAAAACACAAGTAATGGTATCTTGCTAATTGTCAGACTGGTACAGAGACAGTTTTGGAATTAGTACTCTTACTAGTAGCATTTACCAGTTATTAGTTAACTAATGAAAAATATGAGCTTTGTGCACTACAAACATACCTGAAGTGATGGTCCTCACTTCAAAGACCTTAACGTTTAAGAAGCAGAAATGTAAGAGAATGAGCAGGAGATGATGTTGAAAAGCAAGACACCAAACTTCATCCTCAGTATACCTGGAGCACCTCAACCTCAGTTAACATAAGTGTAATTTAGCCTGAAATTATGACTTGTGTTTAGCACCAATCTTTTTAGCTCCAAAGCTTTGGTGATCCCTTAACTTGTTTTTGTTTATGTAGTTTCAAAGACAGATGTTATGGACTTAGGTCTCCTCATGGAGGTGAGCTATAAGAATAATAAGAAAGGTTGGAAAGGACTTCGTGAAGTGATTTAGTCAAAATGGATTGTCCCTGACAAAACCATCTCATCCAAGTGTCTGTCCAACTGCTTCTGAAAATTTCCAAGGACAGAGATTCCATAACTTCTCTAGGTAGCCTTTTCCAGTGCTTGACCATCCTCACAGAAAGTTCTTCCTAATCTCCAACCTATATTTCTTCTGCTTCAGCTTGAAGTCATTGTTCCTAATCCTATCCCCTATGGCCCTCGAGAAAGCCTCATTTTCATCCTGCCTATATTCACCCTTCAGGTGTTTGAAGACTGTTACCAAATCTCTCCTTAGCCTTTTCCAGACTCAATAAAATTCCTTTCATCCTTTCCTTGTAAGTCTTGCTTTCCAGGCCTCTAATCATTTTTTGTCCATCTGTGGTGGATTCTTTCTAATCTGTCCACATCCTTCTCAAAAGGCGTTAATATAAAGAGTGATGGAAGGGTGGATGAACCTGGGAAATCAGCTGGTTGACCACATGTAGGAATGGGATTGAGATTCCAGTGTCCAAAGTCTTCTTTCAATTTTAGCTCTCATCTGAAACACTCACTCCCATTCTCAGGAGGAGGGCATGGTTTGTTTGCTCTATATTTTCTACTACCCAGATGGGCCTGGATGGTCAAGGGACAAAGTTGCTACTTTGTACTGTATCTCCTTGGTATAGAGGATTGGAGCCAATTTGCATAAGAGAAGAGGGACCAAAACCTTCCTCCAAAATCCAGTCCCAACTCTGAGCACCCTTCTTCCTTTATACATTTTAGAGCATAATTATTTCTCATTCTCATTTGTCCTACTAGATTATGGCCAAATCTATCTTCAGAAACACTGAACACTTCCTAAGATAATTTACTATGGTGTAATTTCCAGCTTCATCACAGACACAAAAGGTTCAAACAGAAACCCAAAGAAGTGTCCATCCTCTGATTATTTAATCAAGCCCTGATGACTGATAACCAGAGCTGATAAGAACAGGCTGTAAATAAATGATTTGAGTATGGGACTACCAGAGAGAACCATGATGTGGATTTGCACCAATCAACCTTAATAAAGAATCTTCATTGCAACTAAGACCAGTGCCAATTTGACTCTTGTCTCTGGAATTATTTTATTTTATTTTGGTTCATCCTCCCCACCTCACTATCTGACACATTTTGCTCCATTTTAATGAAGCTGAGGAAGCGGGGCAGGGGAGGAAGGAAGGTTTAGAGAATAAACTGACTGTATTATTCAGAATCTCAATTTGGATGTGAATGACATTCTTCATTTTTCAGATTGCCTAGCCCCTTAACTTGACCTTTGCAAGATCTCAAGGAGAGTTCCTCTTGCCTTGAAGATAGCTTCTCTGTGACATCCATTATTTTGCTCAAGCAGTGTTGAATGAAGAGTCATACCAGCAAATGACTGAGGGGGGAAATGCTTAGAAACTTACTTTCCATTAGGCTGATGGGCCTTAAAGGAAACCTGCAGTGGAACAGAAGACTGGCTAATCAATTGGATCTAATTACAAGGAAAAGTAAAGCAAAACTTAAGGCACTTTTAATTTAAAGTGCCTGAAGTATTTGAAAGAACAATTCACTATCAAATTAAGAGAGAAGGGAATATCTTAGCGGAGAGGTGTAGAATAATAGAAAACCGACAGCAGAATCCTGTTCCCTTTGTGCACTTAAATAGCGGTCCTCCAGTGTGTAAATGGAGTTTTGACAGTTACACACAGGTAGTGCTTCTATTTCCCCCACAGCATAGCTGTGTAAGACCAGGTTTATACAGTGAGCATACACAGCTGTCTATGTACTGGCTGGGCACCCAGTGTGGATACATAAATTATGAAAATATAGCAGGCCAGAAACCCATAGCTAAGGTGGAAATACCGTCTTTCCAAGTTTGGGTCCTAGTACCTGATTGTTCAGGGTAACTGCCTAAGGAGCAGAAAATGTGGCTACTTGGGCCCTCTCTTAGAGGTGGTTTAAAAATACATCTCTGACTCCCCCAGGATAGTGCTCAAACCACCACACCACAGGTTAGGTGTTTCCTAGTATGTTGTCCAGTGCTCAGTTGAAACTAGCCTCCCAGATAGCCAGAAGAGAAATGTGGGAATAAATTTCTGCACTGCTCTGAAGCTACTTTCTCCAATGACTATTAAATTCAAGGCTTGGTGTCTCCAAGCACTGGAGTGGAGGCGGAGTAAGGGCCCCTTTGAGACCTGACCTGTGGGCTTGTGGGTGGAGCACTGCGCTAGAAAGGTAGAGAGATGGAAGGGAGCAGGGCCTGGGTTCTGTCCTAGAACCTTGTTCTCAATGGGGAAGAAAATTTGCTGCTGCTCTCCATCCATTCTATCCAATTACTTCCAATTTAAGCAAGGGGCAATGGCTCAGCTTCAAAAGATATGCTGCACAAAAGATGGGATAATGATTAATCTGTGGCATGGAGGTCAAAGTAGTGCACTAGAAAGTCAGAAAGATGTAGATTTAAATTTCCCCTGGGTACAGTGGAGCCTAGAACCTTGGCCTTCTGCTTCCTGACTTCCTGTCCCTAACTAGTGAGGTAGTGGAGCTAAAATGCAAGAGTGTTATTGTCAGCCTCCTCTCCCTGGGCATTACGCACAGGCACATGCATATACCAGAGACATGTACATGTACCTGCCTGATCAGTGCATGGATTGCTAAGCATGTTTAGAATACACACGTGTACCTACACAAACTATATATAGGCAACAAAAAAGGCACACAGCTGGAAAGCTGCCACATAGGCTTGGAAGAGGGTAATAAAAATTACACCCTTAGTGTGGGTGCATTGTAAAAGCAGGATTGCTGTCTGGCTGCCTACTTTCATGGTCATAACTGTGCAGATCATCTCCCCACTCTCACCTATGAGTACACAAGAACCCTGAGGCAGCTACAGTAATTCTTTACATAAAATAGTATTGATTGGTCATAATATACTTTGGTAGCTGGAAAGAAGGGGGGAGCCCAAGCCATGTGACCAGCTTGGTTTCTTCAGTTAATCAGTCAGAGCTCCTCAGAAAGAGTTAAGGGACCCTAAACTCCATGGCTTAAATGGTGCAATGATGATTTTTAGCAGGTGATCATCTGATCCCTAAGTCCTAATGAGAGCCAACATTGATCTTGATCTCTCTATTGCAATTTCAACATCTGAAAAAAGAAAATAATGATAATACTGACCTACGTGCCATAGAGGGATGTTTCAGGGATTAGTAATTGTTGTAATGTACTTTGAAGTTTATGCTCTAAGGGCTATTAAGACAGGCTGCCTTCCTGACAGCTTGACATATTTTCAGACATGGGAAAAGCATCTGTGTTAAGCTACTGCTCAATGAACCCATTCAAAACATCTAAATAATAAAACTTACAGTAAAACAACTTTGAAAGTCTCTCCGCTTGTTGAGCTCCATTTTGTGTGTCTTCATCATTCATCACACTGGAATTCAAGCTAGACTGTATCAGTATGAGTACTGCTTTCACTGAAGAACATCTGAATTGATGGTACGTAAATGCAAAACCCAATATTATCCACCATTAAGGTGATACTGAGATCATGGTAGGTATTTCTAAGAGCTGTTTTGAAAACTATTGGACAGACTTTGCTCTCACTGGCAAAACAATTTCATTAATGCAGACTAGTTAGTCTAGTTTTAGATTGGTAAAATTGATAATGTATGTATGTTAATGTATTCACTTTGAGAAGCTTAGGTGGCCCAAAGCTCAGGTGGTCATGGGGCTGTGGAGCCACTTGGAGTGCAGCCCTGGCTCTCCCTGCCCCCTGACACTAGACTGTGCTCTGAGCAGCTCCTCACCCCCATGAAGCGCAGCCCGGTGGCAGGAGACAGGCAGAGCCAGGGCTGTGCTCCACCTTCCATTGCTGAGCTGAGCTCCATGGGGTTGCAGAGCTGCTTGGTTCGCAGTCCTGGCTCTCCCCTGCCTCTTGCCACCAGGCTGGATGACAGGAGGCTGCCACTGCTGCTTAGGACCAGTGGCAGCATTAGTCTTCCCTGGTGCTGGGCACAGGGTGCACCCAGCACCAGTTCCAGGTAGCAGCAGCAGCCTCCTGCCATCCAGCACAGATCCAGGGGCCCACACCCCCGGGAGGAGTCCAGCACAGCCCCACATTCCTCCCAGGGGTGTGGGCCCTGGATCTGTGTGCCAGATGACAGGAGGCTGCCGCTACCAGCAAGCGTCACAAGTTTTCCTTTTTCCAGTTTGAGGTGCGGTTTCTGAGAAACCTATGCACCTATCTCCTTGAAGCTTGGCAGGCTTAATGCCCTCAGAAGGAGCTACCAGCCCTGCAATTTTCATCTGAATCAGGCAGGCAATGACAAAATTTTAGGTATTTTCATGATTCCCCATTATAACCTATGGGTGACACGTCGAAACGCTTTGAAATGGCGAAACAGTTTCAATGAAACGAAATGGAACAGTGCTTCGAAACAAAATGATAAAACAAAACACTGTCCCTTCAAAACAGTGAAATGTACATCAAAATGAAACAATGGTGTTTTGCACAGTCCTGTTGAGTAACCCAAAGTCCTTGCTTTTCATGAACTACATTGTTAAGGGACAACAAGCAAATTACATGAATTTGTCTTGGCACTAAGGAACTGTATTTGGGCCTAATCAGCATGGTGTTAAAATTGCAACATTTCAACTCAGTAGATTGCACAGCAAGTTGGTAAAGAATATATTTAACTCTATGTTGACTTCAGCCTATAGTAAAACTGAAACAGTTATCACTGCTTTATGTTTTTTCTTCCTCAGGAAGAAAGCACGACTGAATGTTGTCATGGCCATGTCTAACTGTTCACCATCAGGATGGTCACCCAGTTTTTGTGCAACACTTAGGTTGTACCAGTGGCATTTCCAGTTACTGGTGTTTACTAATCTGTGTGAGGAAACGGGGAAAACACTTGTGGATCTCCTCATAAATTTGGAGAGGCAACTTGAATTGGGAAAAACATTCTTCTGGTAAATGATTAAAGCTATCACTGGACAAGAGATTCATGGAATTGATTACACAGCTTACAATGTAAACAATAATGGACCAACTGCTGCTGATTTATTGCTAGTTGATGTGGTCTATGTAACCAAAAATTGATGGTTAATTTTACAAATACATCAACTGAGTGCAGGAATCAAAGGAGTCTTGCAAATTCTCATACTATAATGGTGCCCTTCAGCATAACAGCCCTTGTTGGTTATTGATACTTTGGGCTGTTGAATGCATCCTGTGACTTTATGACGATCTGAAGTCATTGTTCCTCTAAGAGGTTTACTTGTGGTTAGGAATGAGATCAATTGATCAATGAGACCATTCTAGTCACAACTCAAAAGCTTTATTAGGATACAAAATAGCAAAGACTGATTTATACCAATAAAGACAATGCTTACACAGTCTTGGATTTGGGGAGGACAGGTCTGCTGGCCAGGCATCTCTGTTCCCCTGGGGACTTGCACTGAGTTGTTCCTTCTACTGAGTGGCAGGAAAAGGCCAAATTTCTTTTTTTATATATATACATATATATATAGCCAATATTTATAGATGGCTAGATGGCTGATTTTGATATTCTAATAAATCATCCCTGATTGGTTTTATTTAAATATCTTTGTCTTAGTGAAACTTTTGGAACTGGATGGAGCCAGATTTCTTGTGGCCCAGGGGGTCACTCAGTCAGAGCTTTTCATCCCTGGGCTGTTTGACCCCGGCCTGTCAATTCTTTACCTTGATTTATGATCTTGTCAGTCAGTTGAAACCTATATCCTTGGGACAGCAAAAGGAAGGATTCCTTATTTCCCACTGTGGCCTGCTCTTTGACACTGATTTATTACTTTTTTTCATTAACTGTGATCAGACCATGCTGCTTTTCCTCCCTACAACCATCAATGCTGCTTTGTCTTTACAATCATTCAAACATTCTAGCAGAAATATATTCATTACAACAAATAGCAATTAATATATTTACATATATTAAGCATTACTTTTAATATTCTAAAATACAGTTATGATATAGTGTGTCTGGGACAGAGGCTTTTGGGCCTGCTGTTTAGTCATACACCTGCAGCTTTGACCTAGGTTCCTTGGAAGTGGCCAAGTGTGACATTAACACTTAATCACAGTTCAATAATGGTTTGAATAGCTTGGTTATAATGCTGTTCACTAACCACAGCTTATGCTACACAGGCTTATGAACAGTCTACATCACGTTTCATATCACAAGAAAGTACTCAATGATCTCTCTCTGAGTTCTAATGAGGATTCAGCTTTTGACATTTGTCTGGTTTCTGCATGGTTAGATGACTCTAACTTAATTATTAAGAGACTAGAACAAGAATATTGCACAACTGTGAAGGCGGTTGAAAATTTGCAAAATTTCAGGAAACAAAATACTAGAATGAAGAAAAATGGTTTCACTAGGCTCCAGGCAAAAGGAATATTGAAGAAATTTTTGACAGAGACCTCGTGTACTCCACAGAATTTTTCAGTTATGTGGATATGCCTTATACCACTTTCACAAAGTCTTTCAGGATGTGGAATTCACTGGAAAAGTATGAAATCATCTTCTAGTTTGTCTGGAATCAAATGCCAGACTGGGATTGGTAGAAGATTATTTCTCCCTTGTCACAGGGATATAGGTTGTAGCCATGTTGGTTTAAGAGGACATAGGCAGACAAGGTTCTTTGGGTAAATCTGATATCTTTTATTAGACCAATTCAAATAGTTTTCCAACTACTTGAGTTGGTCTAATAAAAGATATCAGATTTACCCAAAGAACCTTGTCTCCCTCATCATTTTTCAAAGAAGCCTGACCTTTGATGATGACATTTATTTGATCAAAGTGTCAACATCTGTGTTAATCTTCCAAGGGAAAAGCAAGAAGGCTGAGCCATTGTGTGAATGACTGGAGAGCTTCAGACACCTTAAAATAATGGAAATTTACAAAAACGTTTTGCCTCTGGTTGGTTGAGTTTGCCTTGTGTATAACTGAAACCACAAACTATTAAAAGAGAAGTTCAACATTTATAGCAATGATGATGGTGAAAGTGAATTTTTAAGACTTGTGTTCTATATTTATGGGGAATTGTTGTAGTACAAGGATATCGTCATAAAATACATCCTCTGAAACATATCCCTTCTAGAAAACTTTCTTCACTACTGTAGAGTAACCCAAACTATCTATATGTCAGTAATAGCTGGTGTACGTCTTTATTTTTTTTCATTTCAGTTTGTATATATGGTTGCTTTCAGATGTCTGTGCTTATATTATTTGTCCTTGTTTGGACTTCTTTTGTTATTTGATGCATTTAAAAGATTAAATCTTCCATATTGTTACACTCAGCACTGGGGATCAGTTCAGTTCATTAAATTCTATTTGTAAAAGTTTGGGACTTGTCTTCTTTAGAAATACCTATAATTTCCTACATTATCAGTTGTTTTAGCGGGGCAGGATATTAATTTTGATTCTTCAAGGTCTGAAAGTTTGAAACAAGGATATTCTCTGTACATACATCCTGGCCACTCAGTAGTAGACCTGGGTAGAAATGTTCCTATCCAATTTGTTTCACAGGAAATTGCTAGTTCATCAAGTGCAAAATGTTTCATTCAAAACAAATTAGGGTTCATTATTTTTGCTGCATTCAGGACAGGGTTTCCATGAATTCTGCCTGAATTTCTTATGGACTTCCCCCAGGCTAGAGACAATTGCCCCCGGGTTGTGGGGAAATCACTGGCTAGTCTGCCATGGAGATCCCTTGTATCTGATTAGTAAAAATGAAACTGCTATCAGCAGTGAAACTGACAAGAATATCAATTTAACTAGCACCTGCAGGGAACAAAGAGCTTCCAGTTTGCAGGATATTTAAAAAATAAAAAGTTTTCAGTATGATTCAAAATTAAAAGAAAAAAAATTATGTACTGGACCTCCCCCTTCTGACCCCTCTCCCTTCTTTTTTGGCCAACTCTCACCTTCGGATTTACAATGGAAAACAGCTAGCAATAAAATCCTACCCTTTATCTATGTAAACAGTCTGTCAGAGCCAAGGCATGTTGATCTTCAGGGCACATTGCTAAACTGCTGTGCTTTTGGTTAAGTGATAAGGAGATTAGAAAATGATGTTTCTTTTGGGGTATATGTATAGGTTCAAATTTGGAGCTATTAATTGGATTCTTGATATAATTCTTCATTTATTCTAATATTATAAAAGGCTTTGTCAGTCTGTCTGTCTGTTTGTAACATTTTATTCACAGTCTGATTGATTGTCTTGGCAGCCATTCACAATTCTTACTGAAACAAGTAATTGGCATGCTCTGCACAGACAGAAGCGCCACCATGACAACGAGGACTGAGGGGCCAGAGCGGGGGGAGGGGGTAAGATGGTGTGGAGCTGAAAAGCCTTGCCTCACCCCCCAGCCCTCTTTGGAGGCAGTGGCGGCATGGGGTGCTGGCAGTGCAGTACTGACTTTGCCTGTCCACTGTGGCACATGGGGCCGGACATGGAGGGCACATGGGGCCAGAGGCAAAGTGGTGGCAGTGTGGGGCATTAGGTGGCGGTGCTCTGTCCCTTTACCCCCCACCCCTCCCTTTGTCACTCTTGATGAGAAACTGGCTATTATGACAATAATTTTCAAGAAATCTGCATTATATTCTATGGGGTGCTGGATATGGGTGCATTAGTGGGGAAATGGAAAATGATATGTTGCAGTTGTGGGGCAAGGGGAATGAGACCAAAATACTAAATTAAATATATTACAGCAGATGTAATTTTGTGAAAGAAAATAACCAATCCTCTCATTAGTAAATCTTCAATTAAATCAGCATTTACTGAAATTTGCAAAAATCATCAGTGTTCCATTTCTTTCAGTGACTTATTTTTTAAATATAAGAATTAAGCAAATCTGATGAAAATGCTCATTAAAAGATATAACAGAGGCATCCATCCATGAGGTTAAAAGACCCCTTTGAGCTGTGGTTATTAAAATAACTACAAGTTTCATAAAGGTGTTCTTCAAGTTTGATTTTTCCCCTCCTGAAGTTTAAAGAGACATAGTCAACTGCTTTGGGCTCCAAATTAAATAAGGTTTAATATTTAAAAAAAAAAAAAGTTTTCCAGAAGCTGCTATAGATAGACATATCAGCATAATCTTCTTTTTTTTCAATGGTGTGTGTGTGAGGAAGAGAGAGAGAGAGAGAATTATATCATGGAGCTGGTGCTGGGAGCGAAGGATCTCCCAGCCTGAGTCCTGTGACTGCAGGACTTGAGCTGGGAAGTAAGAATCTCTAACCTGTGACTGGGCCATGCAATTGTGGATCAGGGGCTGGAAGCTCCCTGCTACCAGGGCAGGGGGACATTGTCTCTGCTCAGGCTGTGGTGTTGGAGCCTGCCCTAGCAGCAGGCATCTCCTGCAATGCCCCAGCCTCTTCCAGGAGTCAGCTGTCTCCTGACTCCTAAGACAGCATCCAGGAGGAGACTAGAGATACTTCTGGCTGCTGCATAGGCCTGCTGCAGGGAGCAGGAGCAGTCTGCTGCTAGGAGTAGCAAATCTGCTTCTGGGTCTCTGCATGTGTAGACATGTGCCTGGGATAGTTTACTGTCAGGTAGTTTACTCAAGAGTAAACTATTCCTAGATTATTTGCACATGTAGACACACCCAGTGGGTAGCTCCTCAGTTAAGCATCACCATCTACATGCGCAGGGCTATTAGGCCAGAGTAAAGTAATTAACTCCAGGTTATAGCCCTTTTGGTCTTCCCTGCCATGCATTTGCATTTTCACAGACCTGCATATTGGCTTGTTTATTCCATGCAGGAGAGCTCACAAACACCAACATTCTCATCCTATGAGTGAATAAGGGTGTTTTTTCCTGAAAGCTTGTAAAGAACAGGTGTTTTTTTCCAATGATTTATTTGATCATATATATCATGTATATCTTTATTTGTAAAAGATATTACAGTCACCTCACTGGGGTCATATGACCCCAGGTGTCTTCCTGCCTAGAGTGGGTAGACTGGATCCAATGATCTGCAAGGTCCCTTCCAGCCCCTAACAATCTATAAGATACTACTGACTGACACAAGTACTGTCCTATGGCACAGTTATTTACTCTACCACAATGTACATGTAGATGGTGACTGGGGATTGCTGGGGCACTTGCCAGCTATCCCCTCACTGTAGCATTCTCATGCCCCAGTCAGCCCCTCTGAAGCATGTTGGGCCAGGGGGGGAGGAGCTTCAGGCTGGCAGGCTGATGCCCTTGACCCCTTGCCAGCTGGGGCTGGGCCACCTCATTTCAATGCGCTGTGATTCCAGGTGCAGGTGTAAATGCTGCACCCAGGAGGAATAACATATAAATGCACCCAGTAAGACTTGGGTCTATACTCATTGCAAACACTGAGGAGGAGGATTGTACTGGCAGTTACTGGCAAATAGTAATGAAGTTCTGGTATTTGGCATCAGCAGTATTTCTCTTGACATTATTTTATGTTTTGACTTTTACTTCAGATTGTAAGAAAGAAATAACCTTGTCTATAATGTTGGGTTTAAAATTCCATGAGCACCTATATAAATTAGACAACCTTCATGCTTTGGCCAACATTCTTTCTCTCTGTTAGAAGTGTTGTAATACCCCAGACTATAACTATAATTTTTGAATGTGGCACCTAGATTTGTCTGTATAGTGACAGAACTGACAGTATACAGTATCTAAGTCATGAGACACTGAACCAAGTCTTTTGATTCATTTATCATAGACCACTAACTAGACAGATAGGTATTACTGATCACTGCTAATCTGCTCTGTATTGATAAGATAGGCTGTATACACCATTGTTAGTCCACTGAGCCATCCTGTCTCTTGTTCAAATGTATTCTCAATAAAATGATGATAATTAAAAAACTAAAAGTAAGCTCTTGCTACAGGTTTAATTAAAGTTCTGGGCTAATTTCACAGTGTAGCCGCTGGGGCTTGATAACAACAGATCTAGAGCCTCATTACTGTCATACCAGGTGGCCTGCTTTACATCTAATTGCTTCCCTTGAGTCTGACAAGAGCCTGATTTGGAAAGTCCTGTTCCAAAAGAATATGATTTCATTTGAATTAATAAAAAAGCCTTCCCGACAGTGAAGTGGCTACCCTTGTCTGTTCTATACAGCTTCTACATTAAAACTCAAAATGAAGTTGATAAAATAAATTTTAATTTAAAAAATCATACATTTCTAATACATCCATACAATTCATGGGAAACAGAGACAAGCTATCATCTAGAATAGGAACAGTGTTAGGGTTGCTATGTACAGTCTAGAGAGTTAGTAGTGCTAGTTGTAATCAAGGGTGAAAGCACCCCCAAACTTTGGTCTTTGAATCAAATATCAAATGTTGTCAAGGTGATGGCAGTGATCCAGGCCATCTAAAATTACTTTCAGAATCTTACAACACACTGAGGGAGCCCACTTCCTGCTTAACCCTAGGGCAGACTTTATCAGCAAATGCTCCTTATATGCAATGTGTAATAATTATGTTGACTTTTGGATTGTGAAAGGGATGGGTGCTGGGAATCAAACTTTGCTGTTGGCTAATGAGGACATACAGGCATCTTATAAGAAAGAGATAATCTGTAATTTCTTTAGGCACCCATCTATTTACTTGTCTACCTAAGATGATAGATGATGGGTATTTGTTTAGCTGGTACTTGGATACCTAAAATATCAGTGATAATGAAGATTAGGTCCTGGTTCCAATGTCCACTGATATGAAAGGAAGGCTTTCCGTTTTTTTCCAATGGGCTTTTAGATAAAGTCCTAGATGATCATAGATTCATAGAAACTGAAGGTTGGAATCACCACAGGAGGTCATCTAGTCCAACTCCCTGCTCCAAGCAGGACCATCCCCAACTAGATCATCCCAGCCAAGGCTTTGTAATGATGATAACTTCCTGTGTTACAAGATCTTTTCAATAATTAATAGTGGTGGTCAGAAGAGAAAAAAATTATTTTATGAAAAATGTCACACCTCTTTAATTTTTTTTGTTTAATTCATATTTTTTCACATGATACTTTCTTTTCAGTAAAGAAAAAAGTTTAGATGTTGTAGGGAAAAAAGGACCTTTCAATTTTTAATGTTCCTTCTGTTTTCCACTATTTTAAATTCTCTCTTTTGGGTTTGTAGTTAAATCAGTTAGGGCTTCAGGTCTGATATTTCTCTGATTGTTTGTATAAATGGAATATGGGCTGCATGAATATTTGAGAAAAGTAAATAGGCAGGAATGAAAACACAGCTGAACTGTAACGCTACTTAGGTTTTATTAAAAATCTTTGTGAATAATTTTTCAGAGCACTCTCCCAGCTCTACTAGTAACTACCTCTGCTTCAAATGCACATCTTAAAGTGAAGCTCATGCCTATGTGTTCTGCTGAGTCCAGTCAATAAATGGAGCTTCTGATAAACAAGTGTCTTTGGCATAATCTGCTTTCCCTTATTCAATTAAAAAAAACTGTCTTATATCAAGTACACTTTTATTTATTGAAATGTTTTTGCTTAGAAGCATTAGGTGCAAGACACAGGAGGTGATAGTGCACTCTACACAGCACTGGTTAGGCCCATCTGGAGGACTGTATACAATTAGTTGTGGGCCCCACATTTAAAAAGAAAAGACGTGGAGAAATTAGAGAGGATCCAGAGGCAGGCAAAAGAGATGATCAAGGGCTTGGAAGGCAAGTCATGAGGAGAGGCTGAAGGAGCTAGGCATATTCAGCTTATGGAAAAGGTGCTTAAGAGGGGACATGACTGCAGTCTTTAATTACTTGAAGGGCTGCCATAAAGAAGAGGGAAAGCGCCTTTTCTCCATTGCTGCATAGAATCATAGGGCTGAAAGGCACCCAGAAGGATCATTGGGTCCAGCCCCCTGCATGAGCAGGAAAGACATCTGGGGTCAGACGACCCCAGCCAAGTGATGGTCCAGTCTCCTCTTGAAGACCTCTAGGGTAGATGATTGCATCACCTCTGGAGGGAGCTTGTTCCATAGTCTGGACACCCTAGTTATAAAGAAGTTGTTCCTACTATTCAGCCTGAAACTGTCTTCTAGGAGTTTGTGGCGGTTGTTTCTAGTTTTCCCCCAGGGTGCCCTGGTGAACCATTGTTCACCAAGCCCCTGATGTATACCTCTGATATAGCGGTAAGCCACAATCAGGTCCCCTCTCAGCCTTCTTTCCTTTAGGCTGAAGAGTCTGAGATCCCCTCATATGACTTGCCATACAAGTCTCTGATCATATGGGTGATCCTTCTTTGGATCCTCTGGAGCTTTAGCATGTCCTTGTTGAAGTGCAGCACCCAGAACTGGATGCAACACTCCAGCTGCAACTGCACCAATATTGAGTAAAGTGGGAGAATCACTTCTTTGGATTTACTGGAGATGCATCGATCGATGCATGCCAGAGTTTTATTGCCCCTAGTAGTTACTACATTGGATCACCAGCTCATATTCATGCTGAGGTCTATTGTTACCCCCAGATCCCTTTCATTTGTAGTGCTGGTCAGGTTAGCACTGCCCAGCCTGTAGGTGTGATGGGGGTTCTTCCTTCCCAGATGCAGCATTTTGCATTTATCTACGTTGAACCTCATCTGGTTCTGTTCAGCCCAACATACCAGCCTGTTTAGGTCTGCTTGTATGTACAGCCTATCTGCGGGTGTCTCCACACAGCCCCATATCTTGGTGTCGTCTGTGAACTTGGCCAATGGGCTTTTCATCTTCTCATCCAGGTTGTTGATGAAGATATTGAACAGCACTGGGCCAAGTACTGACCACTGGGGTATGCCACGGCCCACATCTTGCCAGGATGACATGGATCCATTCATTTTGACTCTGTGTCCTACACTGACCACAACCAGTTTCACATACACTTGATGGTCCTGCAGTTGAGCCTGATATCTTCCAGTTTTCCGATCAGTACCTCATGGGATACCAGGTCAAAGGCTTTCCGGAGGTTGAGGTATATGATGTCACTGCTTTTCTTTCATCCAAGTGACAAGCCACCTAATCACAGAAAGAAATGAGGTTGGTCAGCCCAGACCTGCGCACAATGAAGCCATGCTGGCTGTCATGCAGTATCATGCCTTCTGCAAGTTTGTCACATATGGCCTCTTTGATGAATGTTTCTAGGATTTTCTTTGGAATAGAAGTTAAGCTACTTAGCCTGTAGTTTCCTGGGTCTTCACACTTCCCTTCTTGAAGATGGGCACAACACTGGCCCTCTTCCAGTCCTCTGGGATTTCTCCAGAGGCCCATGCTTTTTGAAAGACCCTTGCCAGGGGCTCAGCAATTACTTTGGTCAACTCTTGCAGCACTCTTGGGTGGAGTTCATCTAGTCCTGCTGATTTATATACATCTAATTTCTTTAATTTATCATGCATCATTTATATGGCAATGGCAGAAATGGTGTCAATCCTGCCTTGCCTGTTTTGTGCCCTACCTGGCATATTGTTCCCTTTGGTCCTGTGAAAGACCGAGGCAAAGTAGTCATTTAGGGGTTCTGTTTTTTCCTGAGTAGTAGTAACCAGGTATCTTGAGGCATTGAGCAGCAGCCCCACATTCCCATTTGTTTTCCTTTTACTCCCTATGTAGCTAAAGAAGGACTTATTTTTTGTCCTTGATTTTTGTAGCTAGTTTTAATTTGGTTTCTGCCTTAGCTTGCCTAATCTGTTTTCTACAAGTGCAGGCCATTGTCAAGTAGTCTTCCTTAGAGGCTGTCCCAAGCTTCCATTGTTTGTATGCCTTTTTCTTTTTCTGTAGGAGGGCTGCAACTTTCCTACTTAGCCAAGAGGGTTTTTTGACCCTTCTGCTACTTTTTCTCCATAAGGGAATGGATTTTCTCTGAGTCTTAAGGATTGCATCTTTAAGGAACAACCATTCTGCTCATGTTCCCTTTGCCTGTGGTCATTGGTCTCTCAGGGCATTCTCTACTAGTGACCTGAGCTTATTAAAATTTGTGCTTGAGAAGTCTAAGATTTCGAGCTTGGTATCTCTTGTTTTGTCAGCCTTGTGATGGACTGTGACTGTAATGATTTCATGGTCACTATCGTCTAGGCTGCCCTCTATGTTTAAGTTAGTCACCAGGTCATTCCTTTTCACCAGGACCAGGTCAAGATCTGCATTGCCTCTAGTTGGCCTATGCACCTCCTGAGTCAAAAAAATCTCTTTGGTGCTGGTCAGGAAGGATCAGAGAGGAGCAGAGAGGAGCATGTGGACCCGCGGCTTAAAGCTGCAGCAAAGTAGATTTATATTGGATATCTGGAAAAGCTCCTTCACTGTTATTATAATAAGGCAGTGGAATAGACTGTCTAGGGAAGTTGTGCACTTATCATCATTGGAGGTGTTTAAGAAGATGTTGGACAGGCACCGGTCAGGAATGATCTAGGTACAGCTATGCCTATGTTCTATTGTGGGCATTTCCCAGGCTTCTGGACTTTGCTGGTTGCCCCTGCCCCACTGTTACAGGGGCACTCAGGTGCCCTGTTCCTATGAAGGGATAAGGGCAGCTGCCAATCTTCTGGGCAGCTTAGGTGCCGGTTGCTGAGGCAACCGCACTGGTCAGGTGACCAGAAGGGGGCAGGGCCGGGCCTTTATAAACATCCCAGGTGGAAGCCTAGGGGGCAGTCCCCCTCTGGCAGCCTAAGGAGCAGCAGCTCTGCAGCAGAGCAGAGCAGAGCAGAGCAGCCTGACCGCCCGAGCAGCGGCAGCATGGTACGGGGTGGAGAGAACCCTGACAGGGAGGCTTGGAAGGTGAGCTATGGTGGCACAGTATTTATGTTCTAGCCAGGGGGTTTATTTTTGAGTTATAGCCAGTTGGCTCATGGGTTTATGTTCCCTGGTTTGTTATTGTTACACCAGAGGACTGGGTGAGGCTGTAGGGGTTGGAGGAGGTCTCAGGGGAGCTCCCCAGTAGCATAGGGGTTCCTGGTGCCCTGTAAGGGCACAGCGATCGGTGCCAGGGAAGGCACAGCTGTTTGGCGCTGGGGTGGCGCATTGCTTGGGGGGGGGGGTGTTGACCCCAGCCCTGGGTAGGCAATAGCCAGAGAAGCCCAAGCAGGGCGGAAGACCCAGATGGAGGGTCAGGGGGCCAGGTATGGCTACGGCCACCTGAGCCCCGACAATGGGAAACACGGGAGCCAAGACCCGAGTGCACGTGAGACCACGGGAAGTGCTAGGCACTGGCCCGAGTGCGGGTGACCGCAGGAAGCATGGGAGACAAGGTCCGAGTGCGGGCAAGATCGCAAGAAGCGCGAGGCGCAGGCTGGAGTGCGGGTGACCGCGGGATGTACGGGAGGCAGGCCCCAGTGGGGCACTGCCTGTAAGGGAGAAGCCCTGGAAAGGGGCAAGCCCATTGAGAAGCCCCGGAAGGGGAGTAAGCCCATTGAGAAGCCCGGTGAGGGCAAGGAGCGCAGAAGCGCGGAGAGACTGGCCCCAGTGGGACACTGTCTTGTATGGGTGAGGCCCCAGGAGAGGGCGCGTACTGAGAGAGGCCCCAGGAGAGGGCACATATGGGAGAAAAGGGCCCAGTGTGGGTGAACAGTCAAGTGGAGGCCTTTTGAGAGGGCCTCTAGGGAAGGTATATTGGCGGGATAACGTCCGGAAGATCTGCGAGGCTTGGGGTGTGCTAAAGGGGAGGTTGGAGGCACGCATAGTCCATAAGGCTGGGGGTGGTCCATAAGGTCATTCCTTACAGAATAGGGGTCAGGACGAATGTAGCACCATGTCCAAGAGGAAAAGGGCAGCCTCCCTTATAAAATTACATAACAGCAAGACGTGGCGGGCGAGAACCAGGGTGCTGAATCGCCTACTTGGCATGGTGAAGGGGGCACTAGAGAGGTCACGGCTGCTCCCTAGACCCTGCTCCATGACACCCACACTTTCACTTCCTCCCTGCTTTCTGCTATGTGTCAGGGTGTTTCTAAGCTTTCCTCAGAGGTACTGGGTGGTGGCTACAACAAAACCTGGAGACTTTAATTGGGATGTGCTGATGATCCTGCTGGGAATAAAGCCAGAGGTTCCTGGCTAGAAGGTCTTGCCCTTCTGCTCAGGTTCAGACTAATTGCCATATTTGGGGTCAGGAAGAAATTTCACCTTATGGTCAGATCGGTATGGACTGTGGGGGTTTTTGCCTTCCTCTGTAGTTAGGGGCATGACCCTTTACCTTCTTGACATCTATTTTATAGAAGCAGGACATTATCTGCCATGCTTCCCCTGCTTTACCTGTGGCAGGTTAGGG
Organism: Crocodylus siamensis; assembly: GCF_052110815.1. Lineage (NCBI taxonomy): Eukaryota > Metazoa > Chordata > Crocodylia > Crocodylidae > Crocodylus > Crocodylus siamensis. Next base: position 158,119,467 of record NC_143395.1, read on the forward strand.
TGCTAGGTTTGTGTTGTGTCCGGGTTGATGGCAGTCTTATGCAGAGTTTAGATTATGGTTTGTATAGGATAGTTTGGACAAGGATGATCCTGCCTGAGGGAGGGCATTGGACTTGATGACCTCTGGAGGTCCCTTCCATCCCTACTTCCCTATGACTCTATGATTCTAAGAAAGCAGTATATGCCCTAAAAACATGGAACCCCCTGCCTTCAAATGAATAAAAAGATAGAAAAATGCATCCAAGCACATTCCAAAGTTTAGGTCATTTTTCAGAAAGGAAAAAACAAGGGTAACTTTTAAGATACCGATTGTTAAATATATCTATACAATATAGTATATACACATGCACATACACAATGCTTTTAGGAAGGAATGAGCAAGAAGGACATATTTAGTTAAGTACATTCAGTTTGAGTTCTGTAGGGGGAAATTTCTATTGTTATTCCTACTTTCCTATCAGATTGTCTTATTGGTCCATTTAATGTTTTTATGTTACAATGGACTTGATGGAGAGGGGAGAAAAAACAGAATCAATCCAGCAAGTCTGTAAAGCAAGTAAACAAAATGAAAATGAAAATTAAAGCTAAAGAGAAGAGCTAGATGGCTGTGGGAAATGGGAATGGAAAACAGATTATTTTACTTGCAGGTCACTGCTTTGGAAATTATTTGAGAAATGCTCGTTGCTTTTGTTCACACCTCCAGCCACAAAGCTAGGGATTGGTTTATTTTTTGTTTAATGATTTTGCCAGAAATTTGAGACAATTTCCTATCCAAAGGAAATGTAAGTGAGATGGTTAGATTAGATCTCCTCATAGAGCCATCATGCAGTGACAGTTCATTTTGTCACAATAAATAGTCTCTGCTTCCAAGTCTGGAAGAGGAGATGTGAGAAAGTTTGAAGTGACATACATTTCCGAGCCCTCTAGAATTTCAGGATGAGCAGGGAACACCTTTGCTCACACAGTTCATTACAACTCTCAGAATGTATGAAAAATTTGCATAGCACATATTTGCTCTACTGCTGAATTGTTAATTCTAAGCAAGGCTTTCAGTTTATTACAGGCAGAAAATATGTGCTATAATTTTTTTTTAAATATATGCACAGCAATAAAATCTTGGTCCTACAGAGGTCAATAATAAAATTCTTTGCTTTACAAGGCTGGTGAAAGGGAGCAAGATTTGTGGTACTGAGTATAGAGCTGGGTGCCTGCATTTTTTCTGATTTATAAATGAAGTAGGTGATATTTATCTACTCTAAGGGCACATCTCCACATGCATTAATGTGCTGTTACTACTGTGCATTAAGTTTAGTACTTCTAATATGAAGTACTAACTAAATGCACAGTAACCAGTGCTACTGCACAGTAGCAAAGGCATATGATGTTTTTGTGATGGTTAATGCGCAGTAGACTAATTTTACTGCACAGTGGTGTATTAGCAAGGCTTTTGCTGTGATGTGCTAATGCACAGTAGCATTAAGCATCTCATGTAGATGTGCCTTAAAAGAATCTTTTGAGGATTAATTAGCTAATATTTGCACAGTTGTTTTAATAGGTAAATTACTAGGTAACATTACACATTTGTTTCCATCCTGCTTGATAATGTATCATAGATTTTTATTTTGTTAACTTTTAATTGGCTAATAATCTAGTTTAACAACTGCCTTTTTTTCCGCCAGGAAATGATGCACGGTCATTTGTAAGTCATTCAAGCACTCATGGCTTTCATCAGTAACTTAATAACTAAACAGCCTTAAAATAGCATAAAACAACCCAAATGCAAATAGAGATTCAGATAACCATGCATATTAATAGCCACTGGCTAAAAGCATTGGTTGCTTAAAATAGCTACAGACTCTGACTATATGAACAGAAGGCAGCAAAATTCTTGCTTTCAGATGGTAAATTTTACTGTATCTACAGCACTAATAAAAACCAGCTAAGTGCACTCTCTGGTGAAATAAAAGCCAATAATTAAAACCACAAGGTGGGTTTTTTTTTTGTTTTGTTTTTTTTGTCCAGTCCTCCAAATTTAGTCACTCTCAGGGGGGCAACAGCATAAAAATAGAGGGAAACCAGTATTGGAGCATTTTCTCTGCCTTTTAAATGTACATATTGTCACACTGCCTTTAATATTGCATGAGAAAGAAAGGACTATTTTTTCTAGTTTCCTGTTGTTTCTCAGTCCCTTGATCCTGCTTTTGATCATGGTTGTGCATGTTTACATTTAAGATGATTCTGCTATGGGTAACTGAAGTCAAATTTTGGCCACAGTGTCCATTGACCAGAAAACAAAAATTCTGTCTACTAGGCAGCAGTGCAGTGTCATATCTGTTCCAAACACACTCCTTTTCCACTTGAAGTGATGGGGCATACTTAGCATGGCACTGGGCATATGTCAACAAGCTACACTGTGAAGCAGATGAACCTAACAGTTCAGTTACCATACTACTGCTTTAAGAGGTGTTGGATGCAGCCTGGGCTGGCAAGTTTCACCCTGGTACTCCCTAGCCAGCTGGTAACTTTCCTTTGTCTTGACTTTCCTGTGTTGCAATGGGCACAATCCATGTGAATCCTACCAGGTCACAAGCACCCTCACTTTTACACACATGAAAATTAAAAATGATAATACTTAAAAATGGCATCAGAATATTAGGGAGTGTTGAATAACCAATAATATGATCTATGTAATGGTAACAGTGTCACCAGCATCTCTGGACAATGCTTCCAGAGCTTATAAAGGAAAAGCTAAGTGTCCATCTCAGTTAAGAATGTTGGAAACGAGGGCAAATGTAGCATTTGCCTTATATACACAATTACCCATGCAGGTTGCATACTTCTACTTACCTTCAACTCCTGTAGATTTTGTGTGTTGCAGGGGCTTTTTTTCCCAGTTTTGGGCATCACTGGAGTATGGATTAATACAGTCATTAATCAGTGTATACAACAACACACAGAAGCCTTGATAACACTATCGATCAATGTAGGCCTCAGTAGGTGTGTCTACATGTTCAATTAATGCACAGTACAGTTACTGCACAGTAAAAATAAGGCACAGTAAACTGTGCTGGGAAAGTGTCTACGCATGCACCTTGTCAGTTGCTGATTTGCACTCAACAGAAACAGCCTGGTCCTGAACTGTTCCTGCCTTGCTCTGCTCCTCTGCACAAGCCAGAAGGAGCTCCAGAATCCCCCAAGTGCCAACTCAGGGGCTGGCACTGGGGGTAGGGGCCAGTTCAAATGTGCACAGGGCCAGGAAAACTATATGGCTGCAGGGGCAGCTATCTCCTAGCCCCAAGCATGTGGAGATGGGTCCCCATGTGCACAGTATCGGAAGACAGCTGCCCCTGCAGCCATACAGCTCTCCCAGCCCCATTCACATGGGGAGTGGCCATACCCCCTGCCATCCCCTGGGCTGGCACCTGAGGGAGACTGGAGCTTCCCCTGGCTGGTGCAGGAAAACGGAGCAGGGCAGAAGCCTGAACACAACTCATGAACATCCCCCTTCTCTCTCTCCCCCACTATCCTCCATCACTCAAACAGTAGGTTAAGCTGGATGGAGTATGTTGAATAGACAAGATATTGACAATCCCTCTCAGGGAATCTGGCTATTCTGCAGCTTTACCTACCTTTTAGTTTTCAAGGGTATTCTCTAACTAGACCTGCCTTTAGCCAGGTGAGGTATCAGACTTGCTGAAATATATGTGATCCCTATGGTGCCTACTTGTTGCTTATTCCCAAATAAGCTTGATGTCAGAGCTAAATGAGATGTTCCTTAGAGGGCAGAAATCTAAGGGTGAAGTTACATGTTACACTTAGACTATAATACCTCTTAGCATGTTAAGCAGTGTTAGACCATGCTGTGAGCACTCAGATATTAAGGGTTGATATCATTTCTTACTTGTACAGCTCTGACTTGCCACTAGAGGGCTGGTGAGCAGGCGATCCAGAACACCTGGTTTCTATCTCTGCTCTGTTTGGGGGAGTATGAAGAGGAGCTGTGGGCATTGTATGCTGGGATGCTGGAGGACTGCAAATTGCTCATTTTATTTCCATGGAGCAGATTAATTTTACCATAGCATTAGTAAAGTAGCATGGCCTAAAATTAATCCTTGCCTGAGGGGTCAGAACTTTGAGACATTCAGAGGGTATTTAGCATGAGTTAACAAGATTTAACATGTGGACACTCACATTTTAAGTGTAACATGGTCTTCCCAGTCTTTGGTGCTGAAGGCACTGGGTTCTCTTCCTCAAAGTTGCAGGATAAAAAGTAGCTGTGTACCATGATATTTGCATGTTTACCCAGCACACATTCCTAAAAGTTGTAAATGAAGTTTAAGGGTTTTCCATCTCATATTAAAAGCTTTACCCACTCGCTTACTTATAATTCACTGAGGTGGAAATTTCTCATCTTTTACAAAGCAATAAAATAAAAATAATGCTTACATTTCCCTGTTTGAGGATTATTCCAAGAGATTTGCCTTGAATTTCTCAGCTGCTTTGGCATTTGCAGCATTTTTCATTCTGACTTTTTTGATGGGAGTGGCTGGCAGAAACATTCACTCATTTACATTGTTTCATATCTCTTTTCCGCCCCCAGACTCAAGGATAGAGATCTACTCCATCCTGAGGAGGTCAAAATCAGTGAATATCCAAATTTAATGACCAGTAGTTATATACATAAAGGAAAAAGGGGTCACGATCCGTTATTAGTATGACTTACCTTCAATGTGTAGCATGGTTGACCGTGTGTGAATTTCTGGCACAAAAACACCAGCCTCCAACTGCAGAAGGGAATCAAGCAAGTGGTTAGGACAGCATTAGGTTTATTCTGTCCCACTGAAGGATGAACACCTATGGACCAGACAACCCAGTCCCTTATAGTCTCCATAGAACTCAGATTCAGCTGGTATCCATTTGCATAACTTTACTGAAGTCAAGAAAGTTACACTGATTTAAGCCAGGTGAGTATTCTTTTCTTTCTTCTTGTTTGCAGGCAATTTTTGGTAATCTGTTTATTCTACGTGTTAAGGATCCCCAGAGGTTGGGAGGGGTCCTTTAGTTTAGTGTAGCACATATTCAAATATGTGAATAAATAAGTAAAGACAATGGCATATCAATAAAATCACGTTATTCAAATAATGCAGACAAGGATAAAGGTCAGAATGTTTCTTGGGAACTGGTTTTCTCTTCAATACAACCTTTTTTACCATTTGGATCCATCCAGAAATTTTCTGGAGATACTGTGCAATGAAAATGAATTAAAATATGGATGTTAATGGCAGTTACAGATCCTCCCCCTCCAGCTCTCCCTGCCCCTCCCCCCCCCAACAACACACACACATACATACACTCAGACATACACATACTTAAAAACTTCAGGCTCAATTTTTAATAAAGGCTGTCCTGGTTCTCATTTATTGAAGATTAGAACCATTTCACCCAGGGTGACTAAGCAAGCCAAAGATTGATTTTTGGCTATTGCTGCTGCTTGCCAGACACAGAGCATTGAACAAAACTTCCCTATTGAGGACACTGCCTCAACCAAATTACATGCAAATTGCTGATGAATATTTGACAGTGCCTGCTGTGTTAATAAATATGGCATGTTGCATAATTGCTATAGCTGTGAATTGTCTTAATCAAAGAAAGGGAAAAAAAATCCCACCAATTACAGCTGGTGTATTTAAGTAAGTATTGCAATTATTAATTACAAGATGTGGGAGAAGAAAATGTAATTATGCCCCTCTTCTTTTTCCGTGGGTGTATACTGTGTTCACAAGCCGAGTCAAAGAGCATAATTTAAGTAAACTTGTGTTGACAGCAGAAATCTTGTAGCCTTAGAAGTAGTGTGTGCAAGTGGTTAGAAAAAGTATTCAGAGGCAGGAGTTTGGGATATTTGTAACTCTGCCAATGATATACTCTGTAATCTTATATAAGTCACTTTTTCTCAGTCTTTCATCAAAGGACTTTGGCATAGGAAAGGCGATGAATTGCACAGTTTTATGTCTTTCCAGTCTCTACTTTCTATAACATATTTTAAAACAGTTTCCCTGTCAGTGCAATGGAGATAATATGATTAATGCAATTAATATTTTACTATTTCACAGAGATGTATGTAGTTTTACTAATAGGTTGTGTACTTTTAGTAATAGGTTAGACAAGGATTTGTATGGGGTGGTTTAAATAGGAATGATTCTGCTCTGACAGATAGTTGGACCAGATGATCTCTAGAGGTCCCACCCAGCCCTGCTTTTCTATGATGTTGTGAAGATTTATTAGGAGAAAGAGAATGTGTGTGTGTATTGGGGGTGAAGGGGGTGGTAACAGCTTGGAATTTTATTTTTAAAAACCTGATAGGATTAAGAATGTGGAAGCTTTGTTAAGCAAATTAAAAACCTTTCATAGGGCAACTGAAATGACAAGGGCAGTAACTGTACCAATTTGAATTGCTGTTTTGTCTTAATTTTTACAATCTGGGTCAAAGACTACCGTCAGTTATAGAAATACATACAACTCCACATGAAGTCAACTGAACTTGGGCTTCTGCGAATGAGAGGAGATTTGGCCTTATGCTAGGTCAGATCTTGTCAGTTTTAAGATGGGAAGATGCAGGTTCTGTGGAAGGAGTACTGACAATTTTCCTGGGGGATGCTCTTCACTTGGAGGTTCTGCTCTTGCCAACCCTTCCTTTTGTATATGCTTTTACTCACACACAGAGTCCTATTGTGGTCAAAGATGTTACATATTCACAGAAAGCTATACCACCTCTGGGTGTTTTCTGAATGAGGGACTAAATTGATACCAAACTTACTATTCATGTTGATTAGAGTTAAATATGTGGGCTTGCTGCAGCTCTGGCTCCTATGTGAAAATCCATGCCTCTTTGGGTGCTTTCTCAAACTATTCTGTTCCTTTGTTATTCCTATTACCATACACATCTATGAAGGCATAGGACCTGACTCCTAGTTACACTGAGGCCCCGGTACACTTCTGGTAGTGAAAAAGGACCTAAAAGTGGGTAAATTTATGACCAAATTAACTCTGGTCTTTTTACACCATTTGGGAAATAAAAGAGAGTGTAAATTTGATGGCAGCTTTTACATGTTTGGTTATGTTGAGGCCTGAGCCAATATCTACTGAAGTCAATGAACAGATTATCATGGGCTTCACTGATACAAGATAGGGCAGGGTGGCACCTTAGGGCACCTGTACACATGCCCAGTGTCTGCTCCTATGTGTTCTCATTAGAATGCGTCGGAGCAGACTTGATTAATCGAGTCTGATGGAAAGCACTAATTAGCATGCTCCAGCAGCCTTGGCATAACATGTATTCAGCATCACCCTTCTTGAGAATGGCAGTGGGGGCACTTTAACTAGAGTGGAGAGCTGAATACATGAGTCCCTGTGGGAGCTTTAAATAAAGTGCCCCTCCTCCCCTTTCCCCCACCCTGGAGCACATGTAAAGATGCCCTTAGAGACTAACTGGTTCAGGGAGGCATGAATTTTGTAGGCAACAACCTATTTGCTTAGGTGTTTAAGCTGTTGCCTGAAGAAGCTCATGCCTCTCTGAATCAACTATTTTCTAGGAGCTGTCCTACCCTACCTTCTGCCTGACTTCAGACTAACATAGTTAACTGCCTAATTATCTTTACTGGTGGCTGGATCAACTCTACATGGCCACTGTAATGGACTGTGGAAGATTAACCTTTTCATAAACTGTTACCAGTTAGCCTTTTCATTGGTTTAAAATAGTGTTTAGTTCCAAATAAAAGAGGGCTTTTGTACAATAATGTGATTTGTGACTGATGTTTTTTATATTACATTTGGGACTTAGTATTTCCCCTATTCTTAGCATATGCATTGTCATGATTTCTACTAATAACACCCAAACGAATTACTGAGACATTTCAGAGGAGGGCAGGTTACGCTAAAGGAGATGCCTTCTTAAGGATGAAATATTACATTGAGCTTCTCATTGTTCTAATAATTAAGAAGCATCTTGATACTTTTTGCACAAGTAGATGTGTTAAGCTGGTGGTCTTGCTCCAGTCCTGACACGACTCATTACACTCCATTGAATGAAATTCTTCCATAAGTTTTAATGGCATATGTGCTATTCTTCACTTCCTGCCTTAAAAAAAACATTATAGTGTTACTTAGCAGAGTGTTCCAGAAAAGAAGTAGATTTATTTCACCCTGCTGGGGGGGAAGACTTTTTGGTATACATTTTGTTAAACCCTGGATTGATCTGTGTATATATTGTCAGGAGGTTATGACATTGAATCAGTTTTCATACTGGCAATCAGTATGGCTTGTGAATGATTTGTATAGGTATTAACTAGCCGCTTGTCCTCACACCAAGGTGCAGAAGGGTAGATGTGATCCACAGCTGCTGGAGCCACTCTCATTTCTATCTGAATGCCAGCTTAGAGTTGGTTACAAGGCTCTAGCTTGCAAGTGAGAAAAACATTAATGAATGACTGCAGGGGGACTTGCAATGGAGAGAAAAGGGTCACCTTATATAGATATCTGAAGCACGACAGGATCTTTAATAAGTACCAAAGCTCAGAACATAGACTTTATGGTTATGGACAGAAATGACACATAAACTGGTCTAAGTAATTGGAAACTAGTCTAAACCTGTAACAGAACAGAATTACAGTGTGTATAAACCGGTTTCAAAATGGTGGAGTCTGGTTTAAAACAGACCTGGATAGAGGTAGTATCAGACTGAATTACTTTAAGGTAGACTGGTCTATTGAACTTCTGTTCCAGATCCCCTTCCAACACAACTTAGGTCACAGTCCCCCAGCATCCCTGGATGCATTGTGATCTTTGTTATTGCCCCCTCACAGGGTAGGCCCACCTCCACCCCAGCTTCTCTGCTCCAGCTAATCTGGAAGACCCTGCCTCTGGGCAGTCACAAAGCTAAGGCAGCAAAGTCTCTTCTCCCCAGCCTGGTCCATGGTGGCACAGGGGTCAGGTGAGGAGGGGAACAGATCCTCATCCCTGCCCTGCTCCCCCCAGGTGAAGTGTGCACAACAGAGGGGAAATCCTGCTAGGTGGGGGCTTCCTCCCCATGCAACCCAGCAAATGCCCCAGCCGTAGCTGAGAGGCTCTCCACCACCACTCTGTGTAGACCCTAGCTAGGAGAAGCCGAGGGGAGCTGAGAGGCATGCTGAGAGGAGTGCCCCCCTCCCCCTTTGGCATTGGCTAGTGAAGACATCTGCCTGCCTTGTTCAACAGAAGAGTAAACATGAATTCTGTTCATTAATGGCCCAATCTACATTAGTGGCCCAATCTTAGAGAAATCTGCGTAGACTGGATTGATTCCATCTGCATAGACTGAATTTATTAGGCTGTTTAACTGTCTGTACTTAGCCTGATTCCAGTGAAAGCACTTCTAGTAGCAGAGCACCCCCTGCCATTAAACTGCAGAACTGGCTCAGTACTACTTCAGGGAGATGGAAAGGGGAGCGTGTCACCTACGGTAACACTAACATAATAATTATGAAGCATTAAGATGATGAGGTTATTACTCCTCTGGAGCACTTTCATCTCATGAATTAAATGACTTGTAGAAAAGAATCTACAGTGGGACACAATAGCTCCAATTAGAACAAGATGAGATTTATTCCTTTCCCTACTTCTATAAAAAGCAATTTAGATTCTCATGAATTTAATGTTGGTGATAAAGGGGGGAAGGAGGGCAACCTATTTGAATGCTAGATTGGTGTAAAGGGACTTCCAAAACAATGAAAGGGCCATCTGTTCAAAGGAGGGAGAAACCACAAAGTCCATAACTCTGAATGCAAAAGCAGGGTCAAGGCTGTGGGATCAAAAGAAGTGATAGCTCTAAAGCAGTGGTTCTCAACCTCTTTGGACTCAAAGCACCCTTGTGAGACTCCAGGCCCCCCTTGGGAAATGCCAGCTCTTAATTTTTGCTCATTTTTTGACTAGAAAAAAATTCTAGAACAATTCTTCTGTTCCAAAGAGCTCTGAAACCTCACAACAGGGCAGAATGTGTGTAACACCCCGAATTCCTATTTGAAATCTCTGGTAGGTGCTTTTATCTTGTGAATCATGTTTGGACACCTAACAGTATTAACATTACATAGCACCCCACAGCACCTTTGAACGGATCTCAAGGTATCCCAAGGTGCCACAGCACCCAGGTTGAGAACCACTGCTTTAGAGATTAATATCTGCTACTCCTTTAACAGAGAGGTTATGCACTGACAGTTGCAATGTGACCTGACTGCAGACCCTTAAGGATAATTTATGTTAGTGTCCAGGACCCATTCATTTCTTACACTTGCTGCTCATGACCCCCACTGAATGGGGTCAAGCTGTAGCACTGGGACCCATTTTCCTTTTAGGAAACAGTCTAACATAAACCCCTTGTTGCTAGTTCCTAAACAGCTTTACAACTTGTTGGCAATATGTATCTAGAGTAGATCTGGATGAATCATCTTGCTCAACTTTCTCTGAGCCATCCGCCATTTTTGGATTTACCCCAGCATGGTGGATTTTCAGCTTCTGCAGTGCTGGGACAGGCTTTCTTATTTTTGTCACTCTTTCCTGAGATGCAGAGGATGGTTTTTACTAACAGATAGTAAAGGGGGTGAGAGGGAGGATGAGGTAAAACCGGCTGTTTTTTTCCTAAGATGGGCTGGAAAATCAAAAGCTGCTAAAGAAGCAGTTGCACAACTACAGACACATCTGCGGTCTCCCTGCTGGCTGACAGAACACTTGCCAAATCCATCATTTTTGCCTCAGTAAATCCGATATTACAACACTGATTGGGATTTATCCTCCATCCCCTCCCACTCACGCTCCTCCTAATCCAACTAAAGGTGCCCTGGACACTTCACAATGCAAATTAAAAGGGACTCATATCAAGGCTATATTTTAAGGTATTTCTTTTTCCTATACATATGATGTTGGTGCAAGATGCTGTGTTGACATTACTTGATTACAAGGTCCTTAATACACATAAGAGACATGATAAAGCTAATGGTTGTTCAGTCTCTCTTGCTGGCATGTCCTACTTTTAACATAGTAGAAGCAGCTGTCAGACCTAAGCATCTAGTTCAATCTCTACAATCCATTTAAACCTTGGCCCATTTCCTCAAAAAATGGGCCAGATGGCAGAATAGTGTTTGTGCAATGTGACTAGCCTCCATCTAGATGCAGGAGTGGGAAATATCAATGCATTTCACATGGGGCGCACCTCAGATGTCAATAGCTTTTGGTTTATTCCATACCATCAGGGGTAGCTCCAAACAAATAACTTAGAGATAAAGGGGGCACCAAAGCCCACCACCAAGGTTTTAGCAATATTAAGGTAAATTGAAACTGGACATTATTCCTTTTAAATAGCACTGCTTCTGGTTAATTTTATAATCAATGAGGAGTTCTGTGTGTAGCCGCAAAAAGCTTCTGTTTTCTAAAGCTGAATTTTAAAAAGTTCATCTCAACATGCCTCTCTTCATGTACTCACTACACTCATATACTTTGTCAAATATAATGAGATGAGAGGAAGATTCATGTTTAATATAACAATCTAAAAGAAGATTATTATTTTTCTATCTGAAGTGTGCCACAAGGTGACATTTAAGAGCACTTGCAAGTGAGTACCCTGCTGAGATGTCTTTATCATAGATGCTTCAGGGTGATATTTTATAACAACATCAGTGATGCCAAATGAAGCCTATGTTTCACAAGACAAAGTGCAGGCATGAAATCTTTAAGCAAATGGGTCCCAGGTGGAATGTCACTGTTTCCTGCAATCTCCTAATGCAGAGAGGGTTGGGGCTGATATGCTAGCTCCATAGGTTTGGCAATGACTTTAGGGGTGTATCTACATGTGCATTTAAGTGCAACTAAATTTAATGCACATTAAGCAACTTTCGGCAGGTGTCTACACATGAAGGGACTTGGCACTAAAGTTAGTGCCAAGTCCATGCAGCCCTGCCATGTGCCTCTAGTGGCTGGCCAGACCTGGCACTACAGTTAGTGCCTAGTCTTGTCTACACATGCATTAATGTAATTTAACTAATCACACCTACATTTGATATCTGCATTTGCAATTAGCTTAATTTTGCCATTTTTTAATATGTGTTAAGAGTGTGCATGTGTAAACATGCACCCATAATGTACATTAAATTAAGATAATTCACATTAATATGTCTCATGTAGGTGTGGTCTAAGAGGCCTAGAACCTTGGCTTACTGCTAGATATCGGAGGCAAGGTGCTCATCTCAGTTACAGCAGCAAAGTCAATGGAGTTATTCTTCATTTACATGGATGTAACTGATAAAGTCTGGCACTTAGTAATGATAACATATCCGTCCATGTGGGAGGCTCTGGGTCAATTATAGATCCCAATTTTGTGTCCTTGTCTCTCCCAAGGCAAGTGGGGCATTGTGGACATAACAAGGTTTACTAAAATCTATGACTTGATATATTCAGGCATCACAGATGTAAGCTAAACAATAATGTGTACATGGCACTGAAAATAGAAGCTGAAGACTTCACCTGTTAAAAACAAAAATGGGACCACTGAAAAACTTTTGCTTTGCTGCTGGTATGCTTACAGTTTTTATTCTCTGTAGACTTTCATCCACTACTTCAGAACATAATCACTAACATCTGAGCAGGTTTGATAGTCCATTTGCAAAGTATAATACCTCACTCACTCTCACAACTCCCCCCACCCCAATCACTCATTATGCTACAGTCCCAACATGCTGAATGCCAGAAGTGGCTAGCTTAAGGGAATTGTGCAGATATCCTGTCAGGAGCCAGGGCAGCAGACAGGCTAAATTGCCTCCAGCTGGCCCTGGTTACCTGAGTGGTGCTGACTGCCAGCACCCTAACTATTTCCTTCTGGCCCTAGTTGTCAGTAGCTCTTTTAGGGTGTCTATAGATGTGTGGGGACACTTTTCCAACATGCTGTAATTTCAGTGTGTTGTAGCAGACTCAGTTAATCAAGTATGCTGGAGCATGCTAATTAGAATGCTCCAGCAGCCTCCGCATCTTGTGTATTCAGCCCGCGCCCCCCCCATGCTTCAAAATGGCAGCATGGACACTTTAAAGCTCACTGAACTTCAATTAAAACACCCCTGCCACCATTTTGAAGCTTGATACACTGAATACATAAGATGCTGCAGCTGCTTTAGTTGGAGCAGCCCTTGGAGCCACTCTAACTAAAAGTGCCTCCCCTCACTCCTGGAACACGTGTAACAATGCCCTTCATTGCCAGGTGGAAAGATGCCTCTGTTCCCACCTGTTGATTCCTACATTTCCAGTTCTTTGGTCCTGCTTGTTGACCTCCTGCTTCCGAACATGGGACTATTCTCCACTCAGGCCAATAAGCTCATCAAATGTTCAGATGGCATATCACTTATAGTATAGCTCTCCCATTAGTGGAGAAGGAAATATACTGCTTAAGACCTCTGGCTAAAGACCTTCATCCCCCAAACCAGTTTCTGCTTCTCAGGGTGGCAGCTGTCCCACAAAGCCTGGACTTAACTATCTCAGAACGGGCATTGGACGGCTTAAGGCAAGCATGCTCTCTTAGGACCTCTCCAATGATACTGGCTGCAGCTGTGGTGCTCAAGCTCAAATGTCTGATCACATTATCTATGAATGCCCTTACTGCCCTCCTTCAGGTGCCCAAGGTTTTATGGACATTGACCATTCCACCTGTTGCTGACGTTCTGGCCCTTATGCTTCCATCATACATGTGGCAACACTCACTTCATCATCATAACCTGTTGCTTCCTGGCTTCATCCTTTGTCCTGGTTTCTGCCCATTGGTTCCTGCTGACTCTTTGTTCCAGACTGCTGGCTCCTGACACACTTGCTCTTGACTATGGTCCAGACCCCTGTCTTCTGACAGGCAGCTCCTGGTTCATGGATTAAGTTCGGTGACTGCCAATGCCAATAGTGTCCAGTTTCAATTTACCTCCACATTGCCAGTGTCTTGGTCCTGTACAGCTACAGCTGACTGCCTTAGACCCCCTGGCTAATGAGTTCCCTCTGGATCCCTACATCCTGTTTCTGACTCACTTGGCTTGGGGCGGGAGGTGGGGGGGAGGGGGTGACTGGCCCCTTACAGACACTGGCCTCCTAACCTGTCTTCTCCAGATCCCCTGACTCTAGTTGGGACATTGTTGGGACATCACCCTGTCCCCACAATCCTGTCCACAATCCTCTTCCCCTGGGTTGTGGTCTGCTAGGGCCTGCCTATGTCCCAATTATAGCCCTGATACTTCTTCATCCTGCATTCAGACATTGGGTCTCAAGTGGGCATAGATAGAAAGAAGAACAAATCTGTGATGGTATGGGAAAGCAAAGACAGTGATGACAACTTCTCCTCCACACTCTGGAATAATAAGTTGACCCTTCTGTTGTAAATGACAGTTTTGTAGTGCCCCTGCAGGACAGATGTTTGCCCACCATGGACTTAAAACTGATTTGCCTTAATGGAAATCAATGGCATAATTTCACTGACTTCCTGAGGAGCAAGAACAGACTCTCTGTATGTTCTGACAATAAATCATCACCCGCTAAGGGCAGTGGGAGAATTTCCATTTCTGTATATGGGTGCTGGAGTAGGTTTTAAGTCCAGAAACCACCAATAATAGCCCCACATATGAAATAAAATAGGAGTAGTTTGGTAGGTCATGGTAACAGAGTTTAGAATAAGAAGAAAAAAGTAAAAATGGGAAGGTTGTTTAGCCTTATGTGGGTAGTGCCTAGGTGGGAACTGGGTTAGGATGTAAAACTATTGTATTTATTTGGTTTGAGATCTCCCCCACCACACTTACCACAGATTAAAAAAGCCACTTATCTTAGAACTGAGTATGAGCGCAGTGGGGATGGGGAAGGAGGGTTGCAAGTGGCCATTGTGGGTCAGGTTCCAGCCCCCACCTGCAGCTGCTGCTCTGTGCCCCTCTGCTACCTCCATACACTGCCATCTCCCTCCTGAAGCCTCTTTCCCCCATCTTCTCCCCCCATACAGCCTTTGCTCCCTACCTGTCCCTCTCCCTTCTCTAACTATCATTGCTTCATGCTGACAGGCTTCATCTAGGCTGCAACCTGGGGCACTAAACATGGCCCTAAACCAGCCCATTGCAGTGGCACGCAGCAGGCACAGGCAGGGTGAAAGCTGCTTGACTTCCCCACATAACCTGACCCCCTCTGCCTGCCTCCCTGCAGCAATGGGAGGCATGAATTAAAGATAACTCTCTAATAATTAGATTCTATACATGGGAAATTATAACAAATTTATAAATATTCTAGTATAAAGTATAATTAATGTGGGGGTTGTCTTAAATCTAGAGTCTTGTAAGTTTTAAGTAAATATGGTAATTTAAATATTTTCATGACCACAGATGATAGATGTATCTTCTCCAACTTTCACCTAAAAGTCTCAGTCATCTTAGTCATATAGCTCTTCCAATTCACCACTGATTCAGGGGGAAGAGCATTAGCTTTTGAATCCCTCCAGTTGCTGTGCTCTCTTGGGAGGTCTTTTATCCAGGAAGGGACCATTTTCACTCCTGTTTAGCTTAAGACAGATGCATTCACTGCCTAAAGTGGTTTAGCTCCTGGCTGAAGAAAAGCTACCATCTATCTTTAATTCATACAGTTACATATATTTTAAACACCTTTCAAAAGTCCTCACTCCCCTTCACTGGGTTTTATCAGTACTCTTCAACAAAACAACTATATATTAGCTTCTGAGAAGTCCCAAAGGAAACTTGAAAGGAGGAACTAAGTTCTGTTAAAGAGAGAAAATCCAGGGTCATGCTCAGGCATTACATGCAAGGGGGGTGTTTACTATTCTACTTAGTCTGAAGGACATGCATGAAAGCTATTTATCATTGATATATCCATTGTATTTATATGCAAATTATATTTTATAGAGATAATTTAGGATTCTCCTGATATTATTTTTTGGTTCTAAAAAACAAAATTATGTCCTGTAAAGGGCACAAAACATTCTGAACAGTCTGTGGGGAAAAAAAAGCACAGGGAAATAAAACCCTTTGCTTGTGATTCATTTATTTGTTATTAAGGTGTCTGGTATTGCTAGGGTAATCACTTGGGATCCTGGACAGGGCGACAATGAAAGCCCATCCAGTGCCTTCATCAAAGCATGCATTTCTGGGAATGAAATGATACTGGGCACATCTACATGTGCAAATGCTGCTGGAATGGTTTACTCCACAGTAAATTACTGTGGAGCAAACCTTCCTTGGGTAGGCATCTACATAAGTGGGAGCTGTCTGCTGTTGGGGTGGGCTCCAGCATTGAAGCCTGAGCCAGAACAATATCCCCCTGCCCCAGCAGCAGGGAGCTCCTGGCCCCAGCTCCACAGAGCCTGCTTCAGCAGCAGGCAGCTCCTGTGGGCAGGGAGCAATCTCCCAGCCCCCACTCTGCAGTCATGGAGCCAGGAACTCCCTGCTGCCTGGGCAAGGGGACATTGTCCTGGCACAGGCTCCACCAGTGCATTCCACTCTGGCAGCAAGCAGCACCTGGGAGCAGGAAGCAATCTCCTTTTCCCTGTTATCTGGCTGACTGGGAGCAAATTTGCTCCAAGTTGGCCATCCAAATGGGCCTTACTGTGCAGTAACTGCTCCATAGTTAATTTGCTGCCTGCATTTTCAGATAGCAAGTTAACTGCAGAGTAGAGCAAATTGCTGTAGTAAGGGTCTGCATGTGTAGAGGGTGACACTTATTATGTAGCAATTTTCTCTACTCTGCAGTAAAACATCTCATGTAGATGCTCCCAATGTTGGTCAGAAATGGCCTCGTAAGGGTCAATGATCTCAGTTTGGGCTCTGCATGCAGAGTTTTCACTAAATTATTCCTTTGGAGGGCTGGGGGAAATGTAATAGTATTCGTCACTCTAAAGCAGAAAACAGGTGCTGATCATAGGGATATGCTGACACCACAGTCTCTATATACAAGGAGATACCTCTGTTCTGGAACTCTCTAGGCCATACCCAGACTTCTTGGCTGCCTGCCTCCATCTTTGGAGCTGCCTTATCAGTAACTTCCTTATTGGCCCATGCTTCCCTTTAAGTGTTGCATTCTTTTCCAAAGTTGAATATATTATTTGGGAATATTCTACCATCACTATTGGTTCCTGTTCTCACCCATTATTGTCCCTCATTTCTCACTCACAGATTACCTTTTGGAGCTTAGTAAAATGCTACCTCAGCCTACTCAGAGTGCAGTGTTTCACCTATACATGTGTATACAAAATGTTACACCTATAAGTGTTATACCAGGGTCTCTTCTGCAGGCTCATGTTGAGGACATAGTCTGGCTTAGACTCATGTCTCAAAAGGAGATGACACCCATGCAGACCTTTCCAAGGCCTACATTATATCACTGCCACCTGATGCCACACAAAGTCCATGATTTTTATTTAGAAATCAAAGGTGAAAGTTATTATCAATTGGAAAGAGTTGGCAGCATTCCTCAAGGAAGATAGACTCCTTCAGGAATCAGGCTACTATCCACCTTCATTGTGATCAAATGTCCTTTTTTGCAAATATTCAATTGTAACCCTTTTGTGACAGCTGAAAATTGTGCCTGAGGTGCTTGCTGAATATTGTGAAAATTAAACCAAGTGTTTTTCTGTCATTTGTTCAGCTATTAAGCGATATATTGTTGTTAAGAGCCTAATTGAAGTCAAAGATGTAGTAAGGTCTAGTAAATTTAACAAAGCCTTATAGTAGAAGTAGGCTCTGTGGCATAGTTAAAATTAACCTTATCAAAAGAATACAAGGCTTGTACTGCTATTGATCAGTCCTAAGGACAGTTTGAAGTAGGGAGAATCTGGATGGCTCTAAGTTATCAGCATAGCTCAGAAATTATAAATTAGCTAGCACATCCAGAAATCATTTAGAAGAAAGATGCAGCTCTGTAAAAGAAACTACTGATTTGGAATTAGCTGCTGACCTGGATTCATGGGCTAGTGGATTTTGAGGAGCCCGAGGGCTGAATACAAGGGTCCTTCTCAGTACCCCTCGGACAGCACTGATTGGGGATGCTTGAATGTACTGAGCTTTGCAGAAGAGAAACTTGTCATGCATCAGGCATCAGAGAGGACTGCTGATAAGTTGCCGACATGAATTATTAATATTGGTCATTGTAGCATTACTATTTATGCGTAGTTGTGTGTGTGTTAAGTCAATAAGCCTTTCTTACCTTTCTACCCCTGACCACACTCTCAATCCCAAACCCTATGCAGGTGACTGGGACACCTTTGTCCAAGATTCTGATGAATACTTTTCAAATATAGGATGCCTTTATCTAAATTGCTTTTATTCCTCCTTTTTTCTGGTATCTTTCTGACTCTGATTGGGGAAGTGGTTTTTTTTTTCCTGTTCTCTCCTTCTTTCTTCTATCCTTCTAACTCTCTGCTTCCCCCATTATCTACCTGACTATATACTGAGTTCACCTTATTTTCCACCATTCCTTCTTTCCTTCCTTTCCTTTCTGCATTATCTTCCTCTCTCCCTCAAAGTTATCATTCTCAAGTCATTGACGCATACACACATCTTCCTTTCTCTGTCAAACTTTTGTCTAGTTCCATTTGTTATTAGCTTGACTGCATACAGAGGTAAAAAAAACAACAAAAAACCTGGATGCCTTCTAGAGAACATGCTTCAGCCAAATGCAAGATATTAGGCTCAAGGCAAGTGAAGCTCAGTGATTCATGACATACTAGGTGGGTGTGCTTGAACCTGTCCCTATAAGATTAGGTGATTAAATAGTCACTTCTGGACTTAAAAGCTATATGAATCTAATATGATTGTTACTTTCCATGATATTGATATACTGGGTGTGTCTACATGAGATGATACTATGCAGTAGCAGTGAGCTCTTTGCTACTGCGCAGTAATGTCTGAAAAAAAACCATGTGGTGATGGTACTACACAGTAACAACTTCTCAGTCCACCACTTGCGTAGATGTGGCCACTGAGAGACAAATTTTCATGCTGACTTGTTGAGTTAATATCACTTCTGTAAGTTGTAGGAGATGGAGAATAGCAACTATTTTATAGGACACATTTCTTTTACTCACTCTCCCCCATCCACAACACCTTAAAAAAAGATTAATTTTCAGTTTACCTGTTTTTTAGCATAACTAACTTCTACTTTGGAGCTTTAATTGGACCTGTTCAAAGATGCAATAATAAGTTAGTAGAAGATAAAAGAGGCATAAACAAGAAAAAAAACCTATTCAAAGTGAATAATTTAAGATCACATTCATAATTAATGGCATTTGGAAAGCTTCCTCTGGTGCTCTAATCATAGCTCAAAATATGCTAATTAGAGCAGTTTGGTGCAAATCAGATCATGCAGGTGTTGAACAGCAACACCTACTCTTTATAAGAAATAATGCCATAACTGGATTGTCCTGTATTAGTGCTCACATTTCATAAATGTTTATTCATTTAAAATACATCTGACAATTCAAGAACTTGCTTATAATTATTACCTCATTAAAAGAGGTTTGATCTTGAACCCTAAAAAAAATCAGATGTTTTTAATACAGGGGGCTGGAAAAGGTAGTAAATGTCCAAATAACATGTAATGGCCATCAGGGATTAGACTAATAATAAAGGGAAGAAATTAAGAAACGGGACTTTTTCAGCTTCCTGGCCATGATTTAGTCAAGGATCTAGCATTCATTTGAATTTTCAGTACTACCAGTGAGTTACATGAAAGTATTCACTTGCTTACAAATAGACACATGCTTAACTATTGTTGCCCCTCTGTAAAAGCGTAGAACATTTTTAGATGTGGTTTCACAGGACAGTTTTCTATCTGTCAGTGACACAGTATCACATTTGCCCCCAAACATCAGTCAGGACAGATGATCTTGAACAAGCGATGAATCAGTTCCCTTTTGGGGCTGCTGTTCTGCCCCGCTAAGGAATCCCCAACACACTGAAAAAAACCAACGTACTTGACAGGGGGTCAGCCTGGAAGCCTGGGGTTGCTCTGACCCAGCTCAGAGTGCTGAAGAGGGGCTGGCTGGGGCACAAGGATACTCTAGCACAGGGTTAGCTGGCAGGCAGCCCCTGCACTGAAGCATCCTCATGCCCCAGCCAGCCAGGGCAGCATCTACACATGCATTGATCTGGACTAAATAAAGCCACCTTAAGATAGGACTTCTGTTGACAAGTTCTATCCTATGGTGGTGTTTATTAGTTTGTTGCGGCTTAATAGGGCCACATATGTAGATGCTGAGACTTTATTGCAGAGCTAATTAGGCATTTCTGCTGTAAATGTCTCATGTAGACACACCCACTGAGAACAGAGATTCATTTTGCTGTATTCTGCCATTGTAAGACACCCTCCCTGACCCCAAAGGGCTTGTCTATACTGAAGTGGTGGTGTGTCCTGGCCACGTTGTACCAATACACACCCCACCTACCTATACCCAGAAGTGTAACTCCATACCCAGAAGTGTACTGGTGAGGACATTTATGCACTTACCTCTCAAGCTGCTCTTGAGCCTTTGGCCTCTGATGGACTTGGGAGAAGCTGCTGAGTTCTATTCCAGAGTGGTCTTACCAGTGAACTTCTGGATTTGGAGTGTGAGTAAGGATATGGGCAGGCAGAGCATAAGCAGAACATGTTAGGGCTCTTCCTGTTTGGCACACATTGCTGTCACAGTATAAACAAGCCCAAATAAATTACAGCTGAAAAGCCTAGTCTTGAAAAGCCTATCGCACATGCTTAACTATATATATATTCTCTGTAGACCTAGCCACTCAAGTGGTACATTCCAGAGTCTAGCACCTCATTTTCAATCCTTCCATGGAGTTATTGCAGCCTATGAAATACCAGCTACTCCTCTTCTTTCTCTTCCTATTTATCTGGCATTCAGCAATTCTCTCTTTCTTTTGAGGTTGGCTGAATTATTCTCCGAGAACAATTCATTTGACAATGAAATTTACCTTTTTAATTTGCTATTTCTCTATGAACAGATCACAATTTGCATTAGTTTATTATTTGAACTTTTTTTATAAATAGTTTGTTCCAGCTCATTTCACCCATGTAGCTAATATTCATCTGAGTGTTTCATGTCAGATACTTGCTATTCAAACTGTACTACTTGTGTCACATGGCATTGTTTCTGTTTGCCTTTGTGGATGACATGCTTGGACTGGTAAAAAAGGATACATTTATTTCATGAAAAAAAATCAAAGAATCTACTTTTTCTTCTGTAAGATATTTTCTGCAGAAATTCTCCAATTTTGGTAGTGTTGGAGTGTAGTTGTAGCTATGACAGTTCAGATAATGTAGAAGAGACAAGTGTTTTTTGGGTTTTTTTTGTGATATCTTATACTGGACCAATTGCCGAGTTCGGAAAGATGTTGGACAAGTTTCTGAGCACTTGTTCAGGTCATTTATCCCCAAAAGATTATCTGACATCTCTCCCAACATTATAGCTGATCCAATAAAAGATATCACCAAAAATACTTTGCCTCATTTATTTTTACCTTTTTTAATTTAATTTTTTTTTCCTCATAGAAGTAGAAAAAAGTTTAAAGATTACAAGAAGTGGGTAAGACTAAAAGAATAAGAGACAATACATTTTTCTCACTCAAATGAACCATTAAAAATACAAAAACTTTGTAAAATAAATTGACCAAATGAATATTTTTGTTTAACAAAATCCATGCCATTAAATTCCCTTGACTAGATTTAAATGTAATCTTTGTAAACCATTTCACTTTCCATATATTATTGAGTATGATGTGCTGGGAAAAATAATGCAATGCCTGTATTTAACAGATCTCTGCTTTCATTTCAAAATTTGCTTTACTTGATTCATTCATAAGAATAAAATTCCATTTAGCAAGTTAAAAATGAAATGAAAGAAGATACAAGGGTTGGACTAAGATGTAAGATTTAGAAGTGCATTTGTGAAGAACTTTTGCTATTTTTCTTCCATAGCTCTAGTATTTTCACTTAGTGTAGTAATCGCTTCTCGGCCTCTTGAAGGCTCAGACCGAGCGAAAACATTTATTTTTCAATCTGTTAATGCTGTCAGTGAAGCCTTACTTTTCCTGTCTTTCTCAACAGATATATTGTAGATGAGATCTGAAGAGAGTTAATATATCTTGTGCACAAAGGGCTGAAATGTTCAATAAATATTTTTATATTTACAAAGAAGCTGCATGATACATTCATATCTGGAAATTTTAATGAAATATTATTTATTCTAGCAGTAACAGCAACTGCTACAATGAAACATTTTAAAATCTAAAGGACATGGTAATGTGGTCCCAACTCTATTTAAAAATGTCCAAGAAACTCTCAAACACTAATTTTTAAAAGAATAATTGAACATAGGGAAAAACCCATAATATGATTAAAAGCAATATTGCAGCAACCGTTCAATAGAATAAAAGAAATTATCTAGGAAACTGTAGAATGGTCAAATGTCATAAGAAAGAGAATATGGGGCAAGAACTATAAAGAATTCAAGAACAGTTACATAAATAATACTGACCAGTTTCATGAAAAATAGTTCTGCTAAAACAAATTTGGTATTTTTTCATGCAATCCCTAGTCTGGTTGATAGACACAACTATGCTGACATAATATATTTACGGCTTGCTTATACAAGGTCAGAAGTGGGTCCTGCCCAATCATCTGCTGACCTATTCTAGAGCTGGAAATTCATCAATGAGACTGACCTAGGCTCATCCCCAGTGTCTGCTCTCAAACTCCTGGTCCCTGCAGGATCTGAGAATGGGTTCTGGGGATGCATCCAAAGCAGTTTATGAGAGAACTTCTGCTTCTGGAGTGTGTCTGTTAACAGACTCAGGTGGCTGGGGTATGCTCAGTAGGCCTGTGCAAGTACACAACTATTTGATATGGCTTCAGATCCAGCCACTTCGGATGCCAGGGATCCAATCCAGAGCTCTGGACCAGGTTCCCGCGGTGATCTGGTCGAAGTGTCTCCAATGATTTGGAGCCGCCTCGGAGATCCGGCCATAGGGTATAAAAGGAATCAATGAAATATCTATAACTTTGTTGTTTTTTGTCTGATTTGGATGAAACATGCAGAGGTGGTAGCCTCTGCAGAGAGCATTAAGCCTACCAAATTTCAAGAAGATTGGTGCAGGGGTTTGGAGGGGGGACTGCACCTCAACCTGCTGACACACAAAATTCGTGACATGACCTCGTGTGTTAAGTTGCAGCGGGCTGAAAACTGCAGGGATGCTGGCCCCTGCTGAGGCCATAAAGCCTGCCAAGTTTCAAGGGGATAAGTGCAGGGGTTTGTGGGAAACTGACCTCTGCGGACAAGCAAAACTCATGACATGGGTGACACTGTGTGTGCTAAAGCTCAGAAGGGTGAAAGCTGCAGGAATGGTAGCCCCTACTGTGCCCATGAAGCTTGCCAGCTCTCAAGGAGATCAGTGCAAGGGTTCTGGGTTCTGGGGCCCTGCACCTCTAGGTGCTGACAGGCAAAACTTGTGACATGGGTGCTTGTGCAACTGTGTCTGTGTTGGGGCACAGGGTGGGCGGACTATTGCAGGCCTGGCTGCTAAGCTACTGTGTTACCAGTTACCAGTTAATCATAATTCGCTCAGGGACCAGCTCAATACACAGTATCTAGCTACTACATAATGAGTTAATGAGCAAGGATTAACACCTACAAAACCACAGATGAAGGACAGTAAAGAATCAATACAGAAATGGCCCCAAGACAGAGACAGTCAGTTGCACAAGCATCCATGTCATGAGTTTTGTCTGTCAGCACGTAGGGGTGCAGGGCCCCAGAACCCCTTTACACTTATCTCCTTGACAGTTGGCAGGCTTTGTGGCCTCAGCAGGGGCTATGAGGCCTGCAGCTTTCACCCTGCTGCGCCTTAACATACACAGGGTCACTCATGTCACGATTTTTGCCTGTCAGCAGCCAGAGGTGCAGGGCCCCAGAAGCCAGACTCCCCCTGCACCTATCTCCTTGACAGCTGGCAGGCTTCATAGCCTCAGCAGGGGCCACCACCCCTGCAGTTTTCAGCCTGCTGCACCCTAATACACACAGGGTCATCTATGTCATGAGTTTTGCCTGTCAGCAGCTTGAGGTGCAGTTCCCCCAAACCCTTTCACCTATCTTCTTGAAAATTGGCAGGATTTGTGGCCTCACCAGGGGCTACCATCCTGCAGTTTTCAGCCCCCTGTGGTGTAACATGTACATGTGACCTGAATTTTGCTTGCAATAATTTGGAGTACAGTGCCCCCCGAACCCCAATCTTTTTGCTGCACCAATCTTCCTGAAACTTGGGAGGCTTAATGCCCTCTGCAGAGGATACCACCCCTGCATGTTTCATCCAAATCAGACAAAAAACAACAAAGTTATAGATATTTCAATGATTTCCTATTATACCCTATGGCCGGATCACTGAAGCGGCTCCGAAGCTTTTCCGAAGTGGTTTGGAAGCCCCGAATGAAGCAAGCGCTTTGATCTGGACATGCTGCTTTGGACGCCAAAGAGTCCAAAGCTTCTCCAGATCTAAGGCACGGTCCAAAGCCTCACACAGCCCTAATGCTCAGCCTCACATTTCACTAACTTCATGCAGACAAGCCCTTGGATTTCTATAAGGCATAAACAACTTTCTGACAATAAACATTTTATTACATAAAGCCAATGAAGCTTGTATCAAATCAATATGGAAATGGTTAATTAACAGAAAGCAACTGTAATAGTGAAAAGGGGAACAATCCAATCATCTACTGGAGATGTTTCTAAAGGACCCATCAAGGATCTATTCTAGCCCAATGCTGTCCAGGATGTTTATCAATGATGTAGGAAAAGATATCAAATTGTTGTTTGCAATATTTACAAGTGAAATGAAATAATAGACATTTAATAAAGATGAGGCAATGAAGCAGTTACATGGAATGCTGTGAATCAGTTGGTAAAGTGGTAAAGTGGGTTGAAAGGTTACCATTACCAAATGAAGGGTAATGTATCTTGGAATATAGAATGTGTGTCACACTTTACAAAGTGTGATTGTATTTTGTATTCTGAAAAGAATCTAGGTGTTGAGGTAGCAAATCTATTGAACATGAACTTTCAGTGTGCTGCTGTAACTGACAAAGCAAATGTAATCCTTATATCTACAAGCAGGAAAATATCAAGCAGAAGTAGTAAGGGGGTATTACATCTAAATCTGGCAGTATGAGACCACTGCTCAAACATTGTGTCAAATTCTGGTGCCCAGACTTTGCAGTAGAGATTGAAGGATTCAGGAAAAATTTTCCAGCAGTACTTCAGGTCTGGAATTGTGTCTTAGTGTGAACATCTTTAGTCTCTCAGTATACTGAATGTATCCAAGAGATAAGACTTGACTTGATCATAATCAATAGTACTTCTCTGAGGAAGATACTTCTGATAGTACATGGTTTTTAAATCTATCCAAAAGATATATCCACTACACCCAGTGGTCAGAAGCTGAAGCAAATAATTCCAGACTAGAAAAAGGTGATTATTGTTTTAACAGACAAGGTAATAAATAATTGGAACAATTTACCTAGCAATAAAGTAGATTTTACATCACTTGAAGTCTTTAAATCAAGTCTCAGGGCATGTCTACACAAGATGAGTAAATGCACATTAGCCTAAGTTACTGCATTTTATGGTCATGTGTCTACACATGCACGTCTTTAAAGCACATTAACTTAGGCTAATCAGACATAAATTTTATACCTGCAGGGGTTCCTACAGTGCCCTGGTTCCTTCTGGTAGGTGTGTGGCTGTCGTGGAGTGTAGGTGGGAGGGGGCCTGCTGGGGCCAGCAGAGTCAGTACTATGGCCAGCAGGAGCATGGTGTGGGCTGGAGGTTCTGGGCTGTAGCAGTGGGGTGCTGGGTGTCACTGGCAGGGCCAGGAGCAGGGACAGGACCATGGCCAGGCACAGCCCTGGTATGGGGACGCAGGATAGGCAAGGAGGGAGCTGCCACATGCTGCCCCTGTACTGGGCATGCGGCTCCTGGGCAAAAAAGGTGCTGGCCAGGGATCAGAATTTCCCAGATGACTGCCAGATGCTGGCAGCTGGCTCTGGCTTCATCATGGCTGCCAAGTGCTGCCAGCCATATGGCCAGAGGCTGGAACTCCCCCTGGTGGCCACAGGGGCACATAGCAGGGCTTTAGGTACTTGCGTTAATGTTAGTGCCCAGTCCAGGAACTGGGCACTAACATTAGTGCCAAGACCCTGCACATGTAGACACCTGCCAAAAATGGCTTAATTTGCATTAAATTTAGTCACACTTAAATGCACATGTAGATGTGCCCTCAGTGTCTAAGATATATGCTCATGCTCAAACATAAGATCTAATACTATTGCAGAAATCACTGGGTGAAGTTTTTTGATCTGTTGTGTAAGAAGTCGAATCTGGTGATTGTAAGCTCTTTTGCCCCTAACATTTATATATGTATTAATCTTTTCCATTTTGCTTATACTACTCACTCTCTCACTTCCTCTGCTGCTATTTAATTCTGTGTAAAAAAAGTTTGGGACATTATGTATATGAAAGACATCATGTATGTCATATGTTCCTGTGATAAAATGTATTTGGATGTCAGGGAGGATTGGCATTCAACATTAGGATCTAGCTATGACCAATCCTGTCAAAACTTCCTATCTTTCCCAATGACCTGTTATACACTTAGGAATTACATTCTGTATTTCCAGTGCTAGGATGGCTATGATTTATGCTGTTCATGCTGAATGCCTTGGGTTTGCATTTTAATCTTTTTCTGGCCACTAGATATGCTAGCTCTCATTGCTTCACTGGAATAAAGATGTTAAGTGTGCAGTATGGAAAATGAAAGACAAGAAGCAGTGTGGTTAAAAATGACTGGAAACATGCTGGATGATGTGTCTGTCTTTGTAATATATATCTAAGAAGATAAATCTGACCATGGGTTTGAAGAAGGAGAGTGGCCCAGGTTAGATTTATTAATGGTGGGGGAGACTGCTCAATCACCTTAAGTTTGTATGAAAAAGTTATGAATTTTTACAAGGAAGGGAGAATGGAGGGAAGAAGAAAAAAGGTAGATAGATAGATAAGGGCTGGCATTGCTTTCAAAAACTTCTCTGTGTCAGATTTATGCAGCTGTCACTGTAGTTGGGGAGCAGGAGCAGATGGAGCAGGGTGCACGTGTGCCACACGTGTAACCACCTTGCCTCGGTGGCAAAGGCAGGAGCTGCAGAGAAGACAGCGGCAGAGGCAGCAACAGATGATTTCCCCCTAAGATAAGTGGGGCAGAGGGTACAGCGCAGCTGAGGTGGATCTGGAGGGGAAGTCCTCCAGAGCCCTCTTAGCTCACCCGGCAGGGAGCTGCACTCCCGAGCTATGCGCGGGCAGGCAGACTGTGGGGGGGGCAGGATCTAGCGGGGGCCTTTCCCAGAAGCTGGGGAGCAGCTCCGGGGGCCTTTTCCCCAAGCAGGGGGGCCTTCCCCCAATCAGGGGGAAGCTCCAACTAGCCCCTTAGGGTGGTAATCCTTCTTTTTTTTTTTTTTTTTTTTTCCGCACCGGTCCTGGAAGCACTGCAATACCAGGTCAATGCATGGAGTGGACGGAGCACGCTCCGGTTCCACCACCCAATACCAAAAAGAATCTGCTCAACATGAGCGAAATGCAGGAACCCACTTTTGGATCATGACCCATACCACCTTCCACTTCATGGTGTCTCCCCTCTGTGATCCCACCGGGAGGGTCGGTAGGGGGCAGGGCTGCCAGCAAGCACTTCCAACTTAACAGGAAGGCCTGATTGGCTGAGGGTACAACTGCCAAAATTTCAAACCACGGGCTTTAAAAAGTCATGGTTTGAAATTCCCCTGGCAGTTGGGGAGGAGGAGCAGAGGGAGCAGGGTGCACATGTGCCACATGTGTACCCACCTTACCTCGGCAGCAAAGTCAGCAGCTGCAGAGGAGACAGCGGTGGGGGCAGCAACAGCTGCTTCCCCCTAAGGTAAGTGGGGCAGAGGGTACAGCGCAGCTGAGGTGGATCTGGAGGGGAAGCCCTCCGGAGCCTTCGTAGCTTACGCCACAGGGAGCCATGCTCCCAAGCTGCGTGTGGGCAGTGCACACAAACAGTGCACGCAAACAGGTGAGCTCTGTAAGGGTGCACCAGTGTTTGGGCCGGCATTCGCGTAACGTGGGCATGAGGTAGCTGCCCAGACCGGCACCACCAGTGAGCAAAAGCAGCAGGCGCAGCTCTGCAGACGCGGAGTGCAGCTGCCAGGAGCCCTGCCTGGGCGTGGCTGCCTGCCATGGGCTCTTCTGAGGTCTCCACCCAGACGGAACTTATGGCAGGGTCGGTGGCCCCTTGCCCCCCTGTCTGTGGGGGGGCTTGGTGGGGTCCTGGGGGGGTGGAGCCTCGTGGTCCCCTTGCCTGTCCCTCTGCACAACTTAGGGCCCTGGAGGAGCAGGTGAGGGAGTTCCAGGCTGAGGTGAGCATGCTGAGGGGGATCAGGGATGCAGAGGATGAAATTGATGCCTATCTCTGTTCTCTGCAGGCCCACTAGCCCACTGTACAGCCCCCACAGGAGATGCATCCAATGCAGGAGTGCGAGAAGGTATCCAAATCCAGAGCTGCTAGGCCTAGAGTGGTGGAAGCTCCCCAGGTTCACCTGGGGAACAGGTTCGATGCCCTGGCAGATGTGATGGAGAAAGACAGTGAAATTGCTTCCAGTGTGGATGATGCCACTCCCCACATAATAAAGAATGGGTAGAGAGCGAACACCAGCAGGAAGAAATGCCGGGTCCTCATCATCGGAGACTCCATCCTACGAGGACTGGAAGTTCCCATCTGCTGGCCTGACCCCATGATGTGAGATATATGCTTCATGCCTGGGGTTCAGGTTAGACACATCACGGAGACGATCCTGGCCTACATCCGACCTGCAAACCAGTACCCTATGGTTGTCATCCATGTGGGGATGAATAATGTGGCCAGGGGCAACCCTGACTGCATTATGAAGGATTTCAAGGCTCTGGGGGACAAGCTTAAGGAGACGGGGGCGCAGGTGGTATTCTCCTCTCTTCTTCCAGTGCGTAGGCGGGGATAGCAACACAAGGCCTGCATTGGCGAGGTCCACTGGTGCTTACACAGTTGGTGCCATGAGGGAGGCCTTGGGTTCCTTGATAATGACCCATGCTTTCAGGTAGGGGACTTGCTGGGGTGGAATGGGCTTCACCTCTCTCCTAAAGGCATGTGATCTTCTCTTCCAGGTTGGCTGATCTCGTACAGCGAGCTTTAAACTAGCATCGCTGGGGGTGGGGGCCACAGGAAGACAAGGAGACACTATCCAAGCAAGACAGGTGACAAACGCAAGGAGTGCCTAGGTAAGAAACAGGGGTCCAGACAGTCTCCCAAATCAGGGGGTGGCACACGCAGCTAGGCAGGGCCTTAAATGCCTATATACCAATGCTCATAGTATGGGGAACAAAGAGGAGGAACTCACCCTCAGAATAGCCAGTTCAGACCCAGACATAGTAGGGCTTACAGAAACGTGGTGGGATTCATCCCATGACTGGGCAGTTAGCATTAGGGGCTATAGGCTTTACAGGCAGGATAGAATAGGAAGGAAAGGTGGGAGTGTGGCGCTCTATGTCAAGGAGCAATACACATCCTGTGCCAGCAAAATGGGGTCAGAGGGACAAGCTGAAGTGCTCTGGGTCAAGATACAAGGAGGTTGTGGGGAGAGGGATATAATGGTGGGGGTCTACTACAGAGCCCCCAACCAAGGGGAGGAGCTGGACCAGGAATTTTCGGGCCAGCTTGCAGAGGCACTGAAGGCAAGAGATGGATGTAATTGTCATGGGTGATTTAAATTACCTGGACATCTGCTGGGAGGAACAGTCAGCCAAGTCAGACTGTTCCAGGAGGTTCCTGGCCGAGATACAGGACCTCCACTTAATTCAGGAGGTGCACAGTCCCACCAGAGGAAATGCCCTGTTGGACCTGGTCCTGGCCACAGGCGATGACCTGGTAAGGGGCCTCCAGATCCTTGACCACCTGGGTGACAGCGATCATCGCTTGCTGGAATTCACCATCCAGTGCAGGGTGTCAAGGGCCTGCAGCAAGTCAGTGGCCCTAGACTTCAAGAGGGCCAACTTGAATGAGTTGAGGAGATTAGTGGGAGAGGTGCTGGGGTTCTCAAGAGCAGGGGAGCTCAGTGCCCAAGATGAGTGGTCGTTTCTTAAGGAGATGATACTCAGGGCCTAAGGGGTGACCTTCCCATCAAAAAGCAAGGGGGGCAGGCATGCCCGAAAGCCCCCTTGGCTCACCAAGGGTGTCCAGGGATGCCTGATTGCCAAAAAGGTGGTGTACACCCAGTGGAAGGGGGGTGCTATCTCCAAAGAGGAGTATACCTCCTCTGCTCGGGTCTTTAGGGGGGCTGTCAGGAAAGCTAAGGTGGACATAGAGCTAGGACTGGCATCCAAAGTCAAAGATAATAAAAAGTCCTTTTTCATATATTTAGGGAGGATGAAGAAAGCACTGGGAAATGTGGGGCCCCTGCAAGATCCTCTGGGCATTCTGGTGGTTGCGCCAGAGCAGAAAGCAGACCTCTTTAACCAATTCTTCACCTCTGTTTTCTTGGGCAGAGACAGGGACTTCCCCACCGTGATGCAAGACGGACTTGAGGGGAACGCCTCCAGACTTCAAGTTGGGGGGGCTGGGTTAGAGAGCTTCTGGAGGGGCTGGATGTGTTCAAATCAGCGACTTCAGACGCTCTCCACTCCAAGGGTGCTGAGGGAGCTAGCAGAGGTTATTGCAGGGACCTTAAGCGCTCATGGTGCTTGGGCCAGGTGTCAGATGATTGGAAGATAGCCAACGTGGTCCCCATCTTTTAGAAAGGGAGGAGGGAGGACCTGGGCAACTATAGGCCCATCAGTC